>NC_047090.1:185414875-185718209 GCF_902459505.1 Geotrypetes seraphini | reverse complement strand
GGTGTCACCTCGTAGTTTCCCGCCCCTGATTTTCAACGGATGCCCTCTTGTTGTCGTGGGACCCTTGAAAAAGAAGATATCTTCCTCCGCCTCGATGCGGCCCGTAAGATACTTGAACGTCTCGATCATGTCCCCCCTCTCTCTGCGCTCCTCGAGCGAGTATAGCTGTAATTTGTCAAGCCGTTTTTCGTATAGAAACATAGAAACATAGAAAGGTGACGGCAGAAAAGGGCCACAGCCCATCAAGTCTGCCCACTCTACTGACCCACCCCATTAAGTCTGAGTGCTGATGACTTAGTTCCTTAGCTCGACCCTCGTAGGGATCCCACGTGGATATCCCATCTATTCTTAAAGTCGAGCACGTTGGTGGCCTTGACCACCTGCATCGGAAGTTTGTTCCAATGATCCACCACCCTTTCCGTGAAGAAGTACTTCCTGGCGTCACCACTAAATTTCCCTCTGAGTTTAAGCGGGTGCCCCCTTGTGACCGAGGGTCCCATGGGAAAGAATATGTCGTTTTCCATCTCGACACGACCTGTGACGTATTTAAATGTCTCAATCATGTCACCCCTTTCCCTGCGCTCCTCTAGAGTATAGAGCTGCAATTTGCCCAGTCTTTCTTCGTATGAGAGACCCTTGAGTCCGGAGACCATTCTAGTGGCCATACGCTGGACCGACTCGGCTCGAAGCACATCTTTACGGTAATGCGGCCTCCAGAATTGCACACAGTATTCCAGATGAGGTCTCACCAATGATCTGTAAAATGGCATGATGACTTCAGGTTTGCGGCTGACGAAGCTTCTCTTGATACATCCCATCATTTGCCTTGCCTTGGATGAGGCCTTCTCTACTTGTTTGGCAGCCTTCATGTCTGCACTGATGATAACTCCCAAGTCCCGTTCTTCTGAAGTCCTAGCTAGTGCTTCTCCATTCAAGGTGTATGTTCTGCATGGATTTCTACTGCCAAGATGCATGACCTTACACTTCTTAGCGTTGAAACCCAGCTGCCATGTCGAGGACCAGATTTCTAACGTGATCAGATCTTGCGTCATACTATCCACGAGATTGCTTTCACTTACTATATTACACAGTTTGGCGTCGTCAGCGAACAGTGTTACTTTACCCTGAAGCCCCCGGGTCAAGTCCCCTATGAATATGTTGAAAAGGGATGAGTCCCGAGACCATCCGGGTGGCCATTCTTTGCACCGATTCCAGTCTCAGCACATCCTTGCGATAATGCGACCTCCAGAATTGCACACAGTATTCCAGGTGGGGCCTCACCATGGATCTGTACAATGGCATAATGACTTCCGCCATACGACTGACGAAACCCCTTCGTATGCAGCCCATGATTTGTCTTGCCTTGGACGAAGCCTGCTCCACTTGATTGGCAGACTTCATGTCCTCACTGACGATATAGGCGGCTGAGTCATTGATGTGACGATGATGGTCTCGTGGTAACTACCTGTTGCATTTTGGTTATGGGTCTGAGCACATCATATTTTTAAAAAATTATTTTTTCAAGATATTATTTTGAACGAGGAGTGGACTTGCATTTTTTTGGGTGGAATGCATATTCATTGTGGACATCCTAGAAACCTGACTGGCTGGGTGTGTCCTGAAGACTGGGTTGAGGACCCTCGTTATATGCAAAGCACTGCCAGTAATGCACATCCCAGAATGCTTTGGGATTTGGGTGTTTACCACATGATGTGTTAGATGGGAAAGACAGATGAAACTTATCACCACATTCTGGATATATCTGGGCACATGAGGGATGGTTTCAGTTCTGTCTAAAGGACTCTGTGTTGCCTGGCGTGTATCTGGTGGCTGAGTGAACAGTATGAAAAGGAGAAATGCGAATTTCCCTTCAGCTTTTGCTGACTGAGCTTTTTCTGAGACCTCATTGAAACTGAATGTGCAAGCTACCCTGGTGGATCAGTGGGAGTGCTGTGTGCTGCTGTTTGGAAGGTCCCCACCTGGGGCTGGATTTAAAGCCCATGATATTGGGTGCTGGATGAAGTTCTGGTGCCCACGTCAGCCTCAGGACTGTTGCTGCAATGCCCAAAATTGGAACAGTGGGAGGGTGGGAAAAAATGTTTAAGGTTCTCTGTTGTCCTATGTTACGCCTTCCCCCCTTTTACAAAACAGTAGTGCGGTTTTTAGCGCAGTCCACAGTGGTAACAGCTCATAGGAATTCTGTGAGTGTCGTGGCCAGGGCCGGCGCTAAAAACTGCGCTATGGTTTTGTAAAAGGTGGGAAGGGGTAACGTAGGACAGCAGAGAAGAGAACCGTAAACATTTTTTCTACTCTTTCAAGGATCCCATCCCACTGTCATACTCAGAACGGATTACTCCATGGAAAGTATCAACTTTTTACACACTAGTCTCAGGCTACAATGGTCACCTACTATCATCACAAGCAGGAACCCAACTGACAGACACAACTACAGTAAAAACCTTGGTTTATGAGCATAATTCATTCTGAAAACAAGCTTGTAATCCAAAACACTCATATATCAAAGCGAATTTCCCCATAGGAAATAATGGAAACTCAGACGATTCATTCCACAACCTAAAAACTTTAATACAAAATACTATACATACTTGTATTTCAAGACCTTGCTCGTTTAGAACAGTCACTACACTCCCACAGCATCAGAGAGAGAAGAACCATCGGCTCAGTTGTGATGTGTGTATACTTATGTACTTGTATTGCAAGACCTTGCTTGTATATCAAGTTAAAATTTAATCAAATGTTTTGCTTGTCTTGCAAAAAACTCGCAAACCAAGTTACTTGCAATCCAAGGTTTTACTGTACTTTCATACCTTCAGTTTCTGTTTTGCCTACACAAAAAAATAATCCATTATATACAGCCAACCTACATGAAACCACTTCATTTGCCCTGACCCATAAGACAGGAATAAACACATTAAAGAATCCTTTAAAGGAGCTACTTCCCCCAAATCATCTCCAAGGAAACGACATCCTCACTCAAGAACCTAGGGAAACCATGGAACGTACAATCCAGGACAAGAAAACCCAAGAAAAATAATAAAAGGTGTTCAAGCACTATTTCTGCAAGATACATTTCTAAAAGGAATATCTCCACCCCCTACCCCCCAACAAAAAATGCAAACCTTCTACCAATCATCTAACCTGAAATAAAAACTTATAAGCAGTAAATCTCAAATAGAACCCCCCAAGATGAAGAAAAGACACCAAAGCTTGCAAAACGAACGCCACGCTGCAAGTACATAGCTCAGGACTCTATAGCTACCCACGAGGGAAAGACATTCCAAATACAAGGCTCACATTCATGCTTTTCTCATGGGCGTAGGGAAGAATTTCTCTGAGGGGAGCAAAGTAATTTTTTTTTTTGCATTACCCAACAGAGCTTTCTATGGCGTAGGAAGAAAGCTGCTAAAAAAACACTAGGAGGTGCTCATGTTCTTTCTTCCCCTCCCCTTCTCCATGCACCCAGCCTTCTCAATGAAGTTACAGGGAAATACCTTTAAAACCAATAGGATGAATTTTTTTTTTTTCACTCAGAAAATAGTTAAGTTCTGCTCCTTTGTGACACCCATATTTAGGCGTGACTTTATAAAAGTGATCCCCTTGGTGTTTATGTTTTTAATTTTTTATCTTTTTTTTATATATCTGTGTAATTTGCAATTACAATAAATGTGTTGCTTTGTTACCCACCAAGAACTTGGCTAGTAGAGATACCCAGAATTGCTGAGAATATGATAAACAAAGTACATACAGATAACTAAGAACAGCCGTACTGGGTCAGACCAACGGTCCATCAAGCCCAGTAGCCCGTTCTCACAGTGGCCAATCCAGGTCACTAGTACCTGGCCAAAACCCAAGGAGTAGCAACATTCCATTCAGAATCCTAAAGAATAGCAAGATTCTAGAATCCCAAAGAATAACAAAAGATTCCGAAACCCCAAGGAGTAGCAACATTCCATTCAGAATCCTAGACTAGCAAGATTCTGGAATCCCAACGAGTAACATAAGAATCCGGAACCCCAAGGAGTAGCAACATTCCATTCAGAATCCTAAAGAATAGCAAGATTCTGGAATCCCAAACAGTAACAAAAGATTCCGGAACCCCAAGGAGTAGCAACATTCCATTCAGAATCCTAGACTAGCAAGATTCTGGAATCCCAACGAGTAACATAAGAATCCGGAACCCCAAGGAGTAGCAACATTCCATTCAGAATCCTAAAGAATAGCAAGATTCTGGAATCCCAAAGAGTAACAAAAGATTCCGGAACCCCAAGGAGTAGCAACATTCCATTCAGAATTCTAAACAATAGCAAGATTCTAGAATCCCAACGAGTAACATAAGAATCCGGAACCCCAAAGAGTAGCAACATTCCATTCAGAATCCTAAAGAATAGCAAGATTCTGGAATCTCAAAGAATAACAAAAGATTCCGGAACCCCAAAGAGTAGCAACATTCCATTCAGAGTCCTAAAGAATAGCAAGATTCCGGAATCCCAAAGAGTAACAAAGATTCCGGAACCCCAAAGAGTAGCAACATTCCATGCTTTCAATCCAGGGCAAGCAGTAGCTTCCCCCATGTCTTTCTCAGTAACAGACTATGGATTGTTCCTCCAGGAAATTGTCCAAACCCTTCATAAAACCAGCTACGCTATCCGCTCTTATCACAACCTCTGGCAATGTGTTCCAGAACTTAACTATTCTCTGAGTGAAAAAATATTTCCTCCAATTGGTTTTAAAAGGATTTTCATGTAACTTCATCAAGTATCCCCTAGTCTTTGTAATTTTTGACGGAGTGAAAAATCGATCCACTTGTGCTTGTTGCAGGTTTCCGGGGTCTCACAACAAGCACAATGCCAGCTGCGGAAACACTGAGAGAACATTGATCCACTTGTACTCATTCTACTCCACTCAGGATTTTGTAGACTTCAATCATATCTCCCATCAGCCGTTTCTTTTCCAAGCTGAAGAGCCCTAACCGTTTTAGTCTTTCCTCATACGAGAGGAGTTCCATCCCCTTTACCATCTTGGTCGCTCTTCTTTGAACCTTTTCTAGTGCCGCTATATCTTTTTTGAGATAAGAAGACCAGAATTGAACGCAATACTCCAAATGAGGTTGCACCATGGAGCGAAACAGGGGCCTTATAACATTCTTAGTCTTGTTAACCATCCCTTTTTTAAATAATTCCTATAATCTTGTATGCTTTTTTGGCTTCCACCGCACATTGGGCAGAAGGTTTCATTGTATTGTTTACAATGACACCCAGATCCTTTTCTTGGTCCTAGCATCCAGTAACTGTGATTTGGGTTATTCTTTCCAATATGCATCACTTTGCATTTGTCCACATTAAATTTCATCTGCCACTTGGACGCCAAGTCTTCCAATTTTCTAAGATGAACATAGAACACGATACCCGTATTATATGTTTATATACATAGGATAATTGATTATGGTATAAACGTGTCTGTATTGAAAACCATCTCAGAAAATGCTAACTCTGTATTGTAACACCATTACAGAAGCTCATAGAAACCATTCTGAATTGACTCCCCAGCCATTAGTAGCAGTATAGAAGCTTTGAATAAACAATAGTAGAGTCTACAATATTTTGTAAATAAATAAAAGGCTTGCACAGAAGCATATCTGGCTAGTGACAGCTTTTTAGATCTCTGCGTCTGTTGACCTTCCATAAGGCATTATAACCTGTGCCAGCATTCTGTTAGTCTGGGTCCATCCACTGCCGCAAGCATTCACTTCAATAACTTCTTTTTTTCTACTGATAATTCCCAATGACGGACAAGCTGGTATCAGCGTAAAATGTCTTGACCCAATTAATACACTCAGGAAGCAAATCCTACTGGACACCCCACGTTGTAGGAATCGATACGCTTTGCTTTTCTGAGTCAAATGACATTTTATGAGAATCTGCAATTTCTCTGTCGCACTAGGCCCCGTTCAGGTTCAAGGCGATTCACAGCAAGAGCGTCCGTATAAAAATATGTGTGTGTGTGTGGGAGGAGTGGGGGAGGGGGGATTTACAGTATCTTAGCAAGAAATATAAAAATTGTTAATAAAAAGATATGTAAGATTAACAAGGAAAATAAAGGCCATTTACTAAGCAGCGGTAGAGATTTCTACTGCAATCCAAAGCGCTAAATGGTCCAATGCTGCTCCAGTGATCATAGGAATTTTATGAGTGTTGGAGTATTTAGCGCTCCAGGTCACAGTAGAAACCTCTACCACGGCTTAGTAAAGAGGGAGGGGTAGTGGGGTGTTAATTTTGTTAAACAAGACGGTTTTCAGTTTCCTCCAAAAACTCTGGTAAGCTCATGTATTGTAACACCATTACAGAAGCTCATATAAACAGAAGCTCTAGTATCCCGTTTCCATCCTTATCATTTGGGGTAAACTATTTCAGATAGAAAATAAACAGAATTGAATTGATGCCTACTTCACACACCCCTGATAGAAGGAAACCTCAATATAAACTTATCTTGAATCCCAGAAGAAGAGAAAGTGAAAATGATAAAAGTTGAATCAGGGAATGTATAGAACATGATACAAGTTTTCTCTGGAAGTTTCTTAGAGAACATAGAAATGCTATCATATTTTCTTAGCCTATAGATTAATCTTACTGCTGTATTTTGGATCAATTCTATATAATACCCTTAGTGCGCATACGCACTTCAATTTTCGTGGCTCCGTACATCTGTAGCTCCGTGGCCGGCAGAGAAATTGTAAAGCGTTCGCGTGCGCACATAATGATTTGCTTCGAGTGGCGGTTTAACCTAATCCAGCAGAGGGTACTGTGTGCCGGTTGCCCTTCCCAATACAATGTGTGATTAAAAAAAAAAAAGGTAGGGTGGAGCATGATAATTGACAGGGAGAGAGATTGAAAGAAAAAAACAACAACCAGACAGCAGATAAGGAGAGAGAGAGACACAGAAAAAAAGACAGACAGCGGCCAAGGAGAGAGAGAGAGACAGAAAGAAAGAAAGACAGACAGCAGCCTAGGAGAGAGAGACAGAAAGAAAGATAGACAGACAGCGGCCAAGGAGAGAGAGAGAGACAGAAAGAGAGAGAGAGAAAGACAGACAGACAGTGGCCTAGGAGAGAGAGAGACAGAAAGAGAGAGAGAGAGAAAGAAAGAAAGACCGGCCAAGGAGAGAGAGAGAAAGAAAGACAGCGGCCAAGGAGAAAGACGGCAAAAAAAGAAAGACAGACAAGGAGAGAGAGAGACAGCAAGAAAGAAAGACAGCGGCCAAGGAGAGAGACAGCAAAAAAAGAAAGACAGCGGCCAAGGAGAGAGAGAAAGAAAGAAAGACAGACTTACACATCTATTCTAGCATCCGTTAATGTAACGGACTTAAAGACTAGTTGCAATATATTAAACAAGAATTTAGACCTTAAGTATAAAGAATTACAACAACCTAGGCTGGGAAAGGAAGAGCATTTGGACCAATAAAGCAAAGAGATGATCATGAAAACAAGACCAGACTAAACATAATTGTCTCAGTTTATAAACTGTTTTCTTCCACAAACTTGCGATGTGATAAAAGTGACTCCTATAATGACACTGAGAACCCTGGATATATTATCAACGTGCAAAGAAATGCCAGAAGTTACCACCGCAGTTGAAGGGGTTGAATTATTAAACCAAAGCACTTTGGCTTCATGGGGAGAGAGTTTGCGGACCACGTATTCCCCTCATAGGCATAAAATAGAAAAAACAAACCAACCCTTCAGTGCATCTGATGCTACAGGCAACAGGACAATGGAAACCATGGCTTCCTCTAGCCACCAGTTACACTGAAAAGGAAGCTTGGGATATGTGAGCTGCGCAGGAAGCTGAGAAAACAGAACAGTTTATCTGGTCCTTGAACCTAAATTCCTCCTTAATCTGTCGAAACCAGGATACACTTTGCTTTTTTTGTTTTATTTTTACAGACACTGGGAAATAAAAAGCCCATTAAAATCAGGAAGGAAGAATCTATTCTTGCTGCCAAAGGCAGTGAAAAGGCCTCCTCGCCAAAGTTTCCTACAGCTCCCATCTGTGCCCAAGGTTACGGTTTGTAAATAAGTATCCAAGAGGTTCCACACTTTCAAGAAGAACTCCTCAAGGGAAGCTCTTCATGCACTAAATGAAAGGCATCTTACAAAGACTCGTTGAAGTTACAGGGAAATTTTTTTACTCAGAGAATAGTTAAGCTCTGGAACGCATTGCCAGAGGTTGTGGTAAGAGCAGATTGCATAGCTGGATTTAAGAAAGGTTTGGTCAAGTTCCTGGAGGAAAAGTCCATAGTCTGTTATTGAGAAAGACATGGGGGAAGCCACTGCTTGACCTAGATCGGTAGTATGGAATGTTGTTACTCCTTGGGAATCTTTTGTTGCTCTTTGGGATTCTGGAATCTTGCTATTCTTTAGGATTCTGAATGGAATGTTGCTACTCTTTGGGATTCCGGAATCTTTTGTTACTCTTTGGGATTCCAGAATCTTGCTATTCTTTAGGATTCTGAATGGAATGTTGCTACTCTTTGGGTTTTGGCCAAGTACTAGTGAGCTGGATTGGCCACCGTGAGAACGGGCTACTGGGCTTGATGGACCATTGGGCTATTCTTATGTTCTTATGACCCACTTAGCTGGCCTTGCATGTTTGTCTGAACAATACCTCTCATGCCCTATGGAGAAGCTTCCTACTGTCTACTGTCATTGGCATAGTAAGTGGGGGCAGTCTGACTCGGGCGCCATCTTGGTGGGGGCGCTGGCACCCATCCTGCTCTCCGGGGCCCCCCTGTTCATTCCCTGTCCCTCCAATACCGCACACTCGTGCCACTTCCCTTCCCATGTCCCTCTTTGAGCAGCAACCCCGACCTGCTACTCACACCAGCATTGGCTCTGGTGAAGTGATATTCAAGACTTAACTACGGCAGTCCAGTTTAGATGCAGTTTGCCATAGCCAATTAAGGGCCCCTTTTAGAAACTGCGTTAGCAAAGCTTACATTACATTACATTACATTAGTGATTTCTATTCCGCCTGTGCCTTGCGGTTCTAGGCGGATTACAAATTATAAGAGATCTGGACATTACCGAGAGAATTGCGTAACAAGATTATCTAGAGAATTACATAACAGTGATTCATGTATTTTACATGGTGTGGTAGAGGATTCAATTATAAGATATCTGGATTTTTCCGAAAGAATTACATAGCAGAGAATCAAGTGATAACAGGATACAGTGGAGAATATCAGTATATATGGGTTACAGACTAGAAGTTACCTAATAATGACGTAAGAAGTTTGTTGGATAGTGAGGTAAATGCTTATATAGGAGTCAGAATATGTTTGGAAGGACAGGTTCTAGGAGAAGACTAATGTGTTATTCAATAGAGGGAGAGCTTGTGCGAAAGGGGAGGATATTAGTTGGTAAGGATGTGTTTTTTGAATAGAAATGTTTTGATTTCTCTTCGAAACACTTTGATGTCTGTTGTGTTGATCATTAGTTTGGTGATGGTGGGGTCAATTTTCGCTGCCTGTGTCGCTAGAAGGCTGTCGTATAGTTTCTTACGTCAGGTTCCATTATGAGGGGGGAAGGTGAATAGGTTTTGAGTTCTTCTTGATCTGGATGAGTGGTAGCGGTATAGGCGGTTGTTTAGGTAACAGGGGGCAGTTCCATGGGTTACTTTAAATAGTAGACAATAGAACTTGAATTGAGTTCTTGCTTTTATCGGAAGCCAGTGAGAGTCTACATAGGCGGGAGTGATGTGGTCAAATTTGCTGAGACAGTAGATGAGTCTGATGGCTGTGTTCTGAACTGTCTGTAGTTGTTTTATCATATTGTTAGGACATGTTAGGTAGAGGCTGTTGCAGTAATCCAAGTTACTGAGTGTGAGGGATTGTACAATGATCTTGTAGTGTTCTTTGGTAAAGAAATTTCTTATTTTTCTTAGGTTTCGCATGGTGAAGAATGCCTTCTGTATGACTTTGTGTATCTGTGTCTGCATAGTGCAGCGTCTGTCTAATTGTATTCCTAGAATTTTGAGAGTGCTCTGTATGGGATATTTGATTGCGTTTACTTCCAGTTCTGTTATAGATGGATTTTGTTCCTTCTCTAGTAGTAGGAATTTGGTTTTCTCCGTATTCAGTTTCAGCTTATGGTTCATCATCCATTTTTCTACTGTTTCCAGTGTTGTTTTTAGGTGTCCATTGGAGCTGGGGTCTTGGATGTCAAATGGGAGAATGATGGTTATGTCATCTGCGTAGCTGAAAGAAGTTATATTTAGGGCGTCTAGGACAGTACCTAAGGAAGCTATGAAGAGGTTGAATAGTATGGGCGATAGTGGGGATCCTTGTGGTACTCCGCAGGGGTTTGTCCAGGGTTCGGATAAAATATCTTTTGACTTAACTCTATATGATCTTGTTTGAAGGAAGCCTTGGAACCAGTTGTGAACTTTACCAGTTATTCCTATGGCATCTAGTGTCTGGAGAAGTATTGGATGATCTACTAAGTCAAATGCTGCTGAAAGGTCGAGTTGGATGATTAGTAACTTGTTTCCTTTGCTGAGGTGCTGTCGGGCTATATCAAGTAAAGATACCAGTAATGTTTCTGTGCTGTGATTAGCTCTGAAACCTGATTGAGTTGGATGCAGAATGTGGTGGTCTTCTAGGTAGTAGGATAGATATTGTGCTACTAGGCCCTCTATGAGTTTGATGTATAGTGGTATAGAAGCTGCCGCATTAAATGCACTGGAGCCCGTTGAGTTCTAAGGGCTTCAGTGCATTTACTGCGGCAGCATCACTACTGTGGTTTTATAAAAGGGACCCTAAGTGCTGAATATTTCTATGGTTTTGCTAGCTCCATACACCTGAGAATTGAGTGCTGGAGCCTGGACATTACATAGTACATGACGGCAGATAAAGACCTGAATGCCTGTAATCACAATTTCAGCATTAAATTAAAATGTCATTTTACTTTGTTATTTCTGGGCCATAGGCCTTCGAAGTCCACCTGGTGCTGTCTTCAGTTTCCAACTCCAGGAATTGCCGTTGAGTCTCACTCCAGCCTAACCAAACCATCTCATTTGCGGGATTCAGACCGTGAAAGTTTGCCTATTCATATTCTAGTTAGCGATCCTCTGTGTTCCTCCCACATCACAGTTTTCCTCTGCACCACCTCCCTCAGGAGGACATTCTAGGCATCTACCACCCTCTTCCTGAAAAAGAATTTCCTCAAATTACTCTTAACCCCTCAAACTCAATTTATGTTCTCTAGTTTTACCAATTTCCCTTCTCTATAAAAGATGTGGTCCTATATTAATACCTTTAAAATATATAAATGTCCGTATCATATCACCTGTCCCTCCTCTCATCCAGAATATAGATGTTGAGGTCTTCTAGTCTCTTCTTGTATCTCTTTTGGCACAAACCACCTATCATTTTTGTCGCTTTCCTCTGGACTGCTTCAGGTCCTCTTATATCCTTGGCCAGATATGGCCTCCAAAACTGAACACATGGCCTATCTTTTAATTGGGTATAACGCCGGTGGCAGTCAGCAAAACTCGGAGCACTGCCAGCTGAAATCAGCCCAGATATGTTATTACCACCCTGGTATTTCTTAAGGGAATGGGCTAACAGCAAAGCCACTGTTCCCCAGCAGTGCCTTCAGCTTCCATTTTGAGGCAGTGTCACACTGGCATGATACGATACCCTCCTCCCCAACGCCCACTTAGCTCTGTGATCTGAGTCACATGTACAGGTTGGAGTTGCTGCAGTCATGTGTCTGAAATCTCAGGCACCAGGTAGAGATGGACTGGGCTGTACTCACATGGGGGACCCCTGAGGAAAACAGGGATGTGTGTGAATCTCTAGTAGTAGTATAGTAAGGTAGTCCTGCTGAGAGGTCCCAGGACAAGTTAAAAATAAGCAGGGAGAGGTATCTAATAAATTGAGAGCCCTCAGTATGGGCCCCAAAGTGACGGATTGGGTCAGGAATTGGTTAAGTGGAAGGCAACAGAGGGTAGTGGTCAATGGAGATTGCTCTAAGGAAAGGGATTTTACAAGTGGTGTGCCTCAAGGTTTGGTTCTTGGAGCTGTTCTTTTTAACAATTTTGTAAGCGATATTTCTGAAGAACTGTCAGGGAATATTTGCCTCATTGCGGTTGACACCAAAATATGCAATAGAGTAGACACCTCTGATGGTGTGAATAACATGAGGAAGGACCTAGCGAAGCTTGAAGAATGCTCTGAAATTTGGCAGCTAAGATTTAATGTGAAGAAATGCAAGGTCATGCATTTGGGCTGCAAAAACCTGAGGGAACGGTACAATTTAGAACTGAAGAACTTTTGTGCATGAAAAAAGAGTGGGACTTGTATGCAATAGAACAGATGTGTTTATCTTAAAGTTGAAAAGACAATGAATGCTAGAAGAATGCTAGGGTGCATAGGGAGAGATATGACCAGTAGGAAAAATGGAGGTAATGGTGAGACTTCATTTAGAGAATAGTGTACAATTCTGGAGATCGCACCTTCACAAAGATATAAACAGGATGGAGTTGAACAAAATCTTTTCCAGCGAAAGGAAAATGGTAAAACCAGAGGACATAATTTGAGGTTGAGGGGTGGTAGATTCAAAGGCAATGTTAGGAAATTCTGCTTTACGGAGAGGGTGGTTGATGCCTGGAATGCGCTCCCGAGAGAGGTGGTGTAGAGGAAAACGGTGACGAGTTCAAAGAAGCATGGGATGAACACAGAGGATCTAGAATCAGAAAATAATATTAAAAATTGAACGAAGGCCAGTACTGGGCAGACCTGCATGGTCTGTGTCTCTATATATGGCCATTTGGTTGAGGATGGGCTGGGGAGAGCTTCAATGGCTGGGAGGGTGTAGATGGGCTGGAGTGAGTTTTGATGGAGATTTCGGCAGTTGGAACCTAAGAACAGTACCGGGCAGAGCTTTGGATTCTTGCTAAGAAAAAAAACCAAACAAACATATTTTTAGATTGAATCAGGTTGGGCAGACTGGATGGACCATTAGGGTTTTTATCTGCCATCATCTACTATGTTACTATAGTCCAGAGGAAGACTACTAAAATGGTCAGTAGCCTTTGTTATAAGGTATATGGGGGTAGACTTAAAGATCTCAATGGAAGAAAGGCAGGAGAGGGGAGATATGACCGAGACGTTTAAATACATACGTGGCATAAAGGCGCATGAGGTGAGTCTGTTTCAATTGAAAGCAAACTCCGGAATAAGGTTGAAAGGGGATAGAGTCAGAAGGAACCTCAGAAAACACTTTTTCATGGAAAGACTAGGGAATGCTTGGCATGGCCTTACTGGTGGAGGTGGTGAGACAAAGTGTCTCCGCATTCACGGAAGCTTGGGCACGTACGTTTGAATGGCGTTCTTTTCGTAATGGATGTGAAATAGATATTGTAAACCGCTTGGATCCTTTATGGCTGTTCTTAAGAAACATAATCATTTTTTAGGGAGAAGAGGGGAAAGTCGATGGCATGGTTAGGCAGACTAGATAGGCCTTTGGGTTCCTTTTATTAAGGCGCCATAACCGATTCATTAGCGCGCGCTAAATCGGTTAGCGCCTGCATTTTTGCTCTCTTTCTATGGATGAATTCTAACTTTGGCCGCAGTTTGGCATTGCTGCAGTGTATCCCATTTTTTTGTAACTGGACAAGGTAACTACATAAATTTATCATCGAAACAAACTAATACCTCACCTTAACTATTCCCAATCATGTCAATTTTTCCAGTTCAGGCTCTGTCATGTAATTAGTCCCCTATCCTGTAATTCTCCTGGAAATGTCCTGTTCTCATCTGTTGTGATCCGCCTAGAACTGCAAGGTGTTGGCGGGATAGACGTCACGAATGTCGCGGAATAAAAGTCGGTCCGATTTATACGTAGTTTGCCAGAGCCGGTTAAGGGCCCCTTTTACAAAGCCACGGTAGCGATGCTGCCGTGTCAAAATGCGCCAAAGCACCTTAGAAAGTCATCGGCTCTGAAGTTCTCTCATCCTTGGAATAGAATTCAGAGGAGGAGTTTGGAGAATGTTATAGCAAAGCCTTGAGCAGTCCTTACTTACGAGGACCTACAGAGGCAAAACGTTCTCGTTAGTGGAGTCTCTGTCGAGGCCAAGTGCTGAGTCGGCAGAGTGACTAAACCGCTCCGTCCAGAGCAGGGCGGAAAACAAAGATAGCTCCTGCTCATATCCTCTACCTGTTGTGTCTCTGTTGTGTTCACGGGCGTGTGTGTGTGGGGAGGGGGGGGGACAATTCCTCCAAATGGGTTAGTTTTGCACACGCCATAACAAGAATGGACCTCACGCCTAAGCCAGGGCATGTGGAATTTACTGCTAATGCTCCATGTAGTACTTGCCTAGTGCCAAACAGAGCTTCTTTCTGGAGTTTGTAAGATGTAAGATGCCCAGGAAACTTATCCAGATATGCTTGGAAGTTCTTTTAGTGAGGCAGTGCGTGCATGTGTGTATTCACGCCTGAGGGAGTTTGCATGGTCATTGTACTGTACTGGTTCCGTGGTGAGGCAGCATGCATGTGTGTGCATGCATGCTTTTGGTTAAAAGTGAGAGATGTTTACATTGTACCTGTTGTATTTGTGTGGAGGGGGAAGGAGGAGGGTCGTGTGTGAGAGAGTCTTGAACTGCTGGCTGTAACCTTTGCTGTCATCAGACAGAGTGTGTGAGGGAAGCTGGCACCGCCGCTGCCTGTATGAACTGTCCTATGACGGTCACGCTACATACATGTAACCAGGCTCCAACTTACCTGCTGTCGGGCTCTTGGGAATATGGATCCAGAAGAACTGTTCTGCGGAAGGGTCGAAGGGTATCCAAGACTCAGACGCACACTTCCTCTCAGCGAGTCCTTTGCTGCTTTCAGCACCAGTAGCTTTACTGGGATAATTCTGACTGGCAAGTGTCTGAAGTCTGCAACCAGGGTGGAGATCCAAAGACAGAAATAATCCCACGGACTGAGCTTCCCAGCCGAAACGCCCCTCGCCATTCAAACTGGGCAGAGCAGGAGCAAAGCTTTGTAACCAGCTCTCTGCTCAGGGACGCTCTTCCCCTTTGCACGGAAAGGAAAGAACAGCCGAGGAGTGTTATCTTCTTAAAGCCACACTGTCCTTACTTCCTCTCAAGGCTGCCAAGTTATCCAGGAGCGGAGTTTTAGGTCGGTCCTGGATTTCTGACAACCCCATCTCATGTATTCAGCACCTATTTCAATGGGAGCACAAATACCGTATGGCAATAGGATGTGAGTTCAAATCCAGGACTGAAGGTCCCTCCTGAAACTAGGGAACTGGCAGCTCTGTCCCGTGTTGGTAAGGCAGTCTGTTGCCCAGAATCCTTCTTACAGAGCCACTCTGGAAACATTACAGTTTGAACTAGGTGCTTGACTGGGTACTTTCGTGCGCTAGCTAAACCGATAATTGCAGACTAAGGCTGCCAGCTGGCTCCAAATTTGCCCAACAAGTTCATCCATGCCTAGTTTTACCCCATTGCATGTAGGAATTTGTAAGAAAATTAACAGTAAACTTCCAGCGTGCAATGGAGGAAATTCTGGACTGGATCAACCTGCAGAACAGAACTCTAGCTAGGTATTATGCTGCTAATACCTGTTAGCATAGGCGCTGGAATGGTGGGGGGGGGGGCACAAGGGCTGTGGCCTCCCCCCAAATTGCCACATACTTACATCTCTTTCATCATTGTCACTTTTCCACCTTAGTTCAGTCAATTATCTTATCTCGTCTCGACTATTGCAACGTTATTTACCTTGGTGTAACAAAAGCTTGCGTCTACAGATTACAATTAATTCAAAACACTGCTGCGAAATTGATTTTTGGGAAACGTAAATGTGATCACGTGACGCCGTTACTTCAGAGTCTTCATTGGCTCCCAGTTTGCTTTAGAGTTCAATTTAAGTGTGCCTGTGTTGTTTTTAAATTTTTACATGGTATTTTTACTCCTCTCCTTCCTCTATCCTGGAACGTTTCGAGATTTTCTTTCGTAAGAGGTGATCAACAATTCAAATGATCTCTTCCTTCCAAAAAAAGGGCTTAAGGGAGTTACGTTTTTCAGTCACTCTCTGATTTTTAAGCGATCTCAACTGTGGAACGACCTTCCACTTCTTTTAAGGAGTTCTGGCTCGCTTCAACCTTCTCGCAAATCCTTAAAAACTACTTTATTTGCTAAACACTTTGAAAATTAACTTCAGCAAACTTAGTCTTATTCTTTTATGGTTTTTTATTCGATAACTTAACTATTGTAAACGAGTCGAGCTTTCCTTGAATGATGATTCGGTATATAAAGTCAAGCATTAGATTAGATTAGATTATCCCTGGTGGTCCAGTGGTGCAGCTGGCAGGAGCGAGCTTTCTTCGCTCCTGCCCCGCTGCTAATCCGGTCTTCGCGGCTGGTTTCTTCTGCCGCTGAGCAGCAATGAGCATGAGCGCGTTTTGGCGTTCCTGCTCGGCGCTCAGCGGCTTCTTTGACTGGCTCCCAGTAATGCCCAGATGTCTCAATCCATCTTCCTTTTTCTGCAGCCCTATGGTAACCCTACCCTCCATAGAAGCCATAAAAATCCTGACTAATACTCCTTCAGAAGAATAAGCTAACCTTTTTCTCCACCTCAGACCTCGCGTTAAAGTCCCAGCATCCGGCTCAACCTTCTCGTCTGTGCATTTCTTTCCACTGGCACAGAGTAGCTAACGGCTTCATTCGCATGGATTTAAATGTGTCGTGCGTTGTCTAGCCCAGTGTTTTTCAACCTTTTTACATCTATGGACCGGCGGAAATAAAAGAATTATTCTGTGGACCGGTATCGGTCTGTGGACCAGCGGTTGAAGAACACTGGGTTAAGCCGTGGGCCAGACCCCGCCCATCTCTACCCAATCTCCACCCCAGACCCCGCCCCCTTAATAGTACTAATTGTAACACTATTTTTTCCATTCATTTTTCACAGATACACAATATAATCTTATTAACAACACATAATGGTTAACCACAAAATTAAACTACACAAAGCACACTGACAGCAGATGTAAATTCTCAAAATGGACATAATTCAACCACTAAATTCAAAAATAAAATCATTCCCCCTACCTTTGTTGTCTCCCTCCCTCCATGCTATGCCTTACCTTCTGGCCTGCTCCTGCCTGGCCATTTTATGCCGCCCCTGGTATTATCTTCAGGCTGGCTCCCTCTTCCTCACTGATGCAGTGCACAAAGCTGCGGGCAGCAGCTCTTTGCGCGTCCCGTGCCTCATCGGGAAGCCTTCCCTCTGACGTTGCAATGTCAGAGAAAAGGCTTCCGGTTCAGGTGCAGGATGCGTGTAGGAGCCGCTGCCCATGGCTTTGTGCACTGAATCAGTGAGGAAGAGGGAACTGGCTCAAAGATAACGCCGCATCGATCGAACCGTGGACTGGCGGTTGAAGAACACTGTTTTGGGCCTGATGCACGTGCTGGCCCTGTGGACTGGCACCGGTCCATGGATCGGTGGTTGAAGAACACTGTTTTGGGCCTGATGCACGTGCTGGCCCTGTGGACCGGCAGGAAATTTCTGTGGACCGGCACCGGTCCATGGATCGGTGGTTGAAGAACACTGTTTTGGGCCTGATGCACGTGCTGGCCCTGTGGACCGGCACCGGTCCATGGATCGGTGGTTGAAGAACACTGTTTTGGGCCTGATGCACGTGCTGGCCCTGTGGACCGGCACCGGTCCATGGATCGATGGTTGAAGAACACTGTTTTGGGCCTGATGCACGTGCTGGCCCTGTGGACCGGCACCGGTCCATGGATCAGTGGTTGAAGAACACTGGTCTAGCCAACATAAGAACAGACTTACTGGGTCAGACCAATGGTCTACCTAACCCAGCATCTTGTTTCCGACAGTGGCCAATCCAGGTTACAAGTACCTGGCAAAAACCCAAATAGTAGCAGCATTCCAGAATATCAAAGAATAGAAACATTCTAGAACCCCCAGATAGTAGCAACATTCCATGCAGAACCCCCAAAGAGTAGCTTGACTCCATGCTACTGATCCAGGGCAAGCAGTGGCGTCTCCCATGTGCGTCTCAATAACAGACTCTGGACTTTTCCTCCAGGAAATTGTCCAAACCTTTTTTTAAAACCAGCTACGTTAGCCGCTCTTACCACCTTCTCTGGCAATGAGTTCCAGACTTTGCCTACATGCAAAACTCATTCCCCTCAGTAGCTAAGCTGGGAGTGGTAGGGTTAATTTGAACTTTAAATTCAAAGTATATTCTCTGAATCACGGTTCAATGTTTACAACACTTCTCTGCACCTCCTCCGCCAATAAAGGCCACGATTTGCAAGTAAAGATTCAGCAAATATTGACTTTGCTTATACCCTTTTAATAAACCTTTGTAAGGAGACTGAATGAATCTCTTTCCGGTTTCTCACATTAAAAGTAACGCTCAGTAGCTCTCAGCCTTTCCTCAGTCACACAGGTATACAAGTATCCATAACAGCACCCTGAAAAGCTGCCTCCCCCACCCCACCCCATAATGAAGGTAGCCGGCATACTCATTTTCACAAAAATCTTTCAGACCCACGTGAGTAACCAACTCACAATTGAGCACGTGTAACCAACTCACGTGAGCAACACTCATGCCTCCACCCATCCCAATTCAGATTCCATCAACAACACAGCAATACTCCCCCAATTTGATATTTCAGCAGCCTTCGATTCAGTTGACCACCATCTATACCACAGGTGTCGAAGTCGGTCCTCGAGGGCCGGAATCCAGTCGGGTTTTCAGGATTTCCTCAATGAATATGCATTGAAAGCAGTGCATGCGCATAGATCTCATGCATTTTCATTGGGGAAATCCTGAAAACCCGACTGGATTGCGGCCTTTAAGGAGGAACTTTGAGACCCTTGGTTCTGGCCACATAGACATGCCAAAAGAGCAGTGGGACACCTTAGAAGACACTGCTGTGTGAACTTCCCATAAAGCAGAGGTCTCAAAGTCCCTCATTGAGGGCCGGAATCCAGTCGGGTTTTCAGGATTTCCCCAATGAATATGCATTGAAAGCAGTGCATGCAAATAGATCTCATGCAGATTCATTGGGGAAATCCTGAAAACCCGACTGGATTCCGGCCCTCGAGGAGGGACTTTGACACCCCTGACTATACTAACAAAACTATCAGAAATAGGTATAACAGGCACAGTTCTAAAATGGTTCTCAGATTTCCTACAAAACAGAGCATATATCGTCAATAAGAGCGAAGAGACCTCCAACCCCTGGAAAGCCTTCTGTGGTGTGCTACAAGGCTCCCTACTCTCCCCCATCCTATTCAATCTCTTCATGAGCTCTCTAGGTAACATCAAATTCGAAGACGAAAGCATAACGTCCTATGCAGATGGCATTTTTCTCCTTATTCCCACAACCAAAAATCAATCGGACATTTCCAACAAAATCTCACACAATATAGACAGAATCCAAAATTGGGCAACAACCAGCAAACTGAAACTAAACACAACTAAAACCAAAGTTCTATACTTCCACACGGCCCAGCAAACAGCACTAACAAGCATCTCCCTTCGATCAGGCGAAACCCTCTCCATAGACGAGTCCTCCAAAATCCTAGGTTACATACTGGACTCCACTCTAACCATGGAACCTCAAATATCTAGTCTCTGAATGAAATCCCTCTACAACCTGAGACAACTAAGACTAATCAGACCATAATTTCACCAACACTACTTTGCCTTAATCGTACAACTGATGATCCTACCACAACTGGACTACTGCAACTCCATCTAGATAGGAATCAACACTGCTCTAATTCACAAAATGCAACTCATCCAAAACACTGCCATAATACTTATCTTCAACCTGTGAAAATACGACTCAGTCACAACCTTCATCAAACAATTGCACTGGCTACCCATCCCACCACGAATAACATTCAAAATAACTTGCATCATTCATCGCATACTTTATGGAAACTCTGCGGCCCCACTCATCCAGAAATAAAGGGAGCGCTACATAGACATGGCTTTAAACTGAGGAGAAGGGGAAAGCCGATAGTCGATCTGACATCGACACATCGGACAAGAGTATCAAACAAGGATACTGAGCCGGGAACATGTAAAAGAGGGCTCGAGACCGAGTGGGAATTTTTGGAAAAAGGACCCAAAGATGCAATACAGGGGCCCAAGGAACAAACGAAACTAAAGAGCAGGAAGAAAAGAGAACAGCAGGAGCCAGAGGGACATCCAAAAATGGGGAAGCAGGCTGAGGACGAGATAGACATACCACAGGAGGAGGATGAACGAAACGAGGCTCGGGGACTGGCAGCCCATGAGGGGGTTGGCAGGAGCACCAAACCATGAGGAAAACCAACAGGGAAGGTAAACAACCAGGAGTTAAATTGCCTATACACTAATGCAAGGAGCCTAAGAACCAAAATGGGAGAGCTAGAAGTCATAGCCAGTAAGGAGGACCTAGACATAATTGGAGTCACAGAAACATGGTGGTCCGAGGACAACAATTGGGATGTGGTCATACCAGGGTACAAGCTCTATAGGAGAGACAGGACATACAAGAAGGGTGGAGGAATAGCGCTATATATAAAGACTCCATTCCTTTAACCAGGATGGAAACAACAGTAAGGGCAGACGGCTTGGAATCGCTATGGGTTAAGCTATCAGGAGGAAATGGAGCAGACATAAAATTGAGACTGTACTATCGCCCGCTAGGACAATCAGAAGCAAATGACCAGGACCTGGAGGCTGAATTGAGACAGGTATGCAAAAGCGGAAGTGTGGTTGTGATGGGGGATTTCAACTACCCTGGAATAGACTGGAGTATTGGACACTCCAACTACACAAGGGAAACAAAATTCCTGGAGGCTATGAGGGACTGTTTCATGGAACAACTGGTCACGGAACCAACACGAGGAGATGCCACTCTCGACCTAATCCTCAATGGCTAGGGGGACCCGCAAAGGAAGTGGTAGTACTAGCGCCACTAGGAAACAGCGATCACAACATGATGCAGTGCAAGCTAGCAATAGGAACATCAAAGGTGAAAAGAACCACAACGACAGCACTCAATTTCAGAAAAGGGAATTACGAGGCCATAAGGAAAATGGTGGGAAAGAAACTCAGCAGCAGCTCAGGGAAGATGGAGACCGTAGAAAAAGCCTGGTTCTTACTCAAGGACACGGTGCACAAAGCACAGAACCTGTACGTCCCCAGGTTTAGGAAAGGGTGCAAAAAGAATCGAACAAAAAACCCGGTGTGGATAACAAATACAGTGAAAAAGGCGATAAGGGATAAGAAAACATTGTTCAGAAAATGGAAAAAGGACCAAACCAAGGACAACCAGAAGGAGCACAAAAGACACCAAAAGGAATGTCACCGAGTGATTAGGAAAGCAAAAAGAGAATATGAAGAGAGACTGGCGGGGGAAGCAAGAAACTTCAAACCATTCTTCAGGTACGTGAAGGGGAAACAACCGGCCAGGGAGGAAGTGGGACCATTGGATGATGGAGACAAGAAGGGAGCGGTAAAGGAGGAAAAAGAGATAGTTGACAGGTTGAACAAGTTCTTCTCGTCAATCTTCACAAGAGAGGACACATCCAATATTCTAGAACCCGAGGAGATCTTAAGTGGGGATCAGGATGAAAAGCTGGTCCAACTAGAGGTAAGCCAAGAGGATGTCCTCCTACAGATAGACAGACTGAAGAGCGACAAATCACCAGGTCCGGACGGCATCCACCCAAGGGTACTAAAAGAACTGAGAAACGAAATAGCGGCTACACTTCGCCAAATATGTAACCTATCCTTAAAAACTGGGGAGATCCCGGAGGACTGGAAAATAGCGAATGTCACGCCCATCTTTAAGAAGGGATCAAGGGGTGACCCGGGAAACTAAAGGCCGGTGAGCTTGACCTCGGTTCCGGGAAAGATGATGGAAGCACTGGTTAAGGACAGCATCTGTGAACACATAGAAAACAATGGACAGCTGAAGGCGAGCCAGCACGGCTTCTGCAAGGGAAGGTCGTGCCTCACGAACTTACTGTACTTCTTTGAGGGAATAAACAGCCAGATGGATAAAGGGGAATCCATAGACATCATTTACCTTGACTTCCAAAAAGCCTTCGACAAGGTACCCCACGAACGGCTGCTTAAGAAGCTGTGGAACCACGGGGTGCAAGGGGATGTCTACCGATGGATCAAACACTGGCTGGCAGGCAGGAAACAGAGGGTTGAAGTAAAGGGCCATTACTCAGACTGGCAATGGGTCACGAGCGGAGTTCCACAGGGGTCGGTGCTGGGACCACTCCTGTTCAATATATTTATTAACGACCTGGAGGCGGGAACAAAATGTGAGGTTATTAAATTTGCGGATGACACCAAACTCTGCAGCAGGATTAGAACCGCGGAAGACTGCGAAGACCTGCAAAGGGACCTAACGAGGCTGGAAGAGTGGGCAAAAAAGTGGCAAATGAGTTTTAACATAGAGAAATGCAAGGTCATGCATGTAGGGAAAAAGAACCCGATGTTCAGCTACAAAATAGGGGGATCATTACTAGGGGTGAGCAACCTTGAAAGAGACCTGGGGGTGATGGTGGACACAACATTGAAAGCATCAGCACAGTGTGCGACAGCCTCAAAGAAAGCGAACAGAATGTTGGGTATCATTAAAAAAGGTATCACAACCAGGACGAAGGAAGTCATCATGCCGCTGTATCGTGCAATGGTGCGCCCACATCTGGAGTACTGTGTCCAGTACTGGTCGCCATAACTCAAGAAGGACATGGCAGTACTTGAGGGAGTTCAGAGAAGAGCGACTAAACTGATAAAAGGTATGGAAAACTTTTCATACGCTGACAGGTTGGAAATGCTGGGGCTATTCTCCCTGGAAAAGCGGAGACATGATAGAAACCTTCAAAATCCTGAAGGGCATAGAGAAGGTAGACAGGGACAGATTCTTCAGACTGTGGAGAACCACAAGTACAAGGGGGCACTCGGAGAAATTGAAAGGGGACAGGTTTAGAACAAACGCTAGGAAGTTCTTTTTTACCCAGAGGGTGGTGGACACATGGAACGCACTTCTGGAGGTTGTTATAGGCCAGAGCACGCTACAGGGGTTCAAGGAAGGTTTAGATAGGTTCCTAAAGGATAAGGGGATTGAGGGGTACAGATAGAAGTAGAGGTAGGTTATAGGAATAGTCAGGGACCACTTCACAGGTCATAGGCCTGATGGGCCGCCGCGGGAGCGGTCCGCTGGGCGCGATGGACCTCTGGTCTGACCCAGTGGAGGCAACTTCTTATGTTCTTAAGACAAAGCAATCGCCGACAAACTGAACACATTTTTTGGATCTGTATTTACTGAACAGGATATACACATCATACTGGAACCCATCAGGCTATATGCTGGAAGCGAAGAAGGGAAACTGACAGGTTTAACAGTCAGTCTAGAAGAGGTATGCAGGCAGATTGGTAGGCTTAAGAAAGATAAATCCCCGGGACCGGATGGTATCCATCCGAGGGTCATCAAGGAACTGAAAGGGTCTATAGCTGAACTGCTTCAGCTAATAGCAAATCTGTCAATCAAATCAGGAAAGATTCCGGAGGACTGGAAGGTGGCGAATGTTACACCGATCTTCAAAAAAGGTTTGAGGGGAAACCCGGGAAACTACAGACCGGTGATTCTGACCTCAATACCAGGAAAGATGGTAGATGCGCTGATAAAGGACCGCATCATTGATCATCTTGACGGACACGGTCTGATGAGGACCAGCCAGCATGGTTTCAGCAAAGGCAGATCTTGTTTGATGAACTTGCTGCACTTCTTCGAGGGAGTAAACAGGCAGATAGATAAGGGCGACCTGGTCAACATTGTATATCTGGATTTTCAGAAGGCGTTTGACAAGGTTCCGCATGAACTACTACTTCGGAAAACTGCGAGCCATGGAATCGAGGGTGAAATACTCGCGTGGATTAAAAACTGGCTGGTGCATAGGAAACAGAGAGTGGGGGGTAAATGGACAATACTCGGACTGGAAGAACATCACTAGTGGGGTGCCGCAGGGCTTGGACCCGTGCTTGGATCCATGCTCGGTGCTTGGACCCGTGCTTTTCAATATCTTTATAAACAATCTGGACATAGGTACGACGAGTGAGGTGATTAAATTTGCGGACGATACGAAGTTATTCAGAGTAGTGAAGACACAGGGGGATTGTGAAGATCTGCTTTGTGACATAATCAGGCTCGAGGAATGGGCATTGACATGGCAGATGAGGTTCAACGTGGATAAGTGTAAAGTGATGCATGTCGGTAACAAAAATCTCATGCATGAATACAGGATGTCCGGGGCGGTACTTGGAGAGACCTCCCAGGAAAGAGACTTGGGAGTTCTGATCGACAAGTCGATGAAGCCGTCCATGCAATGTGCGGCGGCGGCAAAAAGGGCGAACAGAATGCTAGGAATGATAAAGAAGAGTATCACGAACAGATCGGAGAAGGTTATCATGCTGCTGTACCGGGCCATGGTGCTCCCTCACCTGGAGTATTACGTCCAGCACTGGTCGCCTACATGAAGAAGGACATGGTACTACTCGAAAAGGTCCAGAGAAGAGCGACTAAAATGGTTAAGGGGCTGGAGGAGTTGCCGTATAATGAGAAGCTAGAGAAACTGGGCCTCTTCTCCCTCAAACAGAGGAGATTGAGAGGGGTCATGATCGAAACATTCAAGGTACTGAAGGGGGATAGACTTAGTAGATAAGGACAGGTTGTTCACCCTCTCCAAGGTAGAGAGAACGAGAGGGAATTCTCTAAAGTTGAAAGGGGATAGATTCCGTACAAACGTAAGGAAGTTCTTCTTCACCCAGAGAGTGGTGGAAAATTGGAACGCTCTTCCGGAATCTGTTATAGGGGAAAACACCCTCCAGGGATTCGAACAGAGGAGATTGAGAGGGGACAAGATCGAAACATTCAAGGTACTGATGGGGGATAGACTTAGTAGATAAAGACAGGTTATTCACCCTATCCAAGGTAGGGAGAACGAGAGGCTGAAACTTTTCACGCTATTTATTTTTTCAATTTTCTATACTATTCTCCCAAGTAGAGAATGACACAGGGAGAAATTTTTTCCCGTCCCGGCAAGTTCTTTTCCTGTCCCTGCCCCATTCCCGCAAGCTCCATCTTCATCTGCACAAGCCTCAAACACTTTAAAATCATATGTGCAGTTAAGGCAGAGCTTACAGGAATGGGGCAGGGACAGCGACATAACTCGCAGGAACGGGACAGAGAAATTGAGTTCCTGCAGGACGGGGACAAATTTGTCCCTGTGTCATTCTCTAGTGCAAGTTTCCCTCATGTTGCCTGCCAGTGTGCTTCAATCTTCCTCCTACGGGACACTGGTGACTTCCATTGACCCTAACTGGAGTTCTCTGACTCTCCTCCACATCCCCTGGAGGCTTGCTACTCTTCTTTGGTTTTATTTTGCAGCACTGTGTGGCTCTTATTAAGTTTGAGTCACACACAGTCCAAACACCTGTTCTATTCTTGCAAAACTGTGAAATCTACACAGACATCAGCCTTACTCAGTGAGTGACTCACCCTCTGGTCCACTACAGCATTTGTTCAAACACTGACTGTTAAGACCCCATAAACCCTTGTTCTAGACCAGGGGTCTCCAAATTACTCCTCCATGGCCACATTAAGAACTCGTTCTTAACCTGGGGACTGCCTGTATAGGAATAATCAAGCCATTGTGACATCACTGCTGAGGTTGGCTTTCAGGCATTGGTGGAATGAGGCATTATGATGTCACAATACCAGCTCTAGAATGTTGCTGCTCCTTAGGATCTTGCCAGGCACTTGTAACCTGGATTGGCCCCTGTTGGAAACAGGATACTTTGCTTGAGGGACCTTCGGTCTGTCCCAGTATGGCAGTTCTTATGTTTTTATGAGATTCAAGTACAGGCATCCTTGAGTTACACACGCCCGACTTAAGTACGACTCATACTTAAGAACGCGGTTGTGGCTTCATTTGATTTCACTGAGCAGTATTTCCAGTGGCAGAGACTCCTACACTTCTCCTGCAGCAGATTCAGGAACGATGAAGGGCCACATTAAGAACAGGGTGTGGTTGTGCCTGCTGTACCTTAGAGGGAACAGTGGTAGAGACAGTTGGCCCTTTTGTCAGCTGGGAGCAGAGGGAAGCAGCAAGAATCTTAAAATCTACAAGTTCTGAGTTACATACAAATCTGACTTAAGAAGTAACTCGTTCTTAATCCAGGGACTGCCTGTATAGGAATAATCAAGCCAATGTGACATCACTGATGAAGTTGGCTCTTAGGCATTGGTGGAATGAGGCATTATGACATCAGTTGGCTCTTAGGCATTGGTGGAATGAGGCATTATGACATCAGTTGGCTCTTAGGCATTGGTGGAATGAGGCATTATGACATCAGCTTTGGAATGTTGCTACTTAAGAATGCAGTTACGGCTTCATTTGATTTCACTGAGTGGTATTTCCAGTGGCAGAGACTCCTACACTTCTCCTGTAACAGATTCAGGAATGTGGTTGTGCCTGCTGCACCTTAGAGGGAACAGTGGTAGGGACAGTTGGCCCTTTTGTCAGCTGGGAGCAGAGGGAAGCAGCACAAATTTTAAAATCCACAAGTTCTGAGTTACATACAAATCCGACTTAAGAACAACTTTAAAACCATAATGCGTTCTTAACCCGGGGACTACCTGCCCTGCCGTTCTATTCTACAACCAAAGCAGTTTACTTGGATTATATGCAGGCACTGGGCAAACTGGACGGGTCATTTTGCTCTTTACTTGCTGTATCGTATCCATGACTATGGCTGGAATTAAGATGGGATTTTACTGCTCCGAAGTGACTCCTTAGGACCCAGCTGGAGATTTCTAGTAGAACACAGCAAGAAGCGGTAATTGTGACAACTGCCTCCACCAGATTCCCAAATGCCGGAGATTTCAAGTTCAGAGCTCATCTCTGGATGCCGAAAAGGGAGAAAACAAGTGGAGGCGTAGGCAGAAGCACTGCAACCCCCGACAATGCTACTCTGCTTTTCTGGTTTAAATCTAATAGTGCTTTTAATGTCTGAGACAAAAAAACCAGGAGCTCTAATGGCAACTATAGTGTAAGCAAAAGAGCACTAGAAAGTCCACTAGGAATACAGATGAATTTAAATTAATCTTACCTTCTGTGAGAGGGATTAAAACTTTTAGGTACGCTTTCTCATTCTCTGGCTTTTTCTATGGTAAAAATATGGAATGATCTTCCTTCAATTATCAGAACATCGTTTTCTCTGACATTTTTTAGAAAAACTGAAAACAAATTTGTTTCAGAAATTTTTAACTGATATTTGAACGAGAAAATTTTTAAGTATTTTACATTTAAGGATAGAATTATGAATTTTTGCTTTTTTTAACTTTATTCCTGCTTTATTAATGTATTCTATTTTAAATATTGTTAACCGGTTCGAGTCCCTTATGGGAATGACCCAATATATAAAATAAAGGATTAGATTAGATTAGAAAGTCAGTAGCTCTAGAGGTCAGAGGGCTGAAGAGGTAAGCAGAGAATTTGCATTCCCAGTCTAAGCTGGAATGTAGAGCAATTGGGGGGGGGGGGGGGAGAGAGAGTGGCAAGGAGAAAGGGGATATGTCACAAGAAAAGCCCAAAACAAATGCACAGGCACCAAGAGGATCCCCAACTGCCGCCTTATTAATTGGACAAGATGATCAGATCCTGGTATCTAGCCCACGCCATGCATGAAAGTGTATTTTTATTAATTTTCTTAGAGAAATCAAGAGATGATCAGAACTTCAAATCTACGAAAATCAAGGATAACCAAGTGTTTTCAACAGCGAACCACACGAATTGGACTATCATAAGAATTGCAATACAGGGACAGTGGCCAACCCAGGTCCCAAGAACCAGTCATAGCATAATACTGTATACTCTTACATATGTTTCAATCGGGTTGCATTCTGAGGTCAAGTAGGCCACATTTGGCCTTTTAGCCACACATTGGAAATCCATGGTGTACATCCACAAAAAGTAGGGTTACCAGATTATCCAAACGGAAAACCTGGACCCATGGCCCCACCCACACACCCGCTCCCTTCTGGCTGGCCATGCCCCATTCTGCCCCCTCAACCTGCCCGAGCGACGTTGGATGGCATTCGCGCATGCACTGGGGTGACGCGATGACGTCATGCACATCACAGCGTTGCATGTGTGAATGCCGTTCCCAACGTCGCTCGTTGCCAGAAGCTTTTCAAAACCCAAAGTGCCAGGTTTTGAAAAGCTGTTCGGGGAAATCCGGATGTCTGGTACCCCTAACAATAAGGCAAACTTTTATTTCTTCAACAGTATCTCTCATAAATATACTAAACAGAATCAGCCCCAGTACTGACCCCTAAGGCACTCCACTATTCACCTTCCTTTCCTCCAAGCCAATTCCATTTCCTGCCAACTTCTTCGCCTGTCTGTCGGTTTTCATCTAGTTCGCCACTTTGGGTCCTAAGTTCAGAACCTCTCAACGTATTCAGGAGTCTTCTGTGAGGAACCATATCTCTAGTCCAGCTCCATTATCCAGTTCTTTGATCGCCTAGTCAAAGACATTGTCACATTCATTTGGCAGGATTTTCCTTTGGTAAAACCATGTGGCCTCGGATCCTGCAACCCGTTCTTGGGTTCCGACTAGAGAGTTGCACGGGGACAGAAATCCCACCCATCCCCGCCCGTCCCCGCAAGGTTCCTCTCCGTCCCCACCCTTCCCCGTCAGGATCCTTTCCGTCCTCACCCATCCCCGCAAGGAATTACCTCCATCCCCGCCCGTCCCCCTAAAAAACAGCAATTCCTTCTGACAGGATCATCAATTCTACAGTTTCTTTTGTTTTTGCGCTGCTGTTTTCCTTGTGGAATCTCTTTGGTGGAACCCTTTTTTTGTTTCCTGTTCAGGTAATTAACTTATAAACCCCCTCTTTTACTAAGGCTGACGTGTCTATTATATTATATGGACGAACCCTGCTTCCAAAGCCTTCCATCCCCGTGGGAGTCCCGTTGGCTAGAGGGGGTCCCCGTGGGTGTCCCGTGAGCCAGAGGGGGGTCCACGTGGGAGTCCTGTGGGTTAGGGGGGATTCCCGCGGGAACCCCGCAGGACCTGCGGGATTCCCACGATCCCCGTTCCCGTGCAGACCTCTAGTTCCGACATCTGATTAGCTGGGAGCCAAAACCAGAAGGAACATAGAAAGGAATTACCCACAGCAAGGCTCTTTCTTATGCTAAGGGTTTCATGCAGCTGAAGCATGGAACTCGTAATCAGCTAAATGAAGCATCTGGCACTGGGTCACAATCAGATGATTTCATTGGCAAAACTATATTTATGATTCACGGCTCCTGGGAAAAAGGATTAATTAATGAAATTTCTTACAATATTTGAGATTTAGGATGCTAATGGAACTGTTATTACAAGATGCACTCTAAGGTGATTTCAGAAAGTTAGACTCTGGGCCAGCTAAGCTTGGGATTTGGCCTGTCAGTGCAATCAGGTGGCCGTTCGTTATTCAATTTGGCATTTACTGAAAGAACAGTTTTAAGACTCCCACTGCACAGCGGTTTCCACCATTACAGCTTGCCCTACAAATATAATTAGCCATATCTGTACAAGTAAAAGAGCCTTGAGCTATAACTGCAAGCGTGACTAAGCTGAGATTCAAAATTGAAGTTGCTGAAATTCCTGTACGATGAGATTTTCCCTGGGCGAGGTTTACTATTGATTTGAGGGTTGTTGTTTTTTTAAATTTGACTTTATTTATGACCTGGAAGTTCTCACCTGCTCCTTTTCTCTCCGGCTGAGGGATCTTGTATCATGAACCTGTTCATCCTACCTGGGGGTTTACCTGCTCTATTTTACAGGGATGTGTCATTTGCAGGATTTCTTTTGGCTTGTTTTTATACAGTTTTGTTTTGCTTTCAATACAGATTTCTTTCAGGGTAATTTTTCTAATGCGGCTGCAGCTGTACTCAAACCAAGAAAAGCCTGCGAGTGGCATCCCCCTCCCAACCGATCACAACCTGCCCCTGACCCCCCCTCTAATCCTCCCTGGCACCAGCATCAGGCAATGTAACCCCTCCCCCACTCAAGAGGCCTATCCTCGCTGGCACTTACCAGAGGTATTATTGGTGATATAGGGCTCCTTTTACAAAGCTGCGATAGCGGTTTTAGCATTGAACTGACGTTAGTTCTAGCCAAGTAGCGCGGGTTTAGCACGTGCTAAAATGCTGAGTGCGCTAAAAACGCTATCGTAGCTTAGTAAAAGGAGCGGAGTGATCCCCCCCTTTCCCTCCCAGCTCCATTGCACTAAAGCAGTGTCTCTCAAACTTTTTAGCTCTGGCACACTAAATGGAGCAAATGTTTTTCATGGCACATTATAATTGAAATTAAAAAATTGCAAAACCAACAAAAAATTAAATTTGAGATTTATTTAACGTTCTTTAAAGCTATGTATGGGTAATTGTAACAACAGTGAAACTAAAGTAGATAGCATAGAATTGCTAACCAATGCGATGGATGTGCTTGTTTTTGAGTGCAAATGAACTCAAAATGTGGCTCGATAGTCAACAAGCAAACACACATTTCATCATCCACCATCTGCACTTGTTCTATTTTTTTTCAATTTAATTTTTGTCAGAGCTGAAAACCTAAGTTTGCAAAGAGAAGAAAATCCAAAGCCTTGATAACTAGGATAACTCCTGCCTATAAAATAAAATTAAAATCACTTGCCTTTAGTTTTCAAGGACCAATCATGTCAAACAATGATGCTTGTCTGGGCGGTTGTATCCTGTCGCACACAGACGCTCATAACATTGACAGATTCTTGCGTATGCGACGTACATGTCATGTCACCTATTCTAGTGTATACTTATGAAGGGAATTATTTTTTTAATGTAAAATTTTGGAATCTCTCGTGACTCATTTGGAATCTCTTCAGGGCACACCACTGCACCTTGGCACACAGTTTGAGAGACACTGCATTAGAGCAAAAGAAGCTGTAAGCCCTTGACTGCAATACCTGGAGCTAGAGTATTGGAAGTAGGAGGCTTTGAAGCACACTGACTTAAAAATATTTGAAGCATGTGAGGGTACGCCAATACCGAGTAAGATTACCATATTTAGCGGTGTAAAACCCCAGACACATGGCCCTGCCACATCCACTCCCCATACTCATCCCCACAAAGCCTCGTCTCTGCCAATCAAGTGGAGAAAGCTTCGTCCAAGGCCAGACAAATCATGGGTTGTATCTGGAGGAGCTTCGTCAGCCGTAAGCCCGAGGTCATAATGCCGTTGTACAGATCCATGGTGAGACCCCATCTGGAATAATGTGTACAATTCTGGAGACCACGTTATCAAAAAGACGTGCTGAGAGTTGAGTCGGTTCAGCGAATGGCCACCAGGATGGTCTTGGGACTCAAGGATCTCCCGTATGAGGAACGGCTGGGTAAGTTGCAGCTATACTCACTCGAGGAACGCAGAGAGGGGAGACATGATCGAGACGATCAAATATTTCACTGGTCATATCGAGATGGAAGAAGATCTCTTTTTTCTCAAAGGACCCAAGGCAACAAGAGGGCATCCACTGAAAATCAGGGGTGGGAAATTTCATGGCAACACCAGAAAATATTTCTTCACCGAAAGGGTGGTTGATCGCTGGAATAATCTTCCACTACAGGTAATTGAGGCAAGCAGCGTGCCAGATTTTAAGAAAACATGGGATTGGCATGTGGGATCTCTTCATCGAGGAAGTTAGGGGGTGGGACATTGGTGTGGGCAGACTAGATGGGCCGTGGCCCTTTTTGCCGTAATTTTCTATGTTTCGATGTTTCTTCCCCATCCTCCGGGCTGGAAGACTTCCAAGCATGCGTGGATGCACGTGACGTCATCCACATGTGTTCAGAGGCCCTCTAGACGCAGCTGGAGCTCGGGGCTTTCCAAAACCCTGACAAACTGCTGACATCCGGACAGTCGTCTAAAATGAGAACATGTCCGAGTTTCCCTGAGTGTCATGGCAGTTACCAAGTTTTTCAAATTGCACAGAAGTGGGCTGTTCCCTTCCAGCAGGGGTTTTTCTTTTTGGGAGGAGGCAGTAAAACCCACCTAGGTTTCTTCTACAAGAAACTCCTGTGAGCGTGCCAGGAAGCACTGCAAGGAATTCATTTGTAAACTCTAATGCAGAGAATGCTAAATATCCCACTTCCAGAAGAGAGACCTTTTGTGACATGGGGACAAATTTGTCCCCGTCCCCACAGGAACTCAGTTTCTCCGTTCTGTCCCCGTGAGTTTTGTCGCTGTTGCTGTCCCTGTCCCATTCCTGTAAGTTCTGCTTTAATCGCACAAGCCTCAAACACATATGATTTTAAAGTGTTTGAGGCTTGTGCAGATGAGGACGGAGCTTAGGCATTGGTGGAATGAGGCATTATGACATCACAATCTGAGCTCTAGAATGTTGCTACTTAGGATTTTCAAGTGTTTGAGGCTTGTGCAGATGAGGACGGAGCTTAGGCATTGGTGGAATGAGGCATTATGACATCACAATCTGAGCTCTAGAATGTTGCTACTTAGGATTTTAAAGGGTTTGAGGCTTGTGCAGATGAGGACGGAGCTTAGGCATTGGTGGAATGAGGCATTATGACATCACAATCTGAGCTCTAGAATGTTGCTACTTAGGATTTTTAAGTGTTTGAGGCTTATGCAGATGAGGACGGAGCTTAGGCATTGGTGGAATGAGGCATTATGACATCACAATCTGAGCTCTAGAATGTTGCTACTTAGGATTTGAAAGTGTTTGAGGCTTGTGCAGATGAGGACGGAGCTTAGGCATTGGTGGAATGAGGCATTATGACATCACAATCTGAGCTCTAGAACAGTATTTTTCAACCTTTTTACACCTATGGACCGGCAGAAATAAAAGAATTATTCTGTGGACCGGCAGTTGAAGAACACGGGGCTAAGTCGTGGGCCAGACCCCGCCCATCTCTACCCAATCTCCATCCCAGATCCCGCCCCCATAATAGTACTAATTGCACCTTGTACATCCCTTGCCTCATCTGGAAGCCATCCCTCTGACGTTGCAACATCAGAGAGAAGGCTTCCGGTTCAGGCGCAGGATGCCCGTAGGAGCCACTGCCCGTGGCTTTGTGCACTGAATCAGTGAGGAAGAGGGAGCTGGCTCGAAGATAACGCCGCATCGATCGCACCGTGGACCAGCAGTTGAAGAACACTGTTTTGGGCCTGATGCACGTGCTGGCCTTGTGGACCGGCAGGAAACTTCTGTGGACCGGCACTGGTCCATGGACCAGTGGTTGAAGAACACTGCTCTAAAACGTTGCTGCATAGGATTTTAAAGCGTTTGAGGCTTGCGCAGATGAGGACAGAATTTGCAGAAATGGGGCACAGACAAGAAAAGAACTCGCCGGGATGGGACGGGAAAATGAGTTCCCGCGGGGAGGGGGAAAAATTTGTCCCTGTATCATTCTCTAATAGGATTGTCAGAAAGCCAGGACTGGCCCAAAATGTCCCTTTTCAAACCTTCAACAAAGCCATGAAGACGATGAGGAGGAAAATAAAAAATATATTACGCTAAATGGTGCACTTGATCAATAGGATAGATGCAGACCCCAGGGAAATTGCTATGAAAAGAAATTCCCTTATTCAGCCAGTTTTTTCCTCTAGACTTGGGAATTACTAGCCACCGGTACAGCCGATGGTTAAAAACTTCTAACGTAGTTGCATGAACATGCTGTTGTGGGTCACAGTCTCCAAATGGGTTGGTTTTGTGCAAAGAACCTCCCTTCTAAGCCAAGGTATGGGGAGGATCATCTCAGGGTGTCAGGTCAAAAGCGTGCCGGGACAAAGGCGCGCCCAGACAATTGAGCGCAGCACGCGCTGCTGCGCCGCTCTAAATTACTGTTTTTAGCGCTCCGACGGGGGGGGGCGTGGGGGAGAACCCCCCCACTTTACTTAATAGACATCGCGCCGCGTTGTGGGGTGTTGTGGGGGGTGGGGGTTGTAACCCCCCACATTTTACTGAAAACTTCACTTTTTCCCTGTTTTTAGGGAAAAAGTTCAGTTTACAGTAAAATGTGGAGGGTTACAACCCCCTAAACCCCCCATAACACCAGCGCGATGTCTATTAAGTAAACTGGGGGGGTTCCCCAACAAAAACCCCCGTCGGAGACCCTAAAAACTGTAATTTAGAGCGGCGCGGCGGCACGCGCTTTTGTCTTTCGCGCCGTTGTCTATGAACCTCATCTCAGTCTCTCAAATTTACTGCATCGTGGCAAAGAGAGTTTCCTTCTGGCCTTCAAAAGAAAATTCCTTTGAATCAAGTCTATCACCCCCCAAACAACAGGGACTATTTCTGAATTGTTGTGCCATATTTTCTTGACCCCTGACTGCATTGGTTGGTATTTGGAGATGTTCCCTTTCTCCACTTGATTCTCATCACTTGGCCCCCAGTTCTCAGAATTTTCTCCTTTACTATAACCTCCACTTTTCTTGCATCAAATGTTTATCAGTTGGAATAGGAATATTCTAACAGACCATAAGTTATTTTGTTTAAAAATTTAGATACCACATAAAAACTGTGCGGTTTACAAAATTACATGTGTACATATTCAAAATACTAAAACATGTTTTGACAGAACAAACACAATAAAACATTAACTAACAGTGTCATAATTAAAACCTTTTTTCAAATTCATCCTAAAAGATGGAAAGACAAAATCCCATAAAAACATTTACAAGACGGTATGGCTTCAGCAGCAAATAGCATTAGCACAGGAAGGTATTGACAAATAATTGCGTTTTCAACATTTTCTTAAAATTTGGTCTCCCATCACAAAATCACGGATTACCAGGCAGCGCATTTCAAAGCTTGACACCTGCTACAGACAGCCCCACTATTAACATGAGAGACTGACATCTTCCCCTCCAAATGCAACTTCATACTATTTTCAGATCTCAAACATTTTCTGGGTTGATAGATTTCAAAAGACTTCTTTAATGCCCTTGGGGAAACGTAATATAAGGCGTCCAAGCAGAGTACGGTCCAAGGATTCAAACAGGGATTGGACAGATTCCTGACGGATAAAGGGATCGTGGGATACTGAGGGAGGAGCTGGGATGTAACACAAGTATAGAATGTTAACCAGGTAATGAGTATAAACCAACCAGGTCGTGCATGTGCAAGACTGGAGGGCTAGGACTTCGATAGGAAGGCAGGACTTAAACGAGATACCAAGGTGGCAAGGGAGCCCCTTCTAGTGATTCAGACAGATCGTGACCTGTTTGGGCCGCCGCGGGAGCGGACTGCTGGGCAGGATGGACCTATGGTCTGACCGGCAGAGGCACTGCTTATGTTCTTATGTTCTTATGTTTGCTGTTTGATTGAAAGAAACTGTACTCTCTACTGCATAAGTAACCAATGCAGTTGTTCCAACTCTGGGGTTATATGAGTCATTCTTGAAACCCCGATAATCCATCTTGCGGCAGAGTTAATTAACATCTGCAGTGCCCTCATCTTCACTTTAGTAACTCCCAAATACAGAGAATTGCAGTAGTCTACTTAGTATTACTGCTTGCACCACACTACGGAAATCATAAGCTGGTAGCATCGGTTTTAATCTATATAACAATTGTAATTGCATATATTCTATTTGAATCGTTTTCAATATTTGTTTTTCCATAGTCAAACAATTATCCAAAGTCAAACTATCCAAACATACTCCCAATACCGTCATCTCTTCGGGTGGGACAGCAATGTAATGCTTCAGTGGGCATGAGGTGCCAACTTATTGTGACTTTCTCTCTGGAAATGTTTTGCCCTCAGAACATCTCAGCCAGCTGCAAGATCATTAACTGTTTCCAGATCTTTCTCCGCTTACTGTAAACATCTCGTCTGTAATTTACTGTCCTGGGCGGCAATTACCAATCACTTATCCTTAAGTTTCAACTCACCTCTCTTAACCACCCTTTTCTGTGATCTGACTGAGGTGCCCTTTTCAGCCCTCCGCCACCTTTCACCAGATTACCCGCGCTCTCTCTCTCTCCACCCTCCATCAAAGAGTCACAAAATAATTTTAAAAGAGTAAAACGCCAAAGCAAAGGCTGCAAATCCTTTGTCGAAAGCATTTCTGTTTCTTTCCTGGCAGTGGCTGCTTCTCTGGCATAGCATCCCTCTTTCCATCTCCATCTCCACTCTGACCAGGGTCAGTCCTGCGTTCTTAACCTCTCTCTGTCTTTCTCTCTGGCTAGTTCTTTCTCTCTACTGCATTCTGTTATCCCTATTCTCTCTCCACTTCCTCTCACCCATCTCTTCCCCAGTATCCCTCTTTTTCTTCTTTCACCATCCTCCTTTCTGCTAACCTAGGGGGGTCTTTTACTAAGGCATGATAGATGATTTAGTGTGCCATTATATTCTATGGATGCTTTAGCATTTAGCATTCCTTAGTAAAAGACCCCCTAGTTCTTTCCCACATCCTCGTATACCTACTCTCTCTCCCCTTCATCCATCATCTCCCTCCCCTCCCCCGGTATCCCTTTCTGCCGCCTCCTCCCAGTCAATATCTGTCTGTCTGAGTCACCTAAATACTGAGCAGACACTTTCAGTGTGCCCAAGAAGAAGTAACTTCTGGGATGTTTAGCTCCTCCCCCATGTGATGTTTAGCCCCTCCCCCCATCATTTTGAAGTTAGCTCCATTGCCTTCTTCATTCACTATCTCATCTGCTATCCAGCACAGTCGCGTAGCGAGAGTAGGAGATGCCAGGAGCGGTGGTGCCCCGTTGAGACCCCCCCCCCCGCCCCCTGCTCCTTCTGTACCACCCCGCCACACTCACACCCTCACTTCCCTTCCCCGTACCTCTTTAAATCTTCACCAGCGCGAGCAGCTTCTCCGGCCTGCTGCTTGCGCCAGCATTGGCTTTCCCTCTGACATCACTTCCTGGCCCCGCAATTCGGAAGTGATTTCAGAGGGGAGCCAGGTCGGCGCGAGCAGCCGGCCAAAGTAGTTGCCAATGAAGGTATGGGGGGATGGAGAAGGAAGGGTGCAAGCATGGCATGGGAAGGAGGGGGTTTGCAGAGAGGTTCCTGCACCCCCACTAAGACTGCACCTGGGAAGATCCGCCCTTTTTACTCTGCCACTGGTCCAGCATTGCCTCCTCTTTCTTTACACAGTCCCTGACAAGCATTAACTCCTCACTCCCTGTTCCCCCAATCCTTTCTCTGTCCTTCCCAGTGACCAGTCTGCCCCCTCTTGTCTCCCCAGTATCCTTCTTTTTCCCTCTACTCTCTTCTCTACATCTCCCTTTCTCCCGCTCCCTTTCCCCCTTAACTTTCTAACTCCTTGCTCAGAGGCTTTTAATTCCTGGAGGAAAATTTACTGGTTTCTGGAGGCAAATTTCACTCTCTGCTCCTCTTCCTGTAACAGTATTAGAAGTAACAAAATGATATTCACAAAATATCAAAATGTTCCTTGCCAGAGGTGGATTACACTCCAGAGATAAGCATTAAGTCAAAAGGTGGAGAGAAAAAGCCTCAATGTTTGTAAGGCAGCAATCAGAATTGATTATATGCTGGAGCTATTTTTAATATCTTTGATGATTCTTTTGTTATAACGAAAAGTTATGAGACTATTGGCTATTTTGACAGCAGTGGCTATTTGATCAATTTGAAGAGTATGGAAGGACTTACCATCATTATCGTTTCAATTCTGGTGGAATTCTGTTTGTCTGGTTGGGAAATATGAATCAGTTGTTATGGAAAAGAGAGGTAAAAAAGCAAAATTTGATAAAATATGGCTTCCTGTTAAAAATTTTGTGGAAAATAATAAGGTTACAGATGAATAATATGCATAGGTATGTTTGAGTATGATGTTACACTCTCTGTATGAGGGGGGGTGGGTGGGAATTATTTATTTTATATGTATCCCTTGCTTACATTACATTAATTGTTAAAACATGCTGAAGTATATATACTTAATTCTTAATTGGTCTTAATTATTGTTTCTGGTGGAATTCTGTTTGTCATATATATAAAATGAAAAGGGCGTTGGCTGTTCAAAAAGGGAATTATTACAAATTTAAGGATGTGTGGAGGCCATTGATGGATTTTTGTAAAGATTAAAAATTATTCTTCCCTGAATTAAAAAGTTTAAGAAAATAAGGGAGGGAGGGGGGTGGGTATTGTTTGATTATAATAAAGAATATATTTTTCATAATTATATAAGGAAGGGGATATTATTATCTAATATAATAAAATGGTAGGCCGCGCATGCGCACTAAAAAAAACGTGTTCCCTGATCCCGTCGCGAAAACACGATTGCGCATGCGCGGGTTTTACGTCACCACTTGATCGCGGCGGCTTTCAAATAAAAATAAAAAATTACACAGCTGCGGCGGCCTTCCTCACCCCCGCCTCTCACTGTGAATGGTACCGGCTCCTCTCTCGAACTGCACCAGGATCGAGAGAGGAACTGCAGCGCTGGCTTTCAACTTAAAACAAAAAAAATTAAAAAAAAACCCCAAATGGAGATCGCCGCTCTCACCCGGCTCCCACTGTGCAAACCCCCCCCCCAACTGGAGATCGCCGCTCTACCCCCTCCCCCCCCAACTGGAGATCGCCGCTCTCACCCCATGTTTTCAATAAAAAATATTTGAACTTAAATAAAAAGGTAAAAGGTGAAGAAAAAAACCTCAATAACGTTTGTAAGGCAGCAGAGTTGATTTTAAGCTGCACACTATATTCTCATTGGCAAAAACACCCCCCAAAACCTCCCCAAATAATATACTTATCAACTCGAAGTACTATCCACCACTGCGCACAGAGTGTGAAAAACTCACAGAATAATATATTTTTTAAAAGGCTTTCAACTTAGCTTGAACATATGGCTTGAACAAAGACTTTGTTTCGCCGAAAGTCGGCTGCGTCAGGGATTTTAAGAAGCTGAAGTTTTTAAACCGTTGCATAATTAAACACACGTAAAAAACATGATCAACATAGGAGACGTTTCAAAACAAGATTGCATCGCAGAGCTAATCCTGTACCATGTGTTTCATAAAACAGTGGCAGAGGACATTAAGCAGTTAACATCAAAAGGCCTTTGAGAACAAGAAGCCTTTAGGTGTCTTCTAAATTGTATCTCAGCGTTCCAAAAATTAGCCCATGCAACATAACAAATTGAAGAATGGCGTGCGTCCAATCTAATTTTCCAACAGCAAGGAACAGCGAGTCCAAGCTTATCAGTTGCGTGAAGACCAGAGGGCTACATAACATTTTCTGTCCGGGTGCAAGGAAGCGCCATACACCCTGGTCTCGAAACTGGCTCTCTCCCCCATACGGACCTCCCAAGGTTGGTTAGGGGGCGCGTCCTCCGATACCCAGTGGGTCCGGATCACTTTCTTAAACAACACAATAGAATTATACAGGAAACGCCGCTGTGGAGCAGAGAACCCCTGTGCGATTAATAATAATAATAATAATAATAATTTATTTCTTATATACCGCTATACCGTGAAGTTCGAAGCGGTTTACAATAAAGATACATTTGACAGTACATGAGATTCAAGGTGAAAAGTATAATTAGTTTCGGGCCCTGGTCTTCTAGAATGAGGGCACCATAGTCCCATCCCACCTCCCGACCCAAAACAGTGTCCAACCTCTGCAAAACCTCCCTCCAAGCCTGTAATGAATGCACATAAGTACCAGGGGGACATTTACACCCTACATTTTGTTATGCCAAGCCCTCTTTCTGCTTTGCACGGCCATTTGACGTTCAAAGTGAACCTCAAGACTAAAATCAAAACGTGCTTTTAGTCCAACAGGCCCTCGGCCTACGAGAGGGTGCTGAAAAGTTCTCAGCCCAACCGACCAGCTTCCTAAATTATGAGCTGCGGTAGAGGTTTCTACTGTGGCCCGGAGCGCTAAATGCTCCGACGTTTTTAGAATTCCTAGGAGCGCCGAAGTAGCGTCAGAGCATTTAGCACCTCGGGCCATGGAAGAAACCTCTACCATAGTTTAGTAAAAGAGGGTCATATTATGTTAAGTGCCAATTTGCAGAAACAAAATTCTGTTTTGATATTGTTTGAGATCATTGATTGAACCGTATCCACCTCATTCTCTTCTTGGGCTAATTTTTCAGCAGATTGTGATGTCATAATGCCTCATTCCACCAATAAGAGCCAACCTCATCAGTGATGTCACAAGGGCTTGATTGTCCTATACTTGGCTCACTTTTATTACATACGAGGAGGTGCTGAAAAGTTCTCAGCCCAACCAACCCACTTCCTAAATTCAGAGCGTTATTTTGCCACTGGAGCTGAAAAAAGCGCCAATTTGCAGAAACAAAATTCTATGTTTTTGACATTCTTTCAGATCATTGATTGAACCGTATCCACCTCATTCTCTTCTTGGTTGGGCTGAGAACTATTCAGCACCCCCTTGAACCTTATTTTCTCCCCCTTCCCCTGCTCCTATCCTTTAAGAAGCACTAATTCATCTTGGGGGGGGGTTTCTCCCTTCTTTCTGTAGCCTGTCTTTTCTCCTCTCCATTTAGCTTTGAACGCTGTAGCTTTCTCATGCCATATGTGGTGTTATCAAGCTTTTGCAAATACATAATAACATAGTAGATGACGGCAGATAAAGACCCAAATGGTCCATCCAGTCTGCCCAACCTGATTCAATTTAAATTTTTCTTCTTTGCTATTTCTGGGCAAGAATCCAAAGCTCTACCCGGTACTGTGCTTGGGTTCCTACTGCCGAAATCTCCGTTAAAACCTACTCCAGCCCATCTACACCCTCCCAGCCATTGAAGCCCTCCCCAGCCCATCCCCCACCAAAATACAGTTATTTTTTACTCATAGTCCACTTCTATTTGCTTGCTGACATTCACAGCCAGTCCTTCCATTATCCCTGTTGGCATGAGGATTGCCAGGAGTTATGATCTCTTGGACTCATTCTGAGAATGTAAGGCAACACAAGAACTACAGCTCCCAGGATGCAATGTGATGCGACATGCTAGAGATGAGGGTGGGGTGTTGAGTGACTTTTAGCCGACTGCTTAGCTCATTGCCCAGGCTTTAATTACAAGGGTAGCAAAGTTTCTGCCTTGCAAAGGCTTATAGCAGAGAAGCTGTGCTAAGCAGGTAAGAGGTGGAAAGTGGCTAGGTTTTAAACTTCCCACTAAACGTCTGACAAGGAAATTACGTTTCGGCACTATCAGCCTGATTTATTCCCGATTAGCTTGCTACACGCTGCAATATGCTTCTTTTTCCAGTTTTAAAACATCAGTTCCTCAGACACCACACCACCACCCGTGACATCACATCCTCCCACACCTGCAGCTCAGTTAAGGTCTGACCCAGCTGTGGCACTTCCACGCAGTGAAAGAACTCTGTTACATTGGGCTCGAGTCCTTTTCCCTCTTGCGCTGAGCTGCCATGCCACGGGGTGACTGGGGCTCCGCTAGCACAACGAACGCGGGTGGCTTAGCAAACTGATGTGAAACGCAGGCTGCAAAAGTTAGGCTCGTGCCTAGATTCATGGAGCCCGTAACATGAAAACAAAAAGGACCGCCACGAGAACGTGGAATGGTGAGATTTAGCTCTTTGAGCAAATCGTGAGCCCGCTGGCAGCTGGATGAAGACACCCATGTAGGCACACAGCCCCGACTGGTATGGAGGAGAAGCTGGTAGGGATGGGAGTGGTGACACCGGTTGCCATGCAAAGGCTGGGCTGAGCTGCCTCAGTTGGCTGTGCCAGTGTGCCACAGCGATTCGCGTTCATTGTGCCTTTCTTCTGCCCAGGACACCCCTTCCCATCTGTTGCTCAGGCCAGCTGCCCTGCCGTCACCAATATAACCCAAAAACCTCAAAGCACCTCCGACATGAAGAGAAGTGATCTGGGCAGAACGTTGTGACCGAGCCACGAAGGCCAACTGAATTGCCAGCGTAGAGACGTGCAAGGAAGATCAGCTGCTTTACCTGTTGCCAAAGGTCCTACGACTCCCCAAAGCCGAGCCCCAGCGGGGAAGGGAGAGGTGCCAATGTCCAGCAGACGCTCTCTCTCATCCGGAAATGCTTGCATGCCCAGGGCCCTGCAAGCACGCTCACCGCATGCTTCCAGACGGCTGGGTTCTGCCAGGTCTGGACACGCATCGCTTTATGCCTTCAGCACTCGTGGAGCAGCGCACGAGAACTTAAAATCAATCAGCCAAGCCCACTCTCTAGCCCCAGTCCCGAACCCTACTCCCTTTCCTCAGGGCCCCCCCCCCCCCTTGAGACATAAAAGAGAAGGCTACCTCCAGGTCCTCGGCTTTTCTGAAGCGTCCCTGCTCAGGCACTGGCTGGGTTACCATGGCATCCAGAAGAGAAGCTGCGCTCGCCTCCTTCCTCCCCGCCTCACACATGCCAGGATGCTGCTGCCTAGAGCCAGGCACTGGGGCTCCCTGTGCACAACTTGTGCACGCCCCGCTTCATGATTCACGATGGAGAGGCTCTCCCAGCCCACCCATTTCAGCGCTTCCAGGAGAGATGGACGCTTCAGCCACCCCAATTCCAGACCATCCTCTGGGGGTAGCACATTTCCCTTAAGAGAGTGATTATGAATGGTACAACAATAGTGATGTTAGCCCAAAGCTGATATTATCTATTGGGCAGGCTTTGCACCTTTGGTCACTGCCTAGCGAGACAAACCACGGCTGCAAACGCCTCTCTCTCTGTCTGCAGCACCTGGAGTTCTTGCTGGAAAAATGTAGGCAAATGCCTCTGAATCCCCCAGCAAACAGGGCTGTGAAAACCTAAAAGGGGCCAGGAATTTATCCTGTGCAGGTCTCGCTGGGTTGGGCACCGTCCACAGCACTTCAGCTCTCTTTCAGAGCACCACAGATGTGCCAAATGCAGGACTGAGACCCGGATTTCTGACAGCCAAAGCTGCAGGTTATTTCAGAACATTTCTGGCTGAAGCTGGGCTAGCACTAGGACCCTGTGGGCATCGCAGCGCTGCACCCACCTGTCTGCTTCGCCCACTCTAAGTATGGCGAGAGCTCTTCCCCAGCCTTATTTCTAAGGGGCTGGGGGCAGGCAGCAGATGGCCGGGGGCACCACACTTCCGTCAGCTCCTCCCACTGGGCAAAAAAAGGAAGGATGCTTGCTTTTCAATCTTCCCTTCCTGAGCAGAGCGAAATCAGGCGTTTCTTCCTAATTTCCCCTGACTGGACTGAACTGGCAGGTCTCAGTGCAGCTCACTTTGGACAGGGCTCCATCTTTTTCAAACCACTATCACAGGGCAGCCGAACCACAAGATCCAATGAGCTGCTTCTTTTTAAAACACCATCACAGTCTGGCCTTGATGGCTCCTCCTGTTGGCAAACCCAGAATGGACAGGGAGACCGAAGTACCCTCTCATCCTTAGAGATGAGGCAAGATGTAGGATGACATTATTCGCCACAAATAAAATAACAGCAACCTTACTATTAATATAATCCCATATAATTCCTGAGCCCCGCAGTGGGGAAGGATAGAACTATCATTCCCCAGCCTTTAAAACTTCCCAGTCACCGCACAAGGGCACAACTAGTGTGGTGTGTGTGTGTACGTGTGAAGCTTGCACCGCTGTTACCTGTGCTGTACCTAATCGGTGGCGGGTTCTGCGTGTGCGTACACATGGGCATATCTGTGCATGTCCCCATGCTGTCTCTCTTCTGCTGTGGGTTGTATGTGTGTGGCTCGTACTGCCTGTGGGGTGTGTGTGCTTTACCTGTCCAGTGCTGGGCTGGGTCTCTGTCTGTCTGTCAAATCTGCTATCGCTGGTGCTCCCAGTTCTTTGGAACAAGGTGTGTGCATCTCACTTGGGCTGTACCTGTTCTGTGTATAGAACCACAGTTTCCTGGGTTATTCCTTCGGTCCCTTTCACCAGCCAGTAGAATCTTGAGTGTTGTCTCCTTCGTAATAGTTCTGCTGGTTCTCACTCGAGGCCTCTTCTTTATTCAGGGTCCCAGTCCTGGCCCTGGATGTCTGATGGCTTTGCCCACAGAAGGTGCAGGCAGGTGCTGCGCCCAGATCTGATCATGTGATCAGCAGCTGCCTGACTGCTTGACGCACGTCCATAATTACTGTTTATCCAGGACAGGTAAAGAGTTTGCTTTAAGCAGTAATCTGAGCCAAGCTGTAGTTTAAAGCAGGGTGGGAAACTTGCACAGAGCAAAAGGCAAGCAGCCTGCTAGCTGCTTCCAACAAGCCATGTCACCCTGGCTAGCTTAATCCAGCCCTGCTTTTATCCCAGTGCATGCATGGAGATGTAGTCCTGTTTTAAGGTAAGAACTACCCATCTATATGTGCTGGGGTAAATTCAGGACCGGCATAGTCTGCCTTAAATGACCTGCAGTTTTTTGGCACTTCCAACCCCCCATGATCATCTTATTTTCCAGCGGCCCATATCAAAAGCAATAAGCAGCTGCTAGCCTTGATTTTAAATCAGTGCTTCTCAACTCGGACCTAGAGTACCCCCTTTGCCAGTCAGTTTTTCAGGATATGCACAATGAATACACATGAAAGAAATTTGCATGTAATGGAGGTGGTGTATGCAAATCAAGTTCATGCATATTCATTATGGATATCCTGAAAATCTGGCAGGGGGAGGGGGTAACTCCAGCACCGAGTTGAGAAAAAGTGTTTTAAAGGAAAGGTGGGAAGTTCAGCACTTTAAATTCTGAGGAAGATGTTCTTCCAAATGTGACCTCAGTATCATTAACAAGAATTTTGTTTATTGGGACGAGAGGACTTCATGTAGTTTATTGTCTGAAGGAGATTGAGAATTACATAATCCACTCTCCCCTGTGTGGATGTACTTGGAATCGCAGTGTCAGATGTGACCATAAGATGCCACCTTCTTCCTCCTTAAAACTGAGCTGCCACTGCAATGCGTGGCCTCGGGCGCACGGCCATAGGGCCTGGCAAAAGGGGCACCTAAGGAGCATGCCAGGCCTCTTGAGAGCTCCTTGGAACCCCACGAGATATCATATCTGCTGGTGAATTTAAGGAGCTTCCTTGACGTCTGCAGAACTGGTAAACCCAATCTTTGTAATATCTTTGTCTATTTATGAAGAAAAGAATAATAAGACTGAAGGGGTAGAGTCCTTGACACCTAAAGTTGGAGGCCCTACATTTGGTACCAGAGGCCAAGACTGGGGATTTCTCATCGTCTTCTTCTTCAGAGGGAGTATCTTTGAGCCCTTTGGCCAGAACTTCGCCTTCCCAGCCAAATTCACTGGTTTATCTTCTAAGACCCAAAAGGAGCCAACTCAGGAACAGTTGGACTCATCCTCTAGGTACATAGATTTACCTAAATAATTGATTTTTCCTTCTGAATTAACTGTGGGAAAGCAATCCTTCAGGCTTGGATCTGGGAAAGCGTGCGGCAGCTGATACGAGGCATATGCTTTTCACATAAAATCATCTGTGTGAGTCTCAGTGTGAGCTGTCCCACCCATTTAGGCTGCAAAAACCCGAGGGAAAGTACTACTCCGTATAAAACCTGCATATGCGGCTGAGCTGTAACAAAGAAAAACAGGGCATATGCAGGTTTTATACAGAGTGGTGCTTTCCATGATGAGTAAAAGAGCTTTGTGATTTTGTCTATTAAGACTTAACTACAAGACTCCTGAGGCAGGCCCCTTGTGGGCCGAAACACGATCGTGTCATAGAAACATAGAAGATGACGGCAGAAAAGGGCTACAGTCCATCAAGTCTGCCCACTCTGCTTACCCACCCCGTCTATGCCCTAATGACCCAATTTCCTTATCTTGACCCTCGTAGGTATCCCACATGGGTATCCCATTTATTCTTAAAGTCTGGCACGCTGTCTGCCTCGATCACCTGCACTGGAAGCTTGTTCCAATGATCAACCACTCTCTCTGTGAAGAAATACTTTCTGGTGTCGCCATGAAATTTTCTGCCCCTGAGTTTGAGCAGGTGCCCTCTTGTGGCCGAGGGTCCCTTGAGAAAGAAAATATCATCTTCCACTTCGACATGTCCCGTGAGGTACTTAAATGTTTCGATCATGTCTCCCCTCTCCCTACGTTCCTCAAGAGTGTAGAGCTGCAATTTGTTCAGTCTCTCTTCGTACGAGAGACCCTTGAGCCCCGAGATCATCCTGGTGGCCGTCCGTTGAACCGATTCAATTCTGCGCACATATTTACTGTAATGTGGCCTCCAGAATTGCACGCAGTCAATCACAATCACAATAAAAAGAGACTGAACACCATTGGTCACCTTTGTTGTTGGGGTTTTTTTTTTTGCTATTCACGGTTGTGAAGGCAGATTCTCCTGTTCGTATTCCAAAATGATCATAAGGTGGCCAAAAGGTTGAAAAAAGGTGATGGCGAAAGCTAGAAAGATGCTAGGTTGCATAGGGGCATGGCTAGTAGGAAAAAGGAGGTATTGATGCCTCTGTATAAGACTCTGGTGAGACCTCATTTAGAATATTGTGTACAATTCTGGAGACCTTCAAAAAGATGTAAAAAGGATGGAGTTGGTCCAGAGGAAGGACACTAAAATGGGGTGTGGTCTTCGTGATAAGACGTATGGGGACAGGCTTAAAGATTTCAATATGTATACTTTGGAGGAAACAAGGGAGAGGGGAGATATGATAGAGACGTTTAAATACCTACGTGGCATAAATGCGCACGAGTTGAGTCTATTTAATTTGAAAGGAAACTCTGCAATGAGAGGGCATAGGATGAAGTTAAGAGGTGATAGGCTCCGGAGTCATCTAAGGAAATACTATTTTACAGAAAGGGTGGTAGATGCTTGGAACAGTCTCTCAGTAGAGGTAGTGGAGACAGAGACTATGAATTCAAAAGGGCCTGGGATAGGCACGTGGGATCTCTCGGAGAGAGAGATAATGGTTACTACGGATGGGCAGACTGGATGGGCCATTTGGCCTTTTTCTGCCATCATTTTTCTATGTTTCTTTGAGGGGGATATTTCAAGTCCATCTGAACCAGCACTGGCATATTACCTGGGGTGTCTCTCTCTCTTTCCATGATTAACTCAGGGTACATGTAGGACTGAGATGCTGTCTGCAGGTGCATTGCACAAAGAACGCTATTCACATAAGAAAAAGGGAAGCACATTCCTAATTCTTTCTCTGATTTAGGGAAAAGGTAGTCCTATAGGCTGAGATTCCTTACAGCATTACAGAAGTGAATTCCAGAAGGAGGAGGGGTGGATTGAAAGGGCAGTCAGGTGTTTGGCCTCCGGAAGCTTGCTTGGAGATCACAGATTGCAAAACCTTTTTCTTTTTGAGGGAATTTAGTATTGCTACTGGTCATGGAGGACTGGGTTCAAGTGACTCTGTTCATATTATAATTTCAATTACAGTTCATTACATTTGCCATATAGAGTGGTCTAGTGGTTAGAAACATAGAAAGATGACGGCAGAAAAGGGCTACAGCCCATCAAGTCTGCCCACTCTACTGACCCACCCCATTAAGTCTGAGTGCTGATGACTTAGTTCCTTAGCTTAGAGCAGCTACCTCGGCACTCTGAGGTTGTGAGTTCAATTCCCACTGCAGCTCCTTGGGACTCTGGACAAACTACTTAACACTTCATTGTTCCAGGAACAAAATAAGTATCTGCCTAAAATAGGTGAACCGCTTTGATTGTGCAAACCACATCGAAAAAGCAGCCAAGTCCCAACCCTTTACTTGGCTTAATACGATAAGAACAAAGTAGTAAAAGGAACTCCAAAAATCAAAAGTAAACCGTACTTTCTCATGATCATTCACCCCAATACAAATGATAAAAATTAAGTCAAACATAGATCCCCTCATTCTATAACGAGCTAAGGATTGCATGCAAAATTTAATTGAATAATTAGCGCTCATATTTGAATACGTGACTAGCGACACTAATAGAAGTTATACGCATAAACTTAGGCATGGGCTCCACCGCTCAATTTTATGCATGATTCAAAAGCGAGGGGCACAGAAATGGGCGGGTCACGGTGTTATGAGTAACTTTAAGTTTCATGTGGAATTATAGAATAAGAATATCCATGCCTAAGGCCTCCATTAGTGGCTTTATCGCACGCACCTTTTTAGTGCGTGCTAGCCGAAAAACTACCGCCTGCTCATGAGGAAGCGGTAGCAGCTAGTGCAACCGGCAAATTAGCATGCGCTATTATGCGCGTTAAACTGCTAACGCGGCATTTGCACTAGGTTGTCATTGGTGCAAATGGCTACACCTAAATTTAGTTATACTTCCTGGATGTAAGTGCTATCAAGCCCAGTATCCTGTTTCCAACAGTGGCCAACCCAGGTCCCAAGTACCTGCCAGAAACCCAAAGAGTAGCAACATTCCAGAGCTGAGATTGTGATGTCATAATGCCTCATTTCACCAATGCCTAAGAGCCAACCTCAGCAGTGATGTCAGAATGGCTTGATTAGATGGAACCTAGGACAATACCAGGTGGACTTCAGAATCTACGACCCAGAAATATCAAAGAAGAGACAAGTTAATCTAATCATGTATTTTTAATTGGTATAACAAATGGGCAGACTGGATGGATCGTTTGGGTCTTTATCTGCCGTCATTTACTATGTTACCTGGCAGAAACCCAAAGAGTACCAACATTCCAGAGCTGAGATTGTGATGACATAATGCCTCATTCCACCAATGCCTCAGAGCCAAACTCATTAATGATGCCACAATGGCTTGATTGTCCTATACTTGGCTCACATTAGAGTTGCCATACTGGGACAGACCAAAGGTCCATTAAGCCCAGAATCCTGTTTCCAACAGTGGCCAACCCAGGTCCCAAGTACTAACATAGATTTTAAGCTGCTTATCCTAGGAATAACAGTGGATTTCTCCAAGTCATCTCAATAATGGCCTATGGACTTCTCTTTTAGGAAATTAGCCAAACCTTTTTTAAACCCTGCTAAGCTAACTGATTTCACACATTGTCCAGCAATGAATTCCAGTTTAATTCCTGGCAGGAAATTTGAAGCGTATAACTCAAGCTGAAGCTTATTCCCCTGACGAAGCTTAATATAGTGAAACAGGGGCCCTGTTGGGAGTTTGCTGAAGGGGGTCCATCTAAGAGTACCATATGAACTTGTATACACTCGGACCCTTTGTCAACCTTCTATTTGCACCCTGCTTACATACCCTGTAGAGGAGATTCCTGCTGTAGAGAAGTTTTATTTCTTTGCTTTGAGTTTTATTATGAAGATGGTCTGTAACTATTATGTAGTTAATATCTTTTGAAAGTTGAAAGCTACTTATCCGAACAATATTTTTACTCAAGTAAAGAATTAATATAGAACATGGAGTTTTTGTAGACCAAGGATGTGTCTGCATCTTCAAATTTTTATTTGAAGTTGTCTTGTCCAGAGGATTGAGTTTTCTCTACTAAATCCAACGTGACACTGAGGTCTTTTCTCCACTTTTCAAACTAACTGTTTGGTATTTCCTCTCATGGTTATGTTTTCCTGAATGCATTGTATTGGTGTAGAATTTAAGGTGCATTCAATTTGATCATTTTTTCTTTTTTTTTATATATGTTTTTATTAATTTTTAAATATTAACAGTGCAATACACAGATATAAGAACATATAATATGTCAAGAAAAGCACATTCAACTTATAGATATTCAAAATCAATCATTTTATCCCAGCCACCCACCCACCCATTGATTAATCACTATGATATCAGGGGTGTCCAACCTGTGGCCCGAGTATTTTGTGCGGCCCCGGTCGAGGGCGATGTAGTGTTTTCCTCCGCTGCCCCCATGTAGTGTTTTCCTCTGCTGCCAGCTCCCTCCTCTGTCTTGCTGCAGCGTTTGTGCAGCCCCAGAAACATTTTTTTCGGCCAATGGGGCCCAGGGAAGTCAAAATCTTAACCCCTCCTCTCTTACCTCCAGAAGATTCACCTACCTCCAGATAATTCTCCCCCAAATTAACCACCTAAACACCTTCCAAGTAAACAAACCCCAAAAATAGATTGTAATCTTACCCTCTCCAACTGTATTCCATTTGTCTTTTTCTCACAGTTCTGCACTGTCAGTTTAATATCCGTCCCTTAAGTTCCCATAGGATTCTATCCAGCTATCTCCCCTATGTTTAAAAAAAAAATAAAAAATTGTATCTTCACTGGAAAATGTCCAGACAAATCTTTTGTAATCCGCCTTGAACTGCAAGGTATAGGCGGAATAGAAATCCGTAATGTAATGTAATGTAATGTAATGTAATGCTATTAGATTATACCTTTTGGTGGAACTCTCTGAGTATGTATCATAGATTTGAATCCTACGCATATGAGAAGAGAGTTACATTCCGAACCTGCATGAACTTGAAATACAACAAATCTCCATGGTCATTCTTAGACTCCTATGTACGCTCATCTTCTTAGACACTCCTGTTATCCTTTTCTTCTCCTCTCTTCTCTCTTTCATTCTTCTTTCCTTTTTCTTTACTGCTCTCTCTCATCTTTATCTTATATATCCCTTACATACATTTTTAATAACTGGAGCCTTTGCTCCTATACAGTTAAACATAGATTTATATATTTTATATACAGAAAGCTTTATTTTGTTTCTATGTACTTTAAATGATTCTTGTATCCTTTAAAATACTTAATAAAAATTATTGAACTTAAAAAAAAAAAAAAAAAATCCGTAATGTAATGTAATGTAAAAGGTTGGACACCCCTGATGTATATACTCTTTCAAAAATCTAGACTTATTTAAAATAATACAATAACACAATCCCACCCACCCCCCCTCCCTCCTTCCCACCCTGGATGTGCAAGGAGATGGCACTGAATTAAAGACAAAAACCAACTACAGAGAAGTAATATAAGATGTCAAAGGGCCCCAAACCAGTTTCAATACGTTATTATGCCCCGGTATTTCAACATTCATTTTTTCATACCTAAAATGTCCAAGTCATAAGTCCACCCCATAGCTCCGCCCATACCACGCCTCTAACATACCCCCTTGAGATTTAGACAAACTGCAGATGAATAGCATAGATACCCGTCTAGAAAGTCGGTTTCAAAAATAGTGAATTGGAAAGGTTTGATGAGAAAAACATCTATCTGCCCCTTAATGCCTCTTTTTGTACGTTTTTCTTGTTTGAAAATGAGACCCAAACAGAGCATGCAGAAGTGTATGAATTGAAGGCTTATTCCAAAAAAAACAACTTCCTCAACTTCCAGAGAACAGCAAAACCTCTTTGCACTAAAGAAGAAACCTAAGAAGCAAAAAACAATTGTGCATCATTTGAAACTCCCAGATACTTAAATGCATCTAATATCAGCACTGGAGTGTCTGAAAGTATTTACAGATGAAGAGAGACACAGCCATTTACCAGTCATCCAGTGTGCTGTAGTTTTAGTCATATGGCAGGGGTGTCAAAGTCCCTCCTCGAGGGCCGCAATCCAGTTGGGTTTTCAGGATTTCCCCAATGAATATGCATGAGATCTATTTGCATAAACTGCTTTCATTGTACACTAATAGGAGAAAGGACTAGCGGACTGCGCAGAGGACACAGACCTGAGACCAGTGGCGGAGACACAGCAGAACCCAGAGGACGGACAAATGGACTGCACATATGACACAGATCTGAGACCAGAGAGACAGTTGAAGAAGGGGAGATCGGCTATCGTGGTTGGAGACTCAATCCTGAGAGGAGTGGACAGTCACATAGCCGGAGGGAGAGAGGACCGACTGGTAACATGTCTCCCGGGGGCAAGAACAAAGGACGTCATCAACAATATTGAGAGGATACTGGAGGGAGCCGAGACTGAGGAGACAGCAGTAGTGATCCACATTGGAACCAACGACATCAACAGGAGGAACTTCAACAGGGCCACACTAACTGACCAGTTCAGGATCCTGGGGAGGAAATTGAGACTGAGGGCAAGGAAGATAGCCTTCTCAGAGATCCTGCCAGTACCGAGAGCGGACACAAGGAGACAGAGCGAACTACAGGCAATTAACGCTTGGCTGAGGAAATGGTGCGAAGAGGAGGATTTCCACTTTGTTAGGAACTGGGCTACATTCTTTGGGAAGAACAAGCTCTACAGAAGAGATGGACTGCACCTTAGCACAGCTGGGACGAGGATGCTGGCACGCAACGTCCAGAACGTCATAGACATGGCTTTAAACTGAGGAAAAGGGGAAAGCCGATAGTCGATCTGACCTCGACACATCGGACAGCAGTACCGGACTAGGATACTGAACTGGGACATTGTAAAGGAGGGCATGGAGCTGAGCAGCAGCGGGTGCGCGGCTCTCTGATAGCGTGCGGTGAATGGTCTTGTCCCCGCAGTGAGGCATGAAGGATCGCGCGGTCCCCGCAGCTCACACCCGCCTGCCCAATCGATTCTAGTGTTTAGCCAGCTCTCTCCCTTCTCCTCACCTTAGTTTGTAGATTTTCTTTTTCGGCGACCCGCACGCTATCAGAGAGCCGCGCACCCGCTGCTGCTCAGTTTCGATCTTCTGCTCTGACGCAACCGGAAACAGGAAGTTGCAGCAGAGCAGAAGATTGAACACTGAGCAGCCGCGCGTGCGCGGCTCTTTGGGAAAGCGTGCAGGTCGCCGAAAAAGAAAACCTATAAACTAAGGTGAGGAGAAGGGAGAGAGCTGACTAAACACTAGGATCGATTGGGCAGGCAGGTAGTGGCTGCGGGGACCGTGCGATCGCTAGTGTTCCCGGCTCAAATTGGAAGGAGGGAGTGAAAGGGAAAAGGATTCTGGACCAAGGGGATGAAGTCGGAAAGAAAAACCCACAGCAGGAAAGAAAGGGAAGGACTGGCAGGTGAGCCAGATGCTAGAAGCAGGGGGGGGGGGAAGAAAGAGGGAAAAAAGCTAGATGGGGTTGAAAAGAAGAGACACACTGGTATGGAAGAGGAAGATAGGGGAAATCTGGACACAGGAAGGTAACAGAAAGAGGGGAAATTATGTGCATGGGGCATAGGGACAGAGACATAAAGGGGACATGCCATGGGGATGGTATATGGACACAGGGGGGGCAATGACAGATACATAGGGGAGATATTAGAAATGGAGAAAATAGGAGCACAGAAGCGAGATGGTTTGTGGGGATGGGACAGGGACCGAGCTTGCAGGCTCCAGTGGCTTGCACAAATTACATTGTAACGTGCCATGAAAATAAGAGGAAGGAAGGTAGATAGGCCACGCGAGAGGAGCTGAAGGGTAGTAGAAAGGAACAGATGGTAAAGGAGGGAGGGAAGGGTGGTGGTGGAAAGGAATAGAACAGACATTGAAGGAGGGTGGAGAGGAACAGACCCCCAAGGGAAATGTGGAAGACAGAGTGGGAAGAAGACAGATGCCAGACTATGCGGGAGCGAAGGGAAGAAGATGGGTGCTAGACCAATTGGGGGGGGGAGGTTAAGGGAGAGGCACAGTAACAGCAAATGGAAGACGCAGAGAGAAGACACACAGTGGATGGAAGGAATTCAATGAGAAGATGTGGAAAGCAGAAACCAGACAACAAAGGTAGAAAAAAAAATTCTATTTATTTATTTATTTTTTGCTTTAGGATAAAATAGTATATTAGTTGTGTTGATAAAAATTTAAAAACAAAGCCCTGCCAGCTGAACATCTCTTTCTCTAGTTCAGCAGCAGGAACTTTGATTTATAAGAAAGGAATAAGCTAAATATTACAGTACTAAGGCTTATATGGATGCAGCGGGGACGGTGACGGGGCGGTGAATGGGATGGCAGTGGCGGTGACGGGGCGGTGAAAGGGATGGCGGTGACGGTGACGGGGCGGTGAAGGGAACGGCGGTGACGGGGCGGTGCAGAGGATGGTGGGCCGGTGACGGGGCGGTGACGGGGACAGATTTTTTCCCCGTGTCATTCTCTAGCACCAACAAAGAACAACAGGAGCCAGAGGGGCAAAGACATTGTGAAAAAGAGCCCGGGATTGAGTGGGAATTATGGGAGCAGGAGGTGCAGGGGAAACAGGCTGAGGACGTCACAGACACACAACAGGAGGAGGATGACCGAGATGAAGCTAGGGGGCTGGCGAACCACAAGGAGGACTGCAGGAGACCCAAAACACGAGGAAAACCAAAAGAGAGGGCAACAAACTGGATCTTAAACTGCCTATACACAAATGCTAGGAGCCTAAGGGCCAAAATGGGTGAACTAGAAATCATTGCCAGCAAAAAGGACCTGGACATAATTGGAGTCACAGAAACATGGTGGACTGAGGACAATCAATGAGATGTGGCCATACCAGGGTACAAACTATACAGGAGAGACAGGACACATAAAAAGGGTGGAGGAATAGCGCTGTACATAAAAGACTCCATACCCTCAGCCAGGATGGAAACAACAGTATGGGCGGATGGCTTGGAATCACTATGGGTTAAGCTACAGGGAGGAACTGGGGCAGACATTAAATTGGGACTGTACTACCGCCCACCTGGACAACCGGAAGAAATCGACCAGGACATGGAGGCTGAACTGAGGCAGGTATGCAGAAGCGGAAATGTGGTGGTGATGGGGGACTTCAACTATCCTGGGATAGACTGGAGTATTGGACACTCAAACTGCGCAAGGGAGACCAAATTCCTAGAGGTCACGAGGGACTGTTTCATGGAGCAACTGGTCACGGAACCAACACGGGGTGATGCCACTCTTGACCTAATCTTCAACGGACTAGGGGGGCCAGCAAAGGAGGTGGCGGTATTAGCCCCGCTAGGTAACAGCGATCACAACACAATCCAGTGCAGGCTAGAAATTGGATCATCAAAGGGGAATAGAACCACGACGGCACTCAACTTCAAAAAAGGAAATTATGATGCCATGAGGGAAATGGTGGGAAAGAAACTCAAAGGCAACATAGGGAAGATGGAATCCGTAGAAAAAGCCTGGACCTTACTCAAGGGGACTGTGCACGAAGTGCAAAACCTGTACATCCCCAAGTTCAGGAAAGGGTGCAAAAAAAAATAGAACAAAAAACCCAGTGTGGATAACAAATGCAGTGAAGAAGGCGATAAGCGACAAAAAAGCATCATTTAGAAAATGGAAAAAAGACCAAACAGAGGAGAACCAAAAAGTGCACAAAGAACACCAGAAGGAGTGTCACCGAGTGGTTAGAAAAGCAAAAAGGGAATACGAAGAGAGACTGGCAGAGGAAGCAACAAACTTCAAGTCTTTCTTCAGATACGTCAAGGGGAAGCAACCGGCAAGAGAAGAAGTGGGACCATTGGATGATGGAGATAGAAAGGGAGTAGTAAAAGAAGAGAAAGAGATAGCTGACAAGTTAAATGAGTTCTTCACGTCAGTCTTCACGAGGGAGAATACAACCAACATTCCGGAACCCGAGGAAATCGTAATAGGAGACCAAAATGATAAGCTGGTCAATTTAGAGGTAAGCCAAGAGGATGTACTCAAGCAGATAGACAGACTAAAAAGCGACAAATCACCAGGTCCGGACGGCATTCACCCAAGGGTACTCAAGGAACTAAAAAACGAAATAGCGGAGCCACTTCGACAAATATGCAACCTATCCCTAAAAACCGGAGAGATCCCGGAGGACTGGAAAATAGCAAATGTCACGCCCATCTTCAAGAAGGGCTCAAGGGGCGACCCAGGAAACTACAGGCTGGTGAGCCTGACCTCAGTCCCGGGAAAGATGATGGAGGCACTGATTAAGGACAGCATCTGTGAACACATCGAAAACAATGGGCAGCTAAAACCGAGTCAGCATGGCTTCTGCAAGGGTAGGTCATGCCTCACAAACTTATTCTTTGAGGGGGTGAACAGCCAGGTGGATAAAGGGGAATCTATAGATATCATTTACCTTGACTTCCAAAAAGCCTTCGACAAGGTACCACACGAGAGACTGCTCAAAAAGATATGGAACCACGGGGTGCAAGGGGAGGTCCACCGATGGATCAAGAACTGGCTGGCAAACAGGAAACAGAGGGTTGGCGTAAAGGGCCATTACTCGGACTGGAAAAGGGTCACGAGCGGAGTTCCACAGGGGTCGGTGCTAGGACCGCTCCTGTTCAATATATACATAAACGACCTAGAAGCGGGAACCAAGTGTGAAGTCATAAAATTTGCAGATGACACCAAACTATACAGCAGGGCTCAAACGAGGGAAGACTGCGAAGATCTCCAAAAGGATCTAACGCAGCTGGAAAAGTGGGCCGAAAAATGGCAAATGAGTTTCAACGTAGGGAAATGCAAGGTCATGCACATGGGGAAAAAGAACCCGATGTTCACTTACAAAATGGGGGGAACACCACTAGGGGTCAGTAACCTGGAAAGAGACCTGGGAGTGATGGTAGACACAACACTGAAGGCATCGGCGCAGTGCGCCATGGCCTCAAGGAAAGCAAACAGAAAGTTGGGTATCATTAAGAAGGGTATCACGACCAGGACGAGGGAAGTCATCATGCCGCTGTATCGTGCAATGGTGCGGCCGCATCTGGAGTACTGTGTTCAGTACTGGTCGCCGTACCTCAAGAAGGACATGGCGGTACTTGAGGGAGTACAGAGAAGAGCGACTAAACTGATAAAGGGAATGGAAAATCTCCCATATACCGACAGATTAAAGCAGCTAGGACTTTTCTCCCTGGAAAAGCGGAGACTTAGAGGAGACATGATAGAAACCTTCAAGATCCTGAAGGGCATAGAAAAAGTAGACAGGGACAGATTTTTCAAATTATGGGGCAACACAAGTACAAGGGGGCACTCGGAGAAATTGAAAGGGGACAGGTTTAGAACAAACGCTAGGAAGTTCTTTTTCACTCAGAGGGTGGTGGATACATGGAATGCGCTACCAGAGGCTGTGGTAGACAGGAACACATTAAATGGTTTCAAAGAAGGTTTGGATAGATTCCTAGAAGAAAAAGGGATTGAGGGGTATAGATAGATATAGTCCACTGCTCAGGCAATGGGCTTGATGGGCCGCCGCGGTAGCGGACCGCTGGGCAGGATGGACCTATGGTCTGCCTCAGCGGAGGCAACTTCTTATGTTCTTATGTTCATGCATATTCATTGGGGAAATCCTGAAAACCTGACTGGATTGTGGCCCTCGAGGAGAGACTTTGACACCCCTGACTTAGGCTATAAGTGGTATATAAATACTTAAATAAATATTCTGCACCAACTCATTTTCAGAAAACCAACGATAAGTAAAAGGTCATCAGAATAGGTATGCACACATACTCCAAATCCTTGCATCAAAAATAACAAATGGCTCAGAAATACATGAAACCAGTATATATTTAGTGGACCGGATCGTAAAGGTTAATAGCATTTATGGGTAAGCCCCACCACTCCACCGCTGAGGCTTACCCATAAATGTTATTAACCTTTACGATCCGGTCCACTAAATATATACTGGTTACATGAATATTTGGGACTGGTAGAAGACAACTACTAAGGTGACTGCCATATTATCCGAAGGACTTACAGTCAGAAATACATGAAACATTTCCATGGTACCCTGTCCTGAAGAGCTTACAGTTTAAGTGGGTACCTTAGGCAATTGACATGTCAAGGAAGCGAAGCAGGATTTGAACTTGTGTCTAATACCACAACCATTATTCTAACCATTAGGCTACTCCTTCCCTGATTTTTATTGCATGAGCGAAATATGCTGGGACAATTTTATGTTCAGTATGTTTAACTTACATAGCTTCTTGGGGGTAAATGAGGCTGTTTTCCTGGTCTGAGTAATGGACTTTAGGGTACATGTATATTTATTTTGTAATGTACAGAAATGCTGCCATCTTGTGGTTGAGCTCAGGTTACTACAGGATGGTTCTCTATTAAACCAGCTATGGCCCAACCTCATCATTTATTATGGAATGTACAGTGTGTTCTTGCTATCTGCATGTTCCGTATTCATGAATTCACTTATTCATACACAATAAAGAGTAACCATTCTCGCTATTCAGAGGCATTTTCGCTTATTCACTGCCATGCACAGTATGTTTCCATGAGGATGAAGATATTCATAGAGCTGTGTGTGATTGTTACAGCAAGACTGCAAATATTGTACTTTAAAAAAAAATTGTATACAATACATGTATAAAATGCAGAATATAAAGAGCAAGCTGTTCTTTACAAGAAGGGTAGAAGAAGTAATGAGTTTATGGTGTTAAGAAGCAACTGTACAGGGAAGAGGGTCGCACAGGAACCTAACCCCCTTTTTCCCATAGGATCAGTGGTTCCGTATTTGCATTTTTGGTATTCAGAGGGTTTTCCAAGTTTATTAAAAACTTTCTATCCTGCCCTTGGGAAAACCTTCAAGGTGGTTGACAGTCTAAAACGTAGCAATTATAAAATCAACAAAACAATATACAAAGCAATCCATACATAACTAGATTCAAGGAAGAAATACAGAAAAGAGAATACAGCAAGAAATATTTCTTTTGTTTTCACAGATGTCAACAGCATTCGAAAAGAGAGAGGTCTTTAAACTTTCCTTAAACCAAACTCCAGCGAATAGTGAGAACGCACTGTCATAGGATCTATACAAAAATATGAGCCTATATTGAAAAGGTAAATATCCCCTCTCTGGGGATTTAAAGCCATTGAAAATCCCTCTGAGTGCCAGAGCGTTATCTGGATAGTGACAGGAGGGAGATAGGGCAGAGCAAAGGTTGAATCGTTAACCACATGGCTAGCAGTGACATTCAGCTGTTATCTGCCTAGCCTAGCACAGTGCTTAAACCTCTCCTGGGGGACCCCTAGCCAGTCGGGTTTTCAAGATATCCCTAATGAATATGCATGAAGCAGATTTGCATGCCTGCCACCTTTCATATATGCAAACCTGCCTCATGCATATTCATAAGGGATATCTTGAAAACCCGACTGGTTTAATAACCACTGGCCTAGCAGCAGTGGTGTAGTAATGGAGGGTGGACTGCCCCTGGCGCCACCTTTGCGGGAGGGAGGGGGCGTTGGTGCCTCTCCTTCTTTCCCCCCCTCCCCCGCATACCTCTATAAATACTTGCTGGTGTGAGCAGCATCTTCCACTTGCTGCTTGCTTCGGTGTCGGCTCCCTTCTGATGTCACTTCCTGGTTGCGGGACCCTGATTGCAAGATGTAATGTCAGAAGAACGCTAATGCCCTGGCGAGCAGCGGGTGGATGATGATGCTCTCGCCAGCAAACATTTCAAGAGGTATGGGGGGGTGCTCAAGCGGCAGGGAAGAGAGGGGGGGAGTCCAAGGCACGGCAATGCGGGGCACCACCATCCCGGGTGCCAATCTCTCGCTACGCCACTGCCCAGCAGTTTAATTTAAGACTGGTAAAAATGTGGTCTTAAACCATTTTGCTATATAAGGATATAGCAACGGAATATCAGCGCTAAGGGGGGGAATTCTATAAATGGTGCACAAAATTAAGTACTACTACTACTTATCCCTTGTATAGTGCTGAAAGGCTTATGCAGCACTGTACATTTTGACATTTATAGACGGTCCCTGCTCGGAAGAGCTTACAATCTAACTTGGACAGACAAGACATAACATAGAGGGTAGGGGATGCTGGACCCAAGGTGAGAGGAGTTAGGAGTCGAAAGCGCTCTCAAAGAGGTGGGCTTTTAAACCGGCCTTGAACACTGCCAGACGGAACCCGCCTTAGGGATTTGGGCAGCCCTGATTGGCTTAAACTCCTCCCCCTTGTATCCCGTTATACAGAGGGAGGAGCCTAAGGCCCTGATTGACTCAGATGTCTAAGGCCCCTCTCAAGGGGCGGGGGCTTAGACGTTTGAGCCAATCAGGGCCTTAGGCCCCTACCTGTTCCTCACATGACGCACCAGGGAAGGAAAGCCCCGCCATTCTGAAGAGGCGAACTTAAGAGCAGGACAGACTGAGCTTCCATCCTGCTCCGTCTCTGAGAAGGTACAGGGAGTTCGGGGGTGGCAGGGGAGGGTAGAGGATGTTTGGGGGCACCTGGTGCAGTAGGCCTTCGGTGGCAGGAGGGAGTGGGCATCCCTTCTGCCGTATCGCTATCATGGGGGGGATCACATTGGCAGGAAGGAGTAAGATTCCCTCCTTCCAATGTTGCTGCCATGGGGAAGGGGGGTCGCAGTGCCCTAACAACAGTGACAGGAGGGATTACATTACATTAGAGATTTCTATTCCACCATTACCTTGCGGTTCAAGGCAGGTTACAAAAGAGATAAAAAAACGGAGGGTTACAATGGAAGAACATTTGTCCTTTCTAGAGAGGTAAAGAGTAGGTTATGTAGTTTATTTGTGGTGGGAAGAGGGAGGGGGGAAGTATGGTGGGCTGTTTCAGGAATTTCTTGAAGAGTATAGTTTGATCGTTTGATTGATTGATCAATCACGTTTGCATGCACCTCCGTGCAAATCCTTTGCATGCAAACGTGATAGCACATCAATCGCTGCTGGAGAGTTGGTATCTTTAGTGCATATAGCCCATAGTCAGATAACTTAAGTTGAGTTGCATTTTTCTGGGCTTGTACTTCTTTAGTCTGAAACCAACTGAACAACCTATAGACTCATCAACACATTCTCTGAAATTTTTATTTTAGTTTAGTTCTACATCAATCTCTGGCTCAAGTGTCATGTGAGGTAGTTGGGTAGGATAGGAACATTGAACCAGGAGCTTCTGTCATCTCTTTATCACTTCATCAGAGTGAATGAATGAAGGAGGAAAAGTTCATAGTCTGTTATTGAGAAAGACATGGGGGAAGACACTACTTGCCCTGGATCGGTAGCATGGAATGTTGTTATTCTTTATGGTTCCAGAATCTTGCTATTCTTTGAGATTCTGCCTGGAATCTTGATACTCTTTGGAGTTCCAGAATCTTGCTATTCTTTAGGATTCTGAATGGAATGTTTCTACTGCTTGGGGTTCCAGAATCTTTTGTTATTCTTTGGGATTCCAGAATCTTGCCATTTTTTAGGATTCTGAATGGAATGTTGCTACTCTTTGGGTTTTGGCCAGGTACTAGGGACCTGGATTGGCCACCATGAGAATGGGCTACTGGGCTTGAAGGACCATTGGTCTGACCCAGTAAGGCTATTCTTATGTTCCTAAGATCTCTGTGATTATTCTATCAGCAATATTCTACATCTGTAGCTGTTGACAGTTGCCTAACAGTCCCACTTTGTAATTAGCTGTTACACTTACAGCTGTTGTTGCAGTTCCAACATCACACTCTCCTTTGTAACCAGTTCCCATTCAGCAGGAATTTCCCCTTTGCCATCAAACTTTGCACAGTAATCCTTTTCTAATTCTGACCTGAAATGGCACACAAACCACTTCCAATATAACAATGCAGAGGAATCTGGTGTGATGCTCCAATTTGCATAAGCAGGTCCTACTTTTCGATAGGCCTTGTATGGAATTTGATCATTTCTGCCAAGAATTATTAGAGAGTTACTAGCTACAAGACTGGAGCAGATGTCAATGACAAAGTCATCTGTCTGGTCCCACAAGATGCCACATAGGGCTTGCGGACGATGAAAATGAACACTATGATCACCACTATGCTGTGGTATTGTGTTGGTACAGACAGCCTTGCAAAAGGGACATTGCTCATTACATCCATACAGTAACTTAGCTAGTATTTCAGAAGGTCTTGATTTAAGTTGCTCCACATTGAGATGAGCAAAGTCCTCTTTTAGACTTTTTACCATATTTTCCAGTGCTTTGCTCATTGTTTCCTCAAGAAACTCAGTGTCCGCAATCTCTTGATGTTCAATGGCTTTCAGGTCGCTTCTGGCAAGACTCACTTCACCTTCAAGTGCTGTACAAAAGGTATCAAGCCACAAAGATGCGTTAGAACTGGTTGTATTAACCACCATGGTTGACTTGCAGATGGCAAAAAGAACAAGGGTTTGGAAAAAGTCAATACTGATGTTTAAGAAATTCTTCAGTCTTGACGGCTCCTTACAATAATCATCAATACATTCTTCAATGAAAACTTTTAAAAATATTTCTGGAGAATGAATATACTGCCTATATTTCTCAAAACTTTCTTCTTCTGCAAGTGACTTTAGCATGTAGGTTTCCAGTTTGGATCTGTTGCCATTGAAGGCTGGGTAGTTACACCTCATTTCTTCGACTATTTTAATGGCTGTTTTCTCATAGACGCCCTCTTGGACAGCCTCTTTAAGCTTCATGCACAGGTGCTCGGCAAAGGTTGTGATAGAGGCTGCTCCTTGACAGGAAACTTTAAAACAATGGAAGAAGTCTTTTCTTTTACTCTGAAGATGCATCACTGGATCATTCGATTCCTGAAACACTTTGTGCATCTTTGCGAATCTCTCGGTAGCTATTTGGCATATGTGGAGCAACAGGTCAATTTTAAATGGGGTTGTTAAGGTAAATGTTTTTCCTTCAGACAGAGAATCCACTTCCTTATTTACTGAATTGACTATATGGAAAAAGTAGCTTATGTTATAATCCATCCTTCTTTGCACTTGTTCATTTATATATTCATGGGTAGCTTGAACTAGTCGATCTTTCAATTGCACTATGTTTCGCTTATCCTCCTCTTTTAAAGTCCTCTCTATCAGCCCAAGCCTTTTTTTCATTTGGACATGTTCAGAAATATTAATGGAAAATCCCCTGAACTGTCTAATTTTTTCCACTATAAGTGGTTCACGTTTAAAAGTACTTAAAAGAACATCTTCAACTTCACTGCAAATGTTAGGCTCTTTAGGAGGTGACACACTAGAGGAAATTTCACAGACAAATGTATTCCATAAACGATTAAAATGATCTACCAGGGCCTCTTCACTCAGTTTCTCATTTTTCAACAACAAGGCCACATCTTTACTTTTTTGAAATAATTTATCTTCATATTCCGCCTTCTTTTGATCAAGCCTCCTTTGACTGTCTTTTAATCCAATAAATTCTTTCGCCTTTTGTACAGTTGTTGCAATAAGTTCTTCTTTAAGATAACTCAATCTATTTTCAATATTGGCTTTCCACTGAACCAAAATTTTGCAGTCTTTGTCTTCGGAGAAATACGCGTTTATGTCCTTCATTATACTGTCGTACTTCGTTTGAACTTGATCTTGAAGACCTCCTGAGTCAACAAACTTTATGGTTCCCATTTTGATTTGATTGTGTAATTTACTTTCAAGTTCCAGCAAGTGACTCCTCAGCTGCCAGGTCCAGTCCCTGTATTTTATTTCAAGTTTACTATAGGCAGAAATCTCCAGAGCATTCTTAAAGCTGAAAACAAAGTTTTCTTTTAAAAGAGCCTGCCAAAGATCTTGCACACGGGCTTTGAAATCTGAAATCTTTAATATCATTGAATCTGGATCTTTGCCAGCCATTGCTAAGATCTTCTGTTTTAGCTCTTGAATACATTGGCTGTAGCTTGGATTAGGTGGTGCCATTGGTGGATCTCCTTCCCAGAGGTGAGCGAAATAATGAACCTGTTTGTTCACATCAAACCTGATAACGTCGCTGAAGCGCACTGCGTCACAGAGCTCCTGCTGTGCTGCAGTAAGTGTCATTTCATCTAGTTTCTGTTGAAGGTGTCTTCGTCCTTCCATGTTTTTAAATTCTGCGGCTATTTCTCCGACATTCTGGTGGACAAACAGACAGCTTGGGGACAGTTTTACTTGCTTCATCCTCAAAAATGCCTGTATGGTAATCTGAAGAACATCTTGCATTTCTGAGGGGTTCTCTCCAAAAATATTTATCATAGTCATGTTGCCAAGTCCAATGACAAAGGTTGCCAGCTCATTGTCATGGTTCAATGATGATTCGCTTGCTATTTCAGGGGTTCGAAGTCCTTCGGTGTCAATGACTAGAACAAAGTCAAAATTCAGATCCAGCCTCATCATCTCATCAACCTTAATAAGCTGCATAAATGCTCCCCGGGTACACCTCCCTGCACTGACAGGAAGCTGAAGACCAAACATGGTGTTCAATAATGTTGACTTTCCACTGCTTTGGAGACCAAGAACAGAGAGAATAAACAGTCTTTTATCTCCCACTTTCTCAACTAATTTGTCTAAGATAGAGCCTATCCATTTTAGTGGCACATATGCAGCATCCCCATCCATGAGCTCAATAGGATAGCCGGAAATCATCATGTCTGCTGCGATCTGTGGTAGAGCAAATAAACGCTCATCGTTTTGATGTGCTGAATCTAAAGCTTCATAAACCTGTCCAACCTCCCTTAAAATGTGTTCAAGGCCCAGCAGACTTGCATTTATTGTACTGGATACTGTTTCCAGACTTTTCTGCAATTCCAGCTCATTCTCCCCCGTTTGTTTTTTGTCAAGAATTTCTGACCACAAGTAATGGTACTGCTCACGTAGCTCCGAGACATGGTCAGAAGTCAGGTCTTCTATGAACACTTGCATGAACTGGAGGAAGTATCTTTTCATTGCATCTGAATCTAACCGGAACGCTTTAATGAACGCGCTCATAACTTTGGTAAGGGGAAATGCTTTTTGCAGCTGCTCTCGTCTTAAAGCCTGCTTCTCTGATTCAATCTGACTTCTGTGCTGTTCAATGCTTCTGTTTTTTTTGTCCTGTAAACGACTAAGTTCTTTATCCTTTTCACACCATTGATGCCACAGTTCCCCTTGGAGAGGAAGAGATCGTGCCTTCCTGTCTGATAAATTATTTTCCTTCAAGAGATCCAGAACAGTCTGTGCCCATTCCTTGCCATCTTTGCACTGCGGCTCATCTTCATCGATAAGGAAACCATGCCTCCGTGCAATATCGGCACATTCATCAAGGCTGCAAGTACGAGAGGAGATTGTTAATAAATGCTTAATTGCAGCTCTGAGCTCGGAAATCAATTCTGCTTCATTTCTGTTCTTAATAGCTATTTTTATTTTGTTTCTAGAGTTAGTAGGTTCAACAGTTTCACAGTCAACACAGAGACAGATCAAAAGTTTTTGAGGCTGTAGGAGGTCTTTTAGAATTTCCTTGCTTTCTTCGTGCTTAATATCAGTGTTTGATAGAAGGATCACATTAACAGAGGCTATTTCGTTTAAAAACATAACTTGTTCTTTAAGTCCTCTTGCATCCCCATGAAGATTAGTAAATGCAGTACAGTTCTCAAAGATACTCTTGTCCTTACCACCTGGGCAATACCAGAAGATGTCTACTACACCCTTCATTAAAGTACCTTCTTTGTTGCTGCCACTACAGTGTCGATGGAAGAAGATGTCGTGCCTGTGTTTGCTCAGGAGCGTATTCAAGATCAGCGACTTTGAACTGGAAGTTGTGCTGAACCTGATGAAAGATACTACTGGTGTGCGAGCTTTCGAAATAAACATATCTCCACATTTTACCTTCATTTCTAGATTACCTGCATACTGCCAGCTTTTTTTGACTTGCCTAACGGACCAAAGAGGGAATTCTATCTTTGAAGTACAGGGATTTGGTATCAGCATGGGGATTGCAAATTGGCAAGCAGAAAGTTTTGTTGACATGTACTGTCTCAGAAAGTCATCTGCGCAATGAAAAATAGCCATCTGCAGATCCATGGGGTGTACAGATGCCTGATCTGATCCAATGGCTTTCCTATTAGTTTGGGCATCACTATTAAAAAAATCTTCAACAGCATCTAGGGAGCCATTTGCATTGTCCTTTGTGTTGGATTTATCTTTGCAAAATGGCACCGTTTTACTTTCAGTTTTGCACACCACATACCTTGCTCGGTAGTCTAACATTGCCAGCTTTTGCAAAAAGTAAAAAGGTAGTTCATGTTCTGAGTTTGGCTGGCTTTCATGGACCCGTAGAGAAGATTGGTCAATACAATTAAAGTTTGAAATCCCGAGTTTCCGAGGATAGTAATCTTGGAGCATAAGTCTTTTGATCAAACTGGACAATTGTTGACCTTGGATATGTTTATGTGTTGCAGTATCACAAGACTGCAAATCCATTCCTTCTGGTGTTCGTATGTTTTGCTGGGTGTCCTTTTGACAGGTAGCTGTCAGTTCTTTTATCATAGATACTATATGCAATTCAGACAGTGCTTCTTCATTTATTCCATCCCGGAGAGAACGTAAATTTCTCTCTAGAGTGATCCAGTCATTATATTTCTGATGTTTCTTAAGGACATCACACACTTTAGGTGATAAAGAACCTTTCGCATGATCCACCATGAACTTCAAACGTTCCTTCTTCTGTTCTGGAGATATGTCCTCAGATTTGATGGCTATTGTTAGACCTGTGAAGAACAGAAAGGCTTGAGCTCTGCAAATATTCTGATCCCTAAGACCCAAGTAATCTTTGTGTACAGTTTCTATTTTCTTGATCATAAAGTCAATTTCTGGGCAGCCCAGCAGATACGAAAAAGTGGCATTTTCCAAAGTGTATCCCAGACAGTTTGCAATTAATAGTAATAATAATTCAATATCAGTTTGCTTTGTGTTATGGAGAGCTTTCAGCAAGGAGTATAAAGATATACTTATGGTACATGTGCCTTTTCCCTTTGCTTCATGGACCATTTCTGCTGATGACTTCAGGTCACAAACAGCTTGATGAATTTGGTTTTTCACTTGCGACAAGACTTCACTAAATTGATTCAATTCTGAGATGCAAACGTGTTTTTCTTCTTTTTTGGAATGGTGAATCCACTTCATTATGCAGGAATACTGATGAAAATTTCCAATGCTGTAGACATGGCTGAGAAGACAGCGCATTTGAGCTTTAATATATGCAGCTTTACCGTCAGGTACACTTTTATATGCTTCATATACCTTCATCAGGAAATCCTGAAGTGCCTTCTCAGAGAGGCATGTATTAATCCAAGTACTGTAGTGCCCTGTCTTTTGATTCAGCTCTTGTTTAAATGTAATTAGTTTCATCAACTGATCTTCTGCACAAGAGACTTCCCAAGATTTAAGGTCCTGGAGGAATGACTGGGCTTGAGATATGGCACCAGCTAGTTGCTCTCCAAACAGCAGGCTTGCGCTTTGGTTTGTTATGGCTTTGTAGGCTTCCATCAGGAAACTGCTCATTTGCTCGGCATCCCTAAAATCTTTCCTGTGACTGGATAAAATTATGTTCCACACAGGTACCAGCTGGAAGCCTCTGTCAATTATACACCATGTTTTGTTACTGGTCATCAGCCCGGACTTCCACTCTGTAAGAGAATCTGATTCAGCTGGACCACCTGTCTTGGTAACAGATAGCTGGATTTCAGTCTGAAGAGCTTTTGTTTGTTCACCGTGAAAAGATGCATCAGAACTTGACCTGGCTACATTTACACTTGCTCCCCAACCACAGTAACTGGCTCCTACATAACTATTTAGTAAGTTAGATGCCAACCTTTTCACTTCTTCGAGCTGATGTGACTTGAAGCCCTGAGAAGTTGCATTCCACCAGAAAATTCCACCAAACTGTAGGGGACCTTGGTTAGCATGAGAGCCAAATGTGTTGAAAAAGTTCCCACACTTACTTTTGATCAGTTTGAACCTATCTTCCTCTAGGGTGAAATCTAAGAGTTGCTCAACATCTTTTAGCTGCTGGAGAGCAGCTGTAGAAAGTCGAATTTGGTTCTTAGGAAAGTAACATGATGCCAGTGGAATATAGTTGTATTTTGTTGTACAGAAGTAAGTTTGCTCAGAGTGCAAATTCTTTTTTTTTTCAGATACTGAAAATGTACTGTGATTACCACTGGTTTCAACGTTAAAGCCCCAGAAGCCACCTTTGAGGGAGCAGCTGATGCTCAAGCCTAGTTTCTCCATGCTCTTTGTAAATACCGATTCTGCTCGGTATGATGAGAATTCCTTCTGCTGAAACACTGGCCCTTGTTGTGGTCCCAGTAGTTCAAACTCTTCAGGAATACTGATTATATGTTCTCGCTTTTCCAGTAGATCTTCCAGTTTGTTGGTCTTGTAGATGCCATCCAGAGCAAGTCCTGCTGAGGCAAATCTCAAAACATCCTTATCGGGAATATTCTCACTTCTTGAAATTCTCTCTTCGGTGACCTTTAGCTCCTTATGCATGTTTGCTATGAGTTCCTTCAAAGTCAATTTATCTGGCACCCAGGAACTGGTGGGTATCTCCATGGCTAATCTCAGCTCCTCTTCCTTCAGTTTTACAAGCTTATCCTCCCGGTCTTTGCCTTCAGAGTGCATCTCCTTGAGCTTCTTCAGTGTTAATATTGCCTGTTCTTGTTTCTCTTTTAGCAGGTCACATCGTTCTTTTAGCAGTTGCTCACTTGTGGGCTTTCTGTCTGGTATTTTCAGCAGCTTTCTAAACGCTGTCTTTTCCCACTCATACTTCATGTGGGATTCCAGTTTTTGGAAGTCTTCTTGGCTTAAATGTTCTAGAGCTTGCACATTGGTCACCCCAAGTTCTTCTTGCAGTATAGGCAGCCAATACTGTACACTCAGTCCCTTCTCCATCAGTGTCTTCACAAGCTTCTTTCTGGCAGTATCTCTGTGATCTCCATCAGGTTCCTCCATGTCTGACACTGCCTTTAAAAGAAAGAAAAAATATTTTTTGTCAGTGATATCATACAGGAAGCCAGGAGGCATCAGAATGCATTTTTAGTTGGAGGGCCCAAACAAAATCAGTTTCCGCCCTCACCCCCAAGCTCTCTAGTTGCTGATGCTGTGTTGGGCCATAGCTCTAATCAGCCCACCCCATTCTGCTGCCTTGAAGCGAATACAAGCAGCAAAGGAAATAAAAGCAAGGAGAATATAAATGGAGGCCAGGTGGAAGCAGATTATGCTGTACAGATTCATACTGACCAAATAACTTTTATCTGCATCTATGACTTACTTAAAAAAACAAGTTTTAAAGATGAAACTGGAAACCCATAATTCTGTTTGTTCACTGGAGGATGGATCATCTGTTCCTGTGGGATACTTGGGTGGAGGGGGGATTGGGAGGGAGGGTGGGTGGGGTTTGGATGTATTTCATTGCATACTGTGCTTGTACTTGTGTTTTTTGGCCTTTTTGCAAACTTAATAAACATATTCAAACATAAAGATGAAACTGGGAAAAAGGTCACCTATCCTTGGGGACAGATTGAGCTATCAGGGCTCCCCAAATCTGTCTTGATGACTCTATAGACAGCAAATATATATGAAATAAGTTTGTATACGTTAGGGATCAAGTGTACACAAAAGATTTTGCTTATGTATATCTTGAACATCTTCCTTAATGTGGGGTCACAAGGACAGGTTTCGAATGTCCTAACTTAGGTTAGAACAGAAGAACTGAAAAATGTGCAAAGCTGGGCCAGATCAAGGTCCATCAAGCCCTAGATTTTGTGACTTATAGTGGCCAAAAGTACAGGGATAAGCGATGGCATGCCCATGTCTACCTGGCTAATAATAGTTTATGGACTTGGCCTCTAGGAACTTGTCTAAACCTTTTTTAAATCCAGCTGTACTAACTGCCTTGACCATAAGAGGGGGTGCTGAAAAGTTCTCAGCCCAACCAACCAACTTCCTAAATTCTGAGCGTTATTTTGCCACTAGAGCTGAAAAGTGTTATCTTATTTCATTATGTGCCAATTCGCAGAAACAAAATTCTGTGTTTTTGACATTGTTTCAGATCATTGATTCAACCATATCCACGTCATTCTCTTCTTGGATGGGCTGAGAACTTTTCAGCACCCCCTGGTATCTTCCAGCAATTTCATTGTGTGCAGATAATAAATTTTCAACGTGTTTTAATCTTTTTTGTCAATGCTAGTTTCACAGAAAATCTCCTAGCCATAGTACTATTTGAAAGGGTAAATAACCATCTCCCATTTACCTGTTCACACCATTCATGATTTTATAAACATCTGTTATATCTTTTCTTCACATGGAGCCAGTTTGGTTCCCTTATCTGCATCTCCATCTGTTTAAAATGCTGCTGAAGTCTGTTACGGTCTCTCAGACCTTCCAGGAGACTTCCAAGTTGTCTGATCACCTCTTTGCAACTCTGTGCCATGTTATGGACCTCAAGTAACCTCAGCTGCCGCAAAGGGGAATGGTTGGAAAGAGCACCAAAGTGTTAGAAGCATGGGGGACAGAAGAGCTGTCTGGACCAATAGTGTCTGTTACTGTAGGGAGAAGAAGGGGAGGACTGAAGCCAACACAGATGAGAAGTGGTCCAACAAGAGGGAGGAAGAAAAGTGGTAAGCAGGAGGCCCCAGATTGGGGTGATGAGGAGAGGTGAATAAGCGAAGGTAGAGAACAATGGGAGGGAGTGAATGATGGGGAAGAAGGTATAGATCAGATCTAGAAGTGTGGTATTTGAGCAAGGAGGGCTAAAAGGAAGATGAAAATAGGGAAGGAAAACTGTGAAAGTGCAGAAGGTGGGAAGGGGAAATAATAGGACAGGATGTAAGAAACAAGGTGGTGATGAGGGGGAAAAGACAAAAAGAACTGAGATGTAAAAGAGAAACATAGATGTTGAAGAGTGGGACTGAGGAGGGAGAGGAAAGGAAAACCAGCAGAAGACAGCAGAAGAGAAACAAAGTTTATATTTTGAAATGCAAATGTATTTATTTATTAGGATTTAGTTACACACCTCTTTCAGTTGTAACTCAACGGGAGTTACATTCAGGAAAAGTAGTTAGCTTAGCAGGGTTTTTTTTTTTTTTTTTTTTTTAAAAAAGGTTTGGATAATTTTCTTACACAAGAAGTCCATAGGCCATTATTGAGATGACCTGGGGAAATCTACTGCTTATTCCTAGCATAAGCAGCATAAAATCTGTTTTATTACTTGGGATCTAGCTAGGTACTTAGAAACAGGATGATAGTATTGTCCCAGTATGGCAATTCTTATGTTCTTAAGTACCTAGTAAGTGTAGCATATTAGTGGAAATACCTACCTCAAGCTACTACTGAAAAAGGTGTGATCCAAGTAAAGATTCTGCTAATTCAAAAACATATTTTTCCCAAACTCAAATAACCTTGACACATGCCATAAGAAACATTTAAAAAGCAGAATTAATTAGCATAAAACCAAGTCATCTGTTCACTGGTCTATGTGGTGAGTTCAAAGCTAAAATATCGGCTTTTGATTGACAAACACAAAAGTGTAAATGTGGCTCTCTATGGAAAAAGATGACCGAAGGCACGAGGCTTTAGTCATGTTCTCCCAGAGGCAGCCACAAATGTTAAACAGAATTAAGACCATAAGCTGCTTCAGAGGAAAGATTTAAATGCTAGGGCAGTGTTTCTCAACTTCAAGCCAAGTACCCCCTAAGTCTAATATATATCAACCGAGTACCCCCGCCCAAGCTCTGCCCCTGACCTCACCCCCATAATAATAGTGCTAATTGTAATGCAATTTCTTCCATTCATTTTCATATTCACACAATACGATCTTATTAATACATAACAGTAACCACAAAATTAAAAAAAACAAACACAAAGCACACTGCACAGAGAAAATGTTAATTATCATTTATATTCGGGAGTTTTCAAAGAAGTCAAGGACTTCTTGCCCTGAGCAGCCGCCTAAAGAAAGAAAGGGCTAAGGGACAATGCTCAAAAGTTTGCCGTGGAAGTAAAACTGGATGTAGCCAGTCTTACTTGCAAGTCAGCTCAGCCTCCATTGCTGGAAAGGGTTCTGGGGGAGGGGGGAGCTTTTACAAATCAAGGTTGCAGCCACTGAAAACCCTATGCAAATGCATTACAAGGAGCTCATTAGTATTAAAATGAGCACTCCGTGTAATGCACATCAGGGAACGCCCACCTCTTACTGTGTAAAATCTTCTGGCAGCTCTGGAGCTGCCGGCAGCTGTTTGTGAGTGAGTATCGCAAGTCTTAGATCAGAAGTTGAACGCAGCTGTTATGCGTGGGACATACACTCACAAAACTTAGAGATATTTGGAGCATTGAGATTAAGCATCAAATTAATGCATCTCAATGGCCACGACTTTGGTCTTGGAGGATAAGATGTACAATGTCAGCATCTATGAGACAAACTTGGTTTTTTATATTACATAGAGCTCTATGGACCCCTACACGTTTACATAGAATTGATAGCTCTAAGTCTAATAGATGCTGGCATTGTCATCTAGAAGCAGGGACATTAGATCATCTTTTATTCTATTGTCCATTCATATTAACATTTTGGAAATCAATTTGGCCCCAAATAAATAGGATGTTAGAAAATCCAGTAGCCTTGACATATGATACAATTCTATTTGGTACTACAATGAGAGCCCATAGTCAAATCTCATCAAATAACAACAAACTTTTATTTATAATGACTGGAATAGCAGTACAGCAAATTACACATAATTGGAAAAATTGGGACAGATTGAACTATAATTTCTGGTGGAACTCAGTTTGCCATATATATAAGATGGAACATGCATTTGCAACACAAAAAGGATATATGAATAAGTTCAAGAAGATTTGGGGACCATTAACAGAATATTGCAATATTTGAATTTCATTTTCCCATGATAAGAAAATAGTATAAAGAAGGAGGGGGGGAGGGATTAAGGGGAGGGAATTATTCTCTTTATCATACATTATAAATAAAATATTATAATAGATGATATTCTTACATGAAAATAACGTAATAAAGGGAGGGGGAAAAGGTTCATATTTAAATAATAATTGATAAAATCATTACAATATATATATTGTATAACTTTATAAGAAAAATAATTACAATTATATGATATATAAAACCATAAGAAAAATAAGACAAGAAATGTTATATATAAAATATATTATAAAAATATCAAGTGTATTGTTAAGATAATTGTATGAAAATTTATGACACTTGTTGTTAAATGGAAAAAAAATTCAATAAAAAACTTAAACATACACTCACAAAATACGCACACCATGTGTGCGTCCATACCACGGCTGAAATAAAAAAAATCTCACAAAAGTAAACTTACTGGAGAGCTCCGCCTGCGCCCAAGAGCCGTGCCTACCGTTTGGCTCTTGTGTGCAAGCGCTAGGCACAAATTAAACTAAACTAAACCTTAAGTTTATATACCGCATCATCTCCATGGGATACTCAGCAGAAATAGAGTGAGCCTGATCTGCATACTGTTTGTGCTGAGCGTAGCCCGGCAAATCAAAATCACTTTCTACCGGGTTGCTGGAGCTTTGTGCATCCTGCCCTAAGAGAATAAGATATTACATTACATTAGAGATTTCTATTCCGCCATTACCTTGCGGTATATGAGGATATGAAGAGGCTGCTTGCTTTATCTTATTACAAGTCATGATATTGCATCTCTTTTATGTCTACAGAAAAACTCCTCTTACTTAGGTCCTATCCAAACCAAGAAAGATCACTAAGCGCCTGTACCTGGATTTCACCAGCTTTCTTCTTCTTTCTCCAGAGAAGGCAGCAGAAGTACTGCCAGTCAGCTTGACAAAGCTCTTAAGTACAGCAGGGACCGGCTTTCACTTTCTGTTTCATTCTTAGTCACTGATCAGTCATGAATTTATTTTTCAAAGAGAGAGAAATAGCAGGGGGAATGTTAACTCTTGGACAGCATTGCTAAGTTCCTCCAGATTTGCATAGCAAGAATAATACAGGCCAAGGATCAACCAGCTGTATGCAGGGAATCTTATAGTCTCGCCGTTTAAAGGAACAAATAGGGAAGTTAGGTAGATGCAAATCCCAGCATGAAATAAGATAAAACCCATAAATGGGGTCTATTTGTCAAGCAAATATAGAGCTAATGAGTACCAATTCAGAATACGACTCTTGTACACAACCGCAGAATTGGGCAGAAACAGATCCAGTCTCACTGATTTGAGAGTGTGTCACTGTTTGGGGCCAATGTAGAAAGCTTCCCACACAGTTATGGCAGGTTTAACACTCTTTTACTGTAGTCCAGTGTCTCTCAAACTCTGCGCCATGGCACAGTGGTGTGCCCTGAAGAGATTCCAGAATTTTGCTTCCTAAGTATAATATATACTAGAATAGATGACATGTACATCATGCATGCAAGAGCCTATTAATGTTATAAGCATCTGCGTGCGTAAGGATACAACCGCCCAGGTCAGCATCATTCTTTCACGTGATTGGTCCAGGAAAACTAATGGCAAGTAATTCTAGTTTTATTTTTTATGTAGTAGTGACCCTAACTTGAGCAACAAAGCAATCAAGGCTTTGTTGCCGTGTGGATCTTCTTATCTTTGCGAACTTGGATTTTCAGCTCTGACAGAAATTAAATGGAAAAAAAGAGAACGACTGCAGATGGCGGATGATGAAATGCACATTTGATTATCGACTATCGAGCCGTGTTTTGGAATTCTTAAACAAGCACATCCATTGCATTGATTAGCAATTCTATGCTATCTACTTTAGTTGTTACAATTACCCATACTTAGCTCAAAGAACTTTAAATGAATAACTCTCAAATGTAATTTTTTGTTGGTTTTACAATTTTAAAATTTCAATTATAATATGCTGCGAAAACCATTTACTCCATTTAGTGTGCCAGAGCTAAAAACGTTTGAGAGACACTTTTGTACCTGGGTATGGCAGAGGGTCCTGGGAGTTTGGTGGATGGCTCAGGAGCCAGGGTTGCCAGATACTTTCTTTTTTTTTTAACCTACCCTTTTACCTTGAAAAAGCAGCCCCAAAACAGCCCAATGTATTTCTATCCTGCATACAAAAGAGCTACTGTAACTTTAAATAGCTGGGAGTCCCTGGCTAATCTTTCTTAGTCACTGCTCATGAGATCTCAAGTTCCTGGAAATGAGCTACTCCAGGTGATAGACATACACAAAAAGACACACAATTAGAGACACTGAACAGAAAATTTAGAAAGAACCCAACAGTTTTATAGGGAGCACAGGAGAGTTTGAGGCCTAGATGCACTAAAGCCAGCGATCGTCGCTAAACCTGTTTTTTTTTTTTTTAACAGCTTTAGCCCACTTCCTCCTGCCATGCTGACCCCACCTGAGAAAAAATAGCAGAGGGGATGCCCACTCCCCCCTTCTACCGAAGGTCCACTCCTGCACTAGGCACCTCCCCAAACATCCCCTCCACTCCCCCCAAAAAAGGCAGGAGGGATGCTCACTCCCTCCTGCACCAGAGGTCCTCCAAAATCCCACCATCACCCTCCAAACCCCCCTATATCTTTTTAGAGAAGTTGGAGCAGGAGGAAAGCTCAGTCCATCCCACTTGTAGTCCTGCCAGATCAAAATGGCAGGCCTTTCCCTCCCCAATGCATTATGTGATGCATGAGGAGCGGCCTAAGGCTCTGATTGGCATAAACACCTTAGGCATCTGAGCCATTCAGGGCCTTAGGCTCCTCCCTCTATATCCTGGGATGCAAAGGGGAGGAGTCTAAGGCCCTGCTTGGCTTGACTGAGTTCCAAGTTCTTTACAAAGGTACAGGGGGTGTTCGGAGGGTGGGTGGGGAGTTTTGGGGGACCTCCAATTAACTCTGAAAAGAGGATTATGTGAGATTGAAAAGACAGAACATTCTTAAATAAAGAAAACTAGTGTTTAAGCCCGTTACATTAACGGGTGCTAGAGTACATGTCTGTCTGGTTTTTTTAAAATTTATCTCTCTCTCCTTGGATGCTGTCTGTCTATCTTTATTTCTAACTCTATCCTCTTCCCTCAATCCTGCATGTGCCCTTTTTTCTTTCTCCTCCCCACTTCCTTCCGTCTGCTCCCCCTGCCCTCAGACTTCCATTCAGTGGCTGTCCCTCCTCTCCCCCACACTTCCATTCAGTGTTTGTCTCCCTCTCTCTACCCCTTCTATCTACTGTTCATCCTCTGTCTTGCCCCTTCCATTCACTGCCCTCTCTTCTCTTTCCATCCAGTGTCCGCCCTCTCTCTCTGTTCCATATGGCATCTCCTCCTTCCTTTCCCCCTTCCTTTTCCCTTGGTCTGGAATACAATCCTCCTTCCCTCCATGCCCTGCCATCTCTTCTTCCCTCCAAGCCATTCTCTCCCCCTCTGCTCCCTTTCCTCCTTGAACTTCATCGGGCAGCAGCAGCATTCACAATTAATTACTGTTGCTGGCTTCAGGTCTTCCTCTCTGTCGGGTCGTCTTCCTGAAACAGAAAGTAGGCAGGACCCACCAGAGAGGAAGGCCTGAAGCCGGCATCAGCAGCGAATGTAAACGCTGCTGCTGCCCGAAGAAGCCAGGCCTTGAAAAACCCGAGGCAGACCGCTTCTCTTCCCTCCCAGCCCAACCCCCGCTGACTCGGCTCCCTTACCCTTTCTGATCCCCACCTGTGTCATGCGGCTCAGGAGACTGTGAAGGTGTTGGCGTGTGGCAGCGCTCCACAAAGCCCTCCTCCCGGCAGCCGCCGCCAGCACCAATTGGGGCGGCGAGGACGTGGGCAGGGAGAGAGCTTGCCTGCGCTTCCTCCAGCGGTTGGTGAGTGAGAGCGGGAGGAGGGGAGTGGCTAGAGTGATCCCTGCCTCCGCGTTCTAAAATGGAACGCAGCCACGGATCAGAAATCACAGTGGCAGGGATCACGAAGTTTCAAGAGCACATGCGCGCTCTAGGGTTTTATTATATAGGATGCTTTTATTGTGAAGAATGAATGTTCTTGTGATATAGCTGCAGATCCTGCCAGAAACTCTCCCTAATAAACAGGATTTAATAGAAAGGGATTTATGTGTATCTCTTGATCTTCTTTAGTTAAGAACATAAGAATGGCCTTACTGGGTCAGACCAATGGTGCATCAAGACCAGTAGCCCATTCTCACGGTGGCCAATCCAGGTCACTAGTACCTGGCCAACACCCAAGGAGTAGCAACATTCCATGCTACCGATCAAGGGCAAGCAGTGGCTTCCCCATGTCTTTCTCAATAACAAACTATGGACTTTTCCTCCAGGAAATTGTCCAAACCTTTTTTATAACCAACTAGGTTATCCGCTCTTACGATAACCTCTGGCAAATGCGTTTCAGAACTTAACTATTCTCTGAGTGAAAAAATATTCCCTCCTATTGATTTTAAAAGTATTTCCCTGTAACTTAATCAAGTGTCCCCTAGTCTTTATAATTTTTGACGGAGTGAAAAATCAATCCACTTGTACCCGTTCTACTCCACTCAGGATTTTGTAGACTTCAATCATATCTCCCCTCAGCCGTCTCTTTTCCAGGATGAAGAGCCCTAACCTTTTCAGTCTTTCCTCAAACGAGAGAAGTTCCATCCCCTTTATCATCTTGGTCGCTCTTCTTTGAACCTTTTCTAGTGCCGCTATATCTTTCTTGAGATAAGGAGACCAAAATTGAACACAATACTCCAGATGAGGTCACACCATGGAACAATACAGGGGCCTTATAACATTCTTAGTCTTGTTAACCATCCCTTTTTAAATAATTCCTAGTATCCTGTTTGCTTTTTTGACCGCCGCTACACATTGGGTGGAAGGTTTCATTGTATTGTCTACGATGACACCCAGATCCTTTTCTGTGGTGCTAACACCCAAGGTGGATCCTAGCAACCTGTGATTCGGGTTATTTTTCCCAATGTGCATCACTTTGCATTTGTCCACATTAAATTTCATCTGCCACTTGGACACCCAGTCTTCCAATTTCCTAAGGCCTGTCTGCAATTTCTCACAATCCACATGCATTTTAACAACTTTGAACAGTTTAGTGTCATCTGCAAATTTAATCACCTTGCTTGTTGTTCCAATTTCCAGATCATTTATAAATAAGTTAAATAGCACCGGTACCAGTACAGACCCCTGCGGCACTCCACTGCTTGCTCTCCTTCATTGAGAAAAATGACCATTTAACTCTACCCTCTGTTTTCTATCCGATAACCAATTCCTAATCCACAACTGAACTTTGCCACCTTAATTTGCCACTTTAAATTTCTCAGGGGCCTCTCGTGAGGAACTTTATCAAAAGCTTTCTGAAAATCTAGATACACTATATCAGTGGTCTCAAACTCGTGGCCCGCCAGGTACTATTTTGAGGCCCTCGGTATGTTTATCATAATCACAAAAGTAGAATAAAACAGTTTCTTGACCATATGTCTCTTTAGCTATAAATGACAATATTATTATTAAGACTTAGCCAAAAGGAAAGAGTTTTACCTCATGCAAAATTGTCATTTCTTTAATAAGACATTAACTATTTTTTCTGAGGCCCTCCAAATACCTACAAATCCAAAATGTGGTCCTGAAAAGGGTTTGAGTTTGAGACCACTGCACTATATCAACCGGCTCACCTATGTCCACATGTTTATTCACAACTTCAAAGAAGTCAAGCAAATTGATGAGGCAAGATCTCCCTCGGCTGAACCTATGCTGACTCCGTCTTATTAAATCATGTTTGTCTACGTGTACCACAATTTTATTTTTTATAATTGTTTCCACCATTTTGTCCGGCACTGAAGTGAGGCTTACCGGTCTGTAATTTCCCGGATCTCCCCTGGAGCCCTTTTTAAAAATTGGCGTAACATTGGCCACCCTCCAATTTTCAGGTACTACAGATTATTTTAGCAACAGGTTAGAGATCACTAACAGCAGGTCAGCAATTTCATGTTTGAGTTCTTTTAGTACTCTGGGAAGTATACCATCTGGTCCAGGCATGTATGTAATAATAATAATAACAGTTTATATACCGCAATACCGTGAAGTTCTATGCGGTTTACAAAAGATTAAATGAAGGTACAAATTGATTGTCGAGGCATGTTTGGTCAGCCATGGTAACATAGTAGATGACAGCAGATAAAGACCGGAAAGGTTCACCTGATTCAATTAAAAAAAAAAAAAAAAATGTTTTTTTTCTTCTTAGCTATTTCTGGGCAAGAATCCAAAGCTCTGCCCGGTACTGTTCTTAGGTTCCAACTACTGAAGTCTCCATCAAAGCTCACTCCAGCCCATCTACACCCTCCCAGCCAATGTCAATGGTGTAACTAGGAGGAAACGACCCTGGGCAGAGAAATTATGATGGCCTCCCCCACTTCTCCTCTGAGTGCTGGCACTGCAGCAGCAATTATCAGAATGCTGGAACTGAGGCAGTGGGTGACACCGTCCCCCAACCGCCGGCAGCTGTGGGCATTTTGCCAGGCTCATTCCATTATGGCTACACCCTGATGTTCAGAAAGAATGTGGAATGGGAAAAATGAACTCTGTGAACCCAGAGCCAGCAAGAGAGGGAAATTGAGCTTTGTTTGCTTCCAGAGGCGCCTTATCAGGGTAGACTGAGAAGTGAGACGTACCAGATAGAGAATGTGGAACCTAGTCAAGGCCACGTATGCTTAGGGAAAACGGTAGAAAGATTTTGTAAATGAAACCACTGAAGCTGAAAGAAACAAGTTATAGTCTAACTTCAAACAGATAAAATGTATTAAACTGTCCGTTTTTATACTGTCTGGCACAGCATTTTGGAGAAACCTCCTAAGTGCTTTCCCACAGCTGTGTGCAGGAGTTCTGTAAGGTAAATTGTAGACTGAAACTGTCCTTTTTATCCTGCTTACTTATGCCTAACCAAGAGGCTGCAGAAATCCTCATGCAAACGTACATATACAAGCAATAAGAATGCAAATTACTGCTGTGTTGAAATCGCAGCAGTAATCCACAGCTCATTGCAAAATGTCATCCTTCCTGTCACTACCTGAGCTGCGATTGGCTCAGGCACTGAGAGAAAGGGAGACCTTAAAAAAAGGCATTAGTAGTCTGCAGTCTCTCCCCTCAATATTGATTTCCCTGGTGTCTTGTGCCCCTGCCCCCTCAACAAGACTGGCACCAGCCAACAGGACTAATCGGCCTCCCTCTCTCCTTAAACTGTATCCCTGATGTCTAATGCTATTCTTATTAAATCCCCCCATCCCAACCTGCTGTCTAAGGGAACTCATCAACTCCAAGCCCTTCCCCCCAGACTCCCAAACCTTTAAAAAGAAAGGAATGATGCCTACTCGCTCGGGCCTCCAGGCTGTCATCTCCAGAATCTCCCACGTGGTACCTGATGCTAACACGGAATCCTGCCCCCGAGCTGTTGATCTCACGAGAAAAATGACAGTGCTCGACTCTCTTCACATGGTACGCCGATTAAATGCACGCTCCGTTTAAGTGCACGTGGCAAACCGGTCCAAAGGGCTTGCACTTAAGCGGAATTGACTGTATATCAAATCTCATCTCCTTTCCCTTTGACCTGACATTTAACTGGTCAGACAAGAGATAGGGAAGAAGATTCAATTTGATAAAGGTTGTTGCTATGAAAGTGTAGGGAAGGGATCAATGCTTATCTTTGGTGGTTTATGGGAATGGTTCAAATTAAGTGGGGTGGATGATCTCCTACTCTGAGGTCCTTGAATGGCAGTTCTTTGGAGTAGCTGTATCTCAGAAAAGAATTACATAGAAAAGGTATAGAAAAGGGCGACGACAATGGTGAAGGGGATGGGAAAATACAGATGAGAGGGTCAGTACTCGGACTGGAGAAGGGTCACAAGTGGAGTTCCGCAGGGGTCGGTGCTTGGACCACTGCAGGACTAAAGAGGACTGCAAAGATTTACAAAGGGACCTGAACAAACTGGGAGAGTGGGCAAATAAATGGCAGATGAACTTTAACGTGGAGAGATGTAAAGTCTTGCATGTAGGAAACAGAAAACCGATGTACAGCTATATGATGGGAGGGCTGGTAATGGGTGAAAATAGCCTAGAAAAGGACTTGGGGGTACTGCTTGGCAAGACAATGAAGCCCTCGGCACAGTGCGCAGCGGCCTTTAAGAAGGCGAATAGAATACTAGGTATAATCAAGAAAGGTATTACAACCAGAACGAAGGAAGTTATCCTGTCGTTGTATCGGGCGATGGTGCGCCCACATCTGGAGTACTGCATCCAATATTGGTCGCCGTACCTTAAGAAGGATATGTCAATATTCGAGACGGTACAGAAAAGAACGACGAGATTGATAAAAGGTATGGAAAACCTTTCATATGCTGAAAGACTAGAGAAACTGGGGCTCTTTGCCCTAGAGAAGCAGAGGCTTAGAGGGGACATGATAGAGATTTACAAGATCATGAAGGGCATAGAGAAAGTGGAGAGGGACAGACTCTTCAAACTTTCGAATACTACAAGAATGAGAGGGCATTCGAAAAGTTAAGAGGGGACAGATTTAGGACCAATGCTAGGAAGTTCTTCTTCACCCAAAGGGTGGTGGACACCTGGAATGCGCTTCCAGAGGGTGATAGGTCAGAGTACAGTTTTGGGGTTTAAGAAGGGATTAGATGATTTCCTGAAGGAAAAGGGGATAGAGGGGTATAGAGGATTACTATACAGGTCTTGGACCTGATGGGCCGCCGCGTGAGCGGACTGCTGGGCGTGATGGACCTCTGGTCTGACCCAGCAGAGGCACTGCTTATGTTCGTATGATATGATAGAGGTCTATAAAATACTGAGTGGAACGGAATCACTTGTTTACTCTTTCCAAAAACACAAGGTCTAGGGGGCATGCAATTGGAGAAAATATTTCTTCATGCAATGTGGAATTAATCTAACTTTTATAGCTGTGTGTGTAACTTTCAATCAACTCCAATTAATGTCAATTATGAGGTATCAATTACAATTATCAGCGCTAATTAGGTCTATTGAGTTTTGCATGTACATCAGCTACGAGCACAAATGTATGCACACAACTTTAAGTGCAATTTATAGAATTAGGGGGTTAACATATAAGTTCCTTGCAGTGAATTTTAAGCATCATGATATAGTGAGAGCCCCATGTTATCCATAAAAGTAGCGGGGAGGGGGGAATGAAGATGTTCTGTCTAGCTATACAACTGTATTCAAATGAATGATATTTACAAGGGAGTCAGCCACGCTACCTCCCTCAGTTGACAGTGAACCTGGAAATTCAATACTAGGGCCGTATCCGGTGGCTGGCATAGAATTTCTGGTCTATTTTAATGTAGCTGGCCAAGCCTATATGAGTTGGCTAAGTCACAGCAGCCAAAGCTAGACCTTGGATGTAGGCAGGTCTATCTGGCCGTTAAACTTAGCAGGTCGGCCAATGAATATCACCTGACATAGCTTGTTCCTGGGCAAGCCGCTGACTGGGATATTCAGTGGGAGATAGTCAGCTGATATTAGCGGTTAGATGGCTTAGTGCTTTTTAGCTGGTCAGGAGCTGTTCCTGGCTGACTAAATATTGCTTTCATATTGGGTGGAAGGTGTCTTAAATACAACAGCACTTTGTTCAGGTCCTGCCAACATCAAAGGAACGAATCGCCAACAGGAGGGTCAGTGCTGTCCAATCAGATGATGTGGTAACCACACAGTGCACAAAAATAGCTGAGTCCAGCTTCCAAGTTTTACATTAAAGACTGTTTTTGTTGTAATTCTCTTGTGGAATGAGTTCTTCTGTTCTTGTAATCACACAGTGGTCCATTCTGGGAAATACTGGTTTAAACACATCAGATGTCAAGTGGACAGAAGACAGACATTTACTGAACAAACAAGGGTCCATGTCGAGTTTGTCTAATAAATATCTGTTGTGTCTTCTATCCCCTTGATAACTGGTATGTCTGACTTGTTTTTCCCAAAATGGGCCACTGCGCGATTATCACTTGTGTTTTATTGTCTCATTCTGCCATCATATCCTGGGTAGGGATCTGTAGCAAGCTGGTTTATTCTGTTTTCCCATTGGTTCTCTAGTGCTCAGTAAGAGAAAAGCAGTGCCGCCTTTTCTTAAGAGGGATGTTGGCACATGAGTCCTGAGCGTTAAGGCTGTTTTGGAATGGGTAGATTTGCTACCCGGCTACTGACCCTTTAACCAGCACATGTACCTTTCGCTGCAGTACAGTAAAGGCCTCATGTCATGTCCCGCTTTATTTTCACAAAGTGCCTGTTACTGAAGAGAGTTTGTACCACTGCTACTGTTAACTCAGTGGTCTCAAACTCAAACCCTTTGTAGGGCCACATTTTAGATTTGTCAGTACTCGGAGGGCCTCAGAAAAAAGTAGTTAATGTCTTATTAAAGAAATGACAATTTTGCATGAGATAAAACTCTTTATAGTTTATAAATCTTTCCTCTTTGCTAAGTCTTAATAATAATATTGTAATTTATAGCTAAAGAGACATATGATCAAGAAACGGTTTTATTTTACTTTTGTGACTATGATACCATACCGAGAGCCTCAAAATAGTACCTGGCGGGCCGCGAGTTTGAGACCACTGTGTTAACTGAACTGAAAGCAAGCTGGAAGAGGAGGAGGTAGGGTAGGCCTGGGGTAGAAAGGCACAGGGGGAAGGGCAAAGTGTCGGTTGGATATCAGGAGAACTGGGCAGGGACAAAATCAGGACATCTGCAACTGATGTTCCTGTTTCTATTGATACACAATAGAATTGTTCATTCAGTCCATCAAATATATTTATGTTTCATCTATCCTTAGCTGAGTTATAAACCTACATTTGTAAATATTAAAGCGTTAACATCAAAATTCAAGTATATGCAACAGTTCTCAACTTCTTGCAAAATACAATAAAACCCTTTCTGAAGTAATCCCTCAGGCAGCACATGCCACAACTGTGGACCTGCAACTGAGAATGCACGAGGATGAGTTACGATCTCATGAATGTCCCTATTTCTAGCCATAACACGATCCTTCTTAAATGTAATGCTTAATCAACAACCAAGTAGTGTTACCATAAGGTTGTATTTATTCAGGGCATTTTGGCAAAGTCCTGGTTTTATTGTGGTGCATGCTGGGACTTGTAGTTCTTAATTCCCTGATGGGTGTTCATCGGTGCAGTCCTCAAAAAAATGGAGCCTGCTAGCAGCCCCCTATACATATCTTGCTGCAAAATTTTACTTTTACACGGGGATGATACTCCATGATGAGGATCCTTCAGGAATCACCAAAATCCTAATTCTAAGATGAAGATGAGCAAGATGATGGAGTAAGAGCCATTCAATGCAAGAGAGGCCAGAGATTTCCGGGTGTAGAGGTATGGATGCAACTGTTCCAAAATAAATATTAAAGCATTAGTATACAGGATGAAGTTAAGCAAGGCATTATGTCTTCAATGAGCACTTGGAAAATTTATTGGCATTTCTTTTCTTAATGATGAAAAACCAGCAGAAACATATGGGTTTTATTTCACAGAGAGCACAAAGTAGAAAGGGAATGGGACAGAAAGGAGAAATTAGGTTCTTACCTGCTAATTTACTTTCTTTTAGCTTCTCCAGACCAGTAGAGGTTAATCTTTACGAATGGGTATATATCCAATCATGACCAGCAGGTGGAGACTGAAAACAAAAACTGTGGGACAGTATATAATATACTCCCCTCTCTATTTACATCAGTCTGCCGAATAGCCAAGCAGAAGAACTGGAAACAGAAATAACAATACTTCGAAGAGGAGTAACAACTAACATACCCAAAACTGTTGGAAAATGCAGAGGGAAAAATGTCCCCACAGCTCGCCAACTAAGCCAGCTGAGCCACAGCCGCTGTTCTTTAATACTCCCCGGCCCTAGAAAAATACTAGAACCCGCAGCAAAAAACAAAACTGCCCACGCAACAGCCCCAACACAACAATAACAGACAGGGTGGGGACCTCTACTGGTCTCGAGAAGCTGAAAGAAAGTAAATTAGCAGGTAAGAACCTAATTTCTCCTTCTTTAGCACTCTCCAGACTAGTAGAGGTTAATCTTTACGAATGGGACGTACCAAAGCAGTCCCTCTTAAGGGCGGGACCCCCAAAGGGCAGACACCAGAACACGTTCACCGAATACCACGTCCCGACGCACCTGATCATCTACCCGATAGTGTCTGACAAAGGAATGCAAGGAAGACCAAGCCGCAGCCTTACAAATGTCCACGGGAGGCACAAGCGACGACTCAGCCTAAGAAGCCGCCTGACTCCGAGTGGAATGAGCCTTGAGAAACTCCAGAAAAGGCTTCTGCCTCAGATGATAAGCCGAAGCAATAGTCTCCTTGATCCAGCGCGCAATAGTAGCTTTAGAAGCGCCAGATCCCCGGCGAGGACCTGCCGGAAGGACAAAGATGATTGGATTTCCTGATATCCTGGGTCCGTTGCACATAAGAGCGAAGAACCCGACCGACATCTAGCTTGCGCAGCTGTCTTTGCTCAGAAGAGCCCTCCCAACTACCCAAGACCGGGAGGACTACAGATTGATTGACATGAAAAGGAGAAACTACTTTCGGCAGAAAGGAAGGAACAGGCCTCAAGATAACCCGCTCCCTAGAAAACTCCAAAAAGGGAGCCCTACAAGAGAAAGCTTGTAGCTCAGAAACACGCCTAGCGGAAGTAATGGCCACCAAAAAGACCGCCTTCAGAGTAAGGTCCTTCAAAGAACAGCTGCCCAACGGTTCGAAAGGCGGGCACACCAAAACAGATAGAACCAGATTGAGATCCCAAGATGGAACTGAGGGCTGCATGGGAGGCCTGAGCAACTTGGCCGCTCGCAAAAAGCGTATCACATCAGAAATGGCTGTCAAACGCTGACTTGTCACTAACCCCCGAAAGGCAGACAAGGCCGCAAGCTGAACCTGGAGAGAAGACCAAGCCAGGCCTCTATCCAGGCCAGCCTGCAAGAACTCTAGGATGGTAGGCAGGGAAGCGCAAAAAGACACCACTCCCCACGCCTGACCCCACACCTCAAAGAGACGCCAAACCCGCACATAAGCCCGAGAGGTAGAAAGCCTCCAGGACCCCAAGAGCGTAGAAATCACCTTATCTGAATACCTCTTCTTACGAAGGCGACCCCTTTCAAGAGCCAAGCCGTAAGACAGAAGAGAGATGGGTTGAACATGGGAATGGGACCCTGTGTCAGAAGGTCGTCCAAGAGAGGCAGAGGGAGAGGATCCGCCACCAGAGGCCTCACCAGATCCGCATACCACGGACGTCGAGGCCAATCTGGAGCCACCAGAACCACCAGACCCGGATGGTGCACAATTTGGAAAAGAACTCTGCTCACTAATGGCCACGGAGGGAACACGTACAACAGCCCCTCCGTTGGCCATGGTTCAAACCAGAGCATCCAGACCCTCGGCTAGACTGTCCCTGCGATGACTGAAGAAGCGGGGCACTTTGGTGTTGCCACTTGTGGCCATCAGGTCCATCAGGGGCTGACCCCAAGCCTGCACTATCAACTGAAAGGCCACGGAGCTGAGACACCACTCTCCGGGATCTAAGAAGTGACGACTGAGAAAGTCTGCCTGAACATTCTCCACCCTGGCTATGTGAGAGGCCGAGAGGTCCAGAAGGTGGGACTCCGCCCCAAAGCATGAGCCACCTGAGTGCTCTTGGTGCCCCCCTGACGATTGACATAAGCCACCGCCGTGGCATTGTCCGACAGGACTCTGACCGACTTGCCCAACAAAAGGGAGCGGAAGGCCAACAGTGCCAGATGGACCGCTCTGGTCTCCAACATGTTGATCGACCAGGATGCCTCCTCCATGGACCAGAGGCCCTGAGCTGAGTGACCTAGACACTGTGCCCCCCAACCAAGGAGACTTGCACCGTCCACTGTGGGAGATCCAGACTCACCCCCTGAACCAGATGAGAAGTCTGGAGCCACCAACGAAGACTGCAGCGCGCCAAGCCTCGCAGAGGGACAGGGACGTCCAAACCGTGTATCTGGAGTGACCACCTCCGGAGCAGAGCATACTGAAGAAGACGCATGTGGGCCCGCACCCACCTCACTACGTCCAGGGACGCCGCCATGGACCCCAAGACTTGGAGGAAATCCCGCGCCCGAGATCACCGGGACGCCAAAAGAAGGCGAATCTGAGACTACAATTTGCTCACCCGGGCCTCTGGCAGGAAGACCTTCCCCAAGGAGGTGTTGAATAGAACCCCAAGGTACTCCAGACACTGAGCTGGGACCAACCGACTCTTGGAAAGGTTGACCATCCAGCCCAGTGACCGGAGAAACTCCACCACCCGAGCCGTAACCCGGGAGCTCTCCTGCAACGACTTTGCCCGAATCAACCAGTCGTCCAGGTAGGGGTGCACCAGAATGTCCTCTGACCGCAAGGCTGCCGTGATGACCACCATCACCTTGGTGAAATTCCGGGGAGCCGAGGCTAGGCCAAAGGAAAGCGCACAGAACTGATAGTGCCGACCCAAGATCGCAAAGCGAAAGAAGCGCTGATGAGAGGCTCGAATGGGAACATGCAAGTAGGCTTCCGTCAGATCGAGAGAAGTGAGAAACTCCCCCGGCTGAACCGCCAGAATGACCGACCGCAGTATTTCCATGCAAAAAGAGGGAATCTTGAGAGCCCTGTTGACCCTCTTCAAATCCAGGATGGGCCGAAAGGTCCCCTCCTTCTTGGGCAACACAAAGTAAATGGAGTACCTGTTGGTGCCACACTCCTGAGGGGGCACTGGAACAACTGCTCTGAGATCTAGCAAGCGCTGAAGGGTCTGGCGAAAGGCCTGCGTCTTCCAAGTCGCCTGACATGGAGAGGCTAGGAAAAGATCCGGCAAGAGCATGCAAACTCCAGGGCATAACCGTCCCGCACCACCTCCAGGACTGATCGGACGTGATCTTGGCCCACTTGGGAAAATATTCGCACAGCCGTGCCCCCACCGGAACCAAAGGAGGCGCCAGCAAGGCGTCATTGTGCAGGACGGGTAGTGGGGGAACCGGCGGAGGGATTCTCAGCCCCTGACAGGCTCCCCGAAAGGGCTGTATGCACTGATAAAACCGACCCCGGGAAAACCCCGGAGCTGGGAAAGAAGCAGCCCCACACCCAAGGCGATACTTGTGGAACTCCCGCAAATGTCCCCGGGCAGAGCCACCCCAAGACGCCGGGCGGGCACGGTCCTCAGGCAGACAGGACCACTGATTGGATGTGATCTTGGCCCATTTGGGAAAAAATTTGCACAGCCGGGCCCCCACCGGAACCAAAGGGGGCACCGGAAAGGAGTCATTGTGCAGGATGGGAAGCGGGGGAACCGGCAGAGGGATTCCCTGCCCCCCGATGAGCCCCCCGAAAGGACTGCATGCGCCGATAAAACCGACCCTGGGAAAACCCCAGAGCTGGGAAAGAAGCAGCCCCACGTCCAGGGCGATACTTGTGGAACTCCCGCAAACGCCCCCGGGCAGTGCCACCCCGAGACGCTGGGCGGGCATGGTCCTCAGGCAGACGGGGCACCTTTGAGTCCGTCAGAGTCAGAAGCAACTTATCTAAGTCCTCTCCAAACCGAAAAGACCCCCGAAAGGGAAATTTAGTAAGCTTAGCTTTGGATGCTGCATCCGCCAACCAAGCGCAAAGCCACAAAATACGCCTCATGGCCATGCCAAAGGCCATAGACTTAGCCGGGATCAACACCAAGTCATAAAGAGTGAAAAGGATTAGGTCCCAATTCCTGCCCCATACTTTCTCTGTGTCTGTCATTTGGAGGTCAGGTGCACCTGGGGACATATCTTAAAGACCAGAAATTATCTTCCAAAACATGTCCAATTTTATTGTGAGCTTTACATCTCTTTAATATCATTCTACATGAATTAGTGTTGCCAGCATGTGTCAGCATGTGACGTAAACACAAACCATATATGGACGCAGGTCACATGAAACTTTAAAGAAATCAGCATGTTTCTATCTCATGACTGGAGTCCAAAGGGTCAGAAGAGCCTTGGCCAGCAAAGCCTCTAATCTAAAGCTGTTTGCAAATACGGCTTATAAAAAACAATTGAATTCACCTCACAACAAGTTAAGAACATATCTTTTCAAACATAAATGTCCTTGTACTATTTCAGAGAAGAAAAAATAAACAGGGTCTGGTTTTCTTACAGCTTCAAAACATTGCCTAAGGAAAACTACCAAGGTACATGATATGTGTCCCTTCAAAGAGCATCCGAGAGGAACGAGGAAGCCATCTCAATCATCGCCACCTTCTGATCCACCAAGGACCAGTCATCAGACTCCCGATCCAGGACACGCTCAGCCCACCGAAAAACGGTGCGAGCCACCAGCCCCCCACAAATAGCCGCCTGGACACCAAAAGCAGAAACCTGAAAATTCTGCTTAAGAATGGTATCCAACTTGCGCTCCTCAGAGTCCCGCAAGGAAGAACCGCCCTCAACAGGCACAGTATGCCGTTTAGAAATCGCCAAGACCACCGCGTCAACCACTGGTGACTTCAACATAGCTCGATCCCCCTCCGGGATGGGATACAAATGAGCTATGGCGCGTGCCAACCGAAACGGCGCCTCTGGCTTTTCCACTGTGACAGTACAATATCCCGAATATCCTGATGCATAGGAAAAGAGCGGGAAACGGTTCGGATCCCCCTGAGTAGAGGGCCCTCCACACGCGGAGTCTCCGGTGGCACATCCTCAAAACGCAACACCAATGAAACCTGTTGAATCAGGTCTGGTAGCTCATCCCTCTGAAAAAGGCGCACCACGGACGCCTCTTCACCGGAGGATGGGAAACCGACAACCCACCGCCAGCGGCCGTCCCCTCGAGAGGATCCTGGAAATCCTCAAAAGGGTCCAGGTCCTCATCCAGGCTGACATGCTCCTCAGACCATAAATCCTCATCCCAAGACACCCTCGGGCGCTTGGACGAGGGCGGAGGAGGGGACGCCACATCAGACGAGGGAGACAAAGCCACAAGAGGAAACCCCACTCCCCGAAACCCCCTGGGTGCATCCGGGATCCTCAGCTGCCTGAAAATAGGCTCTGTATAAAGAAAAAATACAATCAGGGGAAAAAACCCCGGGCGTCCCAAGGGACTATCTGCCCCTGTTTTTCCAATACAGGGGGAAGGTCACCTGAGGTTGCAGACAAAATGGAGGGCCCAGACTGAGAAAATGGCGACTTTCCCGCCAAAAAGTTCCCTCTACAGCCTGTAGTGGCTGAGAAGCCTGAACAGTCCCAGCCGCTAAAACAGGCAAGTCGGCATCAGCTGTCAAAAAATCAGCTTAGAGGGAATCCCTTACAACCCGACCGTCGATGGTTTGGGGAATCCCTCCGTGGGCGATTGGGGAAGACCAGCTGACTCGCGAGGCACCATCGGCGGGGAGCTCTGGGCGCCTGCAGCCACTGCCAACGGAGCTCCTCCACCGCACCGGCCTGAACACCACTTGCACAGGCCGGCCGCGAGTGCCTCGCGTCTGGAGCACAATGAGCACTTTTTCCCTTTCGAAGTGCTCATTGCTCCATACGCGACCTAGCTAGAAATAAAGTGCCGGTTAGATGAAAAATACAGTAAAATACAGTTTTCTTAAAGGGAAACAACCTTCCAGACCAGCACTACCTCAGGATTTTTTTTTTTTTCCAGAACAGACTCCACAGGCTCTCAAAGCAATATGCCTTGCTTGAGTTAGGGGGCAACGCTTATTGCTGAGGCTCCTCTAAAAAAATGTGGGGAGATGGAGGAATTGGGGGGAGGGATCTTGCTCGAGACCCGCCGGGTTTGACACCCCCGAGGTCGGACGAACCCCCAAACACTCTGTCCGGCCAAAAACAGGGACTAGAAAAAAACTCCAAACAAATTCCAAAAGCCCTACCAAGGGAGATGGGTACAGCTTACTCAACACCTGCTGGAGACTGAAAGAAGACTGATGTAAATAGAGAAGGGAGTATATTATATACTGTCCCACAGTTTTGTTTTCAGTCTCCACCTGCTGGTCATGATTGGATATATACCCATTTGTAAAGATTAACCTCTACTGGTCTGGAGATTGCTAAAGAAGGTGACGATTTGAGATGGGGAAGGAGATAAGACAGAAGAAAGGTACCAGAATTTGGGTCAGCATAATTATAACTCCGCTTGCCATAACTGGAGTCATCCCAGTGGCTTATACAGGAAGAAAACTATATTTGGGGACAGGACTGAAGATAAGAACATAAGAATAGCCAATGGTCCAACAAGCCCAGTAGTCCATTCTTACAGTGGCCAATCCAGGTTCCTAGTACCTGGCCAAAACCCAAAGAGTAGCAGCACTCCAAGCTACCGATCCAGTGCAAGCAGTGGCTTCCCCCACGTCTCTCAATAACAGACTATGGACTTTTCTTCCAGGAAATTGTCCAAACCTTTCTTAAAACCAACTGCACTATATGCTCTAACCTCAACCTCTGGCAATGCAGCCTGATGCTGTCGAGCTGGTGTTCACGATCTCTAGGGGGAGATGGGTGGAATGGGACAATTCATCGCATCCGTTTCATCGTAGAACGTTTCAGCACAGCAATGAATCATCCCATTCCAATTCCAAACTAGGGCTTAACTCACACCTGCTGATCTTGGTAGAGGTTAGAGGATTAGGCTTTGTGTCCTTCCTCCCAACTGGATTGGCCTCCGATCCCATCTGTGAGGATAGATTACATGGACCGTACTGTAGCTCTGGTAGCAGCTTCTGCCCCTAGGTCCTGGGCTTTCTGCCAGCAACCACAAAGGTGCTAGATTGCAAATACGGAGGAGAAAGGGAGGGTATAATTTTGGGGTGTGGGAGGGGGATAGTGCAGAATTATTGGGGGGGGGGGGTGTTGGTGGGCATTGCCCCCAAATGCTGAAATTGGACAATTCATTGCGGCCAGTTCATCATGCTGAAACAGCCGCAATGAATCGTCCTAGACCTGGAGAAGGGTGCCTCAGCTATCACTCATCTACACTTAATAGCCAACTTAAGGTCCATGTTAGCTTGAATTTCAGAGAGAGATTCAGTCTGTAGCCCTAGTCAGGACCTGTTGCTACAATGACTAAATGACACATTTCATACCTAAATAAATCCTGAGGTTGCTTTTATTGGATTTTAATTGACTATTTGAATAAATTCGTTCTCCTGGACATCCAGAGGCTTGTTTTCCACTTTGTGCTTTTGTTTCGATTTGTCTGTGGTCCTTCTTCTTTGCTTGGGTTTGCTACAATTATTATGCTACAATTACTATGTAAGAGGATACAAAAACCTTGAGTAATGGTAAATAAGGCTCATGATACTATAGCCCAGGAAGGTTAAAGTAGGTCTAACTTGCTAATTTTCTTTCCTTAAGTCCCTCCAGACCAGTCCAGACACACGAGTTGTTCCTTCTTACCAATGTGTGAAGACTGAGAACTAACTGTGATGTCATATCATACCCTGTGCATCTCCCAGCACTCAGTATTTAATCTACCAAAGCAGCAGGTCACACAAAACTAATTCTGCAAGAACTAAATTGACCACAATTCCAGACAACCTTCTACAACTGAACAACCCTGCATTTTCTATTTTTTCTAAGTAGGCTTTCAACCTTAAACCATCTCTGCTCTACAGCATTGATACATCTTAATGCACTTGGTTGGGTCCTGGTCTGGTCTGGAGAGACTTCCTGGTTATTTCTATACCTTTGCCCTGACAAGGTCAGCAAGGTGTTACCTTTTCTTTGCTACCTGGTGCTAAGCTCTGTTCCTATTGGTTTCTCTTTTGCACCCCTCCCCCTGCCTTGTGAGCTCCTCCTCTCTGTCCCTTTGTTCAGAGTCACTTGTGCTTTGGCCTGTAACAACAACTCATGGTTCAAACATCCTTGATTATAGGACTGTCTATTCACCGTGCATAAGCATCTGACCTCACATAAGAACAGCATTACTGGGTCCATCAAGCCCAGTAGCCCGTTCTCATGGTGGCCAATCCAGGTCACTAGTACCTGGCCAAAACCCAAGGAGTAGCAAGATTGCATGCAGAATCCTAAATAATAGCAAGGTTCTGGAATCCCAAAGAGTAGCAACATTCCATGCTACCAATCCAGGGCAAGCAGTGGCTTCCCCCATTGTCTTAATAACAGACTATGGCCTTTTCCTCCAGAAATTTGTCCAAACCTTTTCTTAAAACCAGCTACGCTATCCGCTCTTACCACATCCTCTGGCAATATGTTCCAGAGCTTAACTATTCTCTGAGTGAAAAAATGTTTCCTCCCGTTTGTTTTAAAAGCCTTTCCCTGTAACTTCATTGGACGTCCCCTAGTCTTTGTAATTTTTCATAGAGTGGAAAATCGATTCACTCGCACCCATTCTATTCCACTCAAGATTTTGTAAACTTTAATCATATCTCCCCTCAGCCATCTCTTTTCCAAGCTGAAGAGCCCTCTCCATTTTAGTCTTTCCTCATATGACAGGTGTTCCATCTCCTTTACCATCTTGGTCGCTCTTCTTTGAACCTTTTCTATTGCCGCTATATTTTTCTTGAGATAAGGAGACCAGAATTGAACGCAATACTCCAGGTGAGGTCGCACCATAGAGCGATAGTGGCATTATAACATTCTTAGTCTTGTTAACCATCCCTTTTAAAATATTTCCTAGCATCTTGTTTGCTTTTTTTGGCTGCCTCCATACACAGGGCAGAAGGTTTCATCGTATTGTCTACAATGACAACCAGATCCCTTTCTTGGGTGCTAACCCCCCTACATTTCTTCCCTGGCATCTGGAAAGCAATGTTACTTACCGTAACAGTTGTTATCCAGGGACAGCAGGCAGCTATTCTTACTAGTGGGTGATGTCATCCGACAGAGCCCCGATACGGACATCTTGAAAGCATGTCTTGCTTGAAGAAACTTAGAAGTTTCGAGATGCCCGCACCGCGCATGCGCCAGTGCCTTCCCGCCCGATGTACCGGGCGCGTCTCCTCAGTTCAGGTAGCTAGCCTGAGAAGCCAACCCAGGGGAGGTGGGTGGGACGTAAGAATAGCTGCCTGCTGTCCCTGGATAACAACTGTTACGGTAAGTAACATTGCTTTATCCCAGGACAAGCAGGCAGGTATTCTCACTAGTGGGTGACCTCCAAGCTAACCCCAATGGGATGGTGGGAGAGTTGGCAATTTTAAGAGAACAAATTTTGTAACACTGTTTGGCCAAACTGTCCATCCCGTCTGGAAAAAGTATCCAGACAATAATGAGAGGTGAATGTATGAACCGAGGACTAAGTGGCAGCCTTACAAATCTCCTCAATTGGTGTCGATCTGAGGAAGGCTACAGAGGCTGCCATTGCTCTGACCTTATGGGCTCTGACCTTACAGGGAAGGGATAATCCAGCCTGGGCATAGCAGGAAGAGATACAAGCCGCCATCCAGTTAGAGATGGTGCGCTTCGATACAGGTCGTCCCAACTTGCTTGGATCAAAGGAGACGAAAAGTTGAGGAGCAGTTCTGTGTGGCTTTGTGCGATCCAAGTAGAAAGCTAGAGCACGTTTACAGTCCAGAGTGTGCAAAGCAGATTCCCCAGGATGAGAATGAGGCTTTGGAAAGAACACTGGAAGCACGATGGATTGGTTGATGTGAAATTCAGAGACCACTTTAGGCAAGAATTTTGGATGAGTATGAAGGACCACCTTGTCATGATGGAAAACAGTGAACGGTGGATCCGCCACTAGGGCCTGAAGCTCGCTGACCCGGCGAGCTGACGTGAGGGCCACCAGGAAAACCACCTTCCAGGTGAGATACTTAAGTGGAGCCTTGTTGAGAGGTTCAAACGGAGGCTTCATAAGATGAGACAGGACAACATTGAGATCCCAAACCACAGGAGGAGGTTTGATAGGAGGGTTGACATGGAAAAGACCTTTCATAAATTTAGAAACCACAGGATGAGCAGACAAAGGTTTCCCCTGTAGAGGCTGATGGAACGCCGCAATAGCACTCAAGTGGACTCGTATGGAGGTAGACTTGAGACCAGACTGAGACAGGTGTAGAAGATAGTCCAATACAGAAGATAGTGAAGCACGCTGAGGTTCTGTGGCATTGGAAATACACCAGGAAGAGAATCTAGTCCATTTCTGGGAATAGCATTGTCGAGTAGCAGGCTTCCTTGAAGCCTCCAAAACCTCCCTCACTGCTTGAGAGAACTGGTGAGGAGTAATGTTGAAAGGAACCAAGCTGTCAGGTGGAGGGACTGCAGATTGGGATGAAGTAGTGAACCTTGATGTTGAGTGAGTAGTGAAGGAAACACTGGAAGAAGTACTGGCTCCCTGCAGCTGAGTTGAAGTAGAAGGGAGAACCAAGGTTGTCTGGGCCACCGAGGAGCAATTAGAATCATGGTGGCATGGTCTGATCTCAACTTGACTAGAGTCTTTTGAATGAGAGGAAACGGAGGGAACGCATATAGGAAGCGATTCCCCCAATCCAGTAGAAAAGCGTCTGCCTCGAGGCGATGAGGAGTGTATATCCTGGAGCAAAACTGAGGCAGTTTGAAGTTGTGGGGGGCTGCAAAGAGGTCTATCTGAGGCGTCCCCCACCGTGCAAAGACTTGATGAAGGGGGTCGGAGTGGAGAGTCCATTCGTGAGGCTGGAGAAGACGACTCAACTTGTCTGCTAAGACGTTGTCCTTCCCCTGAATGTAGACAGCTCTGAGGAAGGTGTTGTGGCGGACTGCCCAATCCCACACTCGAAGAGCTTCCTGGCAAAGAGGGGCCGAGCCCGTGCCCCCTTGTTTGTTGACATAATACATGGCGACCTGATTGTCGGTGCGAATTAGGACCACCATGTCGTGAAGCAGATGTTGAAAAGCTTGGAGAGCATTGAAGATGGCTCTGAGCATCCAGGAGATTGATTTGATGAAGTCGTTCCGCACTGGTCCAGAACCCCTGAGTGCGAAAACCATCCAGATGAGCTCCCCATGCATAGTTCGATGAATCGGTCGTGAGAACTTTCTGGTGGGGAGGAGAGTGAAACAGCAAACCTCTGGATAGATTCGAAGAGGTCATCCACCAGAGAAGAGACTGCCGTAGAGCAGGAGTGACCACAATGTGGCGGGACAACGGATCGGACACCTGAGTCCACTGAGATGTCAAGGTCCATTGAGGAATCCTGAGATGTAGTCTGGCAAAAGGCGTCACATGAACTGTGGATGCCATGTGACCCAAGAGGACCATCATGTGTCTCGCTGAGATGGATTGGCGAGAAGACACCGACTGGCAGAGTAGAAGAAGAGCCTCCATGCGTTGAGGAGGAAGGAATGCTCGAAGTTGGATGGTATCCAGTACCGCCCCGATAAAGGGGAGAGACTGGGTGGGCTGAAGATGTGACTTGGGAAAGTTGATCTCGAAGCCCAAGTTCTGCAGGAAAGAAATTGTAGTCAAGGTCGCCGAAATGACCCCTTGGGCCGACGGTGCCTTGATGAGCCAGTCGTCGAGGTATGGAAACACCTGGAGACCCATGTTCCGGAGTGCAGCGGCCACCACCACCAGACACTTCGTGAAGACTCTGGGCGACGAGGAAAGGCCGAATGGAAGCACTCGATACTGCAGATGTAGATGTCCCACCCGAAATATGAGGAACTTGCGGGAGGCCGGATGAATCGGGATGTGAGTGTAGGCCTCCTTGAGGTCCAGAGAGCATAACCAATCGTGCTGCTCGAGGAGGGGGTAGAGCGAGGCAAGGGTCAGCATACGGAACCGTTCCTTGACTAAAAACTTGTTGAGGACTCGAAGGTCCAAAATGGGCCGCAGATCGCCCGTCTTCTTTGGGACCAGGAAATACCGGGAGTAAAACCCTTGGTTTTGCTGATCCAACGGGACCGGCTCGACGGCCCGAAGCCGAAGCAAAGCCTGAGCCTCCTGGAGGAGAAGAGCGGTCTGCGTCAAGCTGGAAGGATACTCTCTTGGAGGGTGGTCCGGGGGGACCCGTTGGAAATGAAGAGAGTATCCTTCTCTTACGATGGTAAGGACCCACAGGTCCGAGGTGATTGACTCCCATCGATGATAAAAATGATGGAGTCGACCCCCTATGGGAAAAACAGGGGAAGACAGAACGTCGGTTATGCTCCCTGGAAGAGAGTCAAAAAGGCTGAGTAGCCTTGGGTGCAGCCGGCATCTGAGGCTTCTGTTGAGTCTTCTGTGGAGGCTGCCTCTTCGCAGGCTGTCTCGCAGGAGGAGTCTGCCTCGGTTGATAATGCCTCTGGTAGATTTGAGGCGGCCTAGAGGGACGAGACTGCTGAGGCTTCGGTTTAGGCCGCAGAATAGACTGAAAAGACTTCTCATGGTCCGAAAGCTTTTTAGTAACAGTCTCGATAGACTCATCGAACAGATCCGCTCCCGCACAAGGCACATTAGCAAGTCTGTCTTGGAGGTTCGGATCCATATCAATAGTGCGAAGCCAGGCCAGGCGACACATGGCGACCGAACAGGCCGCAGCACGTGCCGAGAGCTCGAAGGCATCGTAGGAGGATTGCATCAGCTGCAGCCGCAACTGGGACAGGGTCGCCACCACCTCCTCAAACTGGAAACGAGCCTGAGCATCGATGAAAGGGATGAACTTGCGGAGCACCGGCAAGAAGAAATCCAAATATGAAGAGAAGAAAAAATTGTAATTGAGCACTCGAGTCGCCATCATCGAGTTTTGGTAGATACGTCTACCAAACTTGTCCATCGTTCTCCCCTCCCTGCCCGGAGTCACGGAAGCGTAGACCTGGGAAGGGTGAGAACGCTTGAGAGAAGACTCGACCAGAAGGGACTGATGAGAAAGTTGAGCTCCCTCAAACCCCTTGTGGTGAACGATGCGGTATCGAGCATCCAGCTTACTGGGAACTGCAGGTATGGAATACGGTGTCTCAAAACAGCGCATGAAAGTCTGGTCCAGCAATTTATGTAGAGGAAGCCGAAGAGTCTCCGCCGGAGGGTGAGGCAAATGCATGGTATCCAAATACTCTTTAGAATATTTGGACCCAGTGTCCAAAGTCACATCCAAGTCATCCGCCATCTGTCGGAGAAAGGATGAGAAAGACAGTTGGTCTGCCAAGGCCGGCCGACGAGACGGACTAGAAGAAGTGGAAGCCTCCGGGTCCAGGGAGAGCTGAGATCGGCATGGAGAATAGGAGGTAGATGGTTCCTCGTATTCTGGCCCCTCTGGCTGGGACACATCCGACGAGGAGTACCCCAAACGCTGCATCTTTTTCTGCGGAGACACCTCCGAATGACGTGAGGAGTGCCGAGAAGAGTGCCGAGATCGATGCCCCTCCCGGTGACGGGACGGAGAACGAGATCTTCTATGCATCGATTGATCCTTCGAAGCCTCAAAGGAATGGATAGGACTCGATGCAGTGGATCGCAGAGGTGGCAGAGATGCGGATTCACGCACCGCCACCCATGTCTGGCATGGAGTGCGGAAGAACTCCTCCTGCGATGCAGTATGCCCAGGACTACGATTATCAGGAGCCGCCCTAGCACCCTGTTGTCGTGGAGGTGTGATGGGCTCCAAAGGCGGCATCTCAGGAAGGGAAGCCCTCCTGGAGGATTCCGCCGCCCTCCGCCGATCCCCCTCGTCGAGCAGAGAGATCGAACGACGAGGAGGAGGGGGAGGGGGCGGACCGCCCCCTGAAACCGGGGTGGGAATCTCACCCTGAATGTTGGCGATAAGCCGGGGTCCCATAGTGTGCATAAGCTCGACAAACTGAGCTTCTAGCAGGGATCGAAGCGAAGCCGATATGGAGGGATCCGCACCGAAAGGGGGTCCTCCTGCACGGTCTTCGCGTTCCTTCGTGGCCAAGTGCTTCTGCTTGCTAGCTTTAGGCACTTTGATGACCACGGGAGGGACAGTGGAAGGCGGTACCTGAACCGAGGAGACGGAGGCAGGCGCCGATGCAGAACTCGAAGCTGAAGCCGGGGCAAACGATGCTGGCTTCACGATGCTCGATGCAGGAGTCGCAGATGTAGGTTTCAAATGGACCGGCGAAACCTCAACAGCCGCAGCAGCAGAGATGTCTTTGGCAGTCTCCATCTTGAACATCGACTCCCAGAGCAAGCAGCGCCGCTTAAACGAGCGCGCAGTGAGCGTGGAACAAGGCCGGCACGATTTCGGAACGTGTTCCGGACCAAGACACTGAAGGCAGCGTCGATGCGGGTCCGTCAGCGAAATCGCACGCTGGCACTTGCTGCACTTTTTAAAACCGGTGATTGGTCGGGACATAGGCCGGAAAATCGACGCTGCAAGGTCGAAGCCGCTAGGCCGCAGCCACGAGGCCGGCCCGGCCGAACCGCCGGAAGAAATAATTTTTAACTTTTTTTTTTTTTTTAAATAAAATAAAAGTTGAAATAAATTTAAAGAAATAAACAAAAACGCGGGTTAAAGAAGGCAAAAAAACCCTGAAATTCAGTCAGCGCAGAATGAAGACAACTTCTCAGCTCCGCGGAAAGAAAAGAACTGAGGAGACGCGCCTGGTACATCGGGCGGGAAGGCACTGGCGCATGCGCGGTGCGGGCATCTCGAAACTTCTAAGTTTCTTCAAGCAAGACATGCTTTCAAGATGTCCGTATCGGGGCTCTGTCGGATGACATCACCCACTAGTGAGAATACCTGCCTGCTTGTCCTGGGATAATGAAAGATTAGGCTTCTTATCTCTGCTAATTTTACTTCTTGTAAATCTCCTCTGGAGGCTGAACTAGAGGGTTGTATGTCTGGTAGCTTCTGCTGCATGGCTACTAAAACTTGATCCCTCCCCTTTGGGCTTCCTGTCTGGGAGTTTCCTGTCATGCTTAGTTAGTAGAAAAGCCAGGTAGATCTATGACAACAAGAAACAGAAGAAAAGAAAGAGAGAGCGCGGAAACTCCCGCTACCAGTCAATTCTGCTCAAGAAATTATTACACTAAAAACTACGATCAAAAAAGGCCAACTGTAATCAAACACATAATGTAAACATTATAAAACTGCAAAACAAAGGAAATTTATGGAACGTAGACACAACCTGAAAATCAGAAGGGGCCCCCCTCCCCCCCTCGGGAACCCCCATCAACCCTTAAACCTTACAAAGGGGAATACGCATGTAGTTCTTGGTGAGGCTGGTCAAAGACAGAAATCCAGCTTACTAGTTACTGAAGAGGTGACCTACGAATTGGACAAAACAGATGGGCGGGAGTTCAGCCTCTAGAGAAGATTTACAAGAAGGAAGATTAGCAGAGGTAAGAAACCTAATCTTTCATTCTTGTACAATCCCTCTGGAGGCTGAACTTGAGGGATGTATCAAAGCAGTCCCAAATCTCAGGCGGGGGCTCAATGAGCCCGCTGCGAGAACAGAAATGCCAAAGGCCGTATCACCCTTAGCCGCCACATCAAGCATGTAAAACCTGGAAAAGGTATGAAGGGAAGCCTACGTGGCCGCCTAACAAACATCCTCAGGCGAGACCACATGAGATTCAGCCCTCAAGGAAGCCATTCCTCTGGTAGAGTGAACCTCCACCCCGAGGGGAGGCTTCTTCCCCACCGCCACATAGGCCGTGGAAATGGCCGCATGTATCCAAATGGTAGCTTTGGAAGCAGGTCAACCCTGACATGCAGGGCCTACCAGGATAAACTGATGGTCCGACAGACGGAAGTTGTAAGTGACCTCTAGGTGTCTCAAAATGAGATGCCATACATCCAGAGACCTCAAAACATGGTCCTGAGAACTGGAACCCGAAGGAACAAAGGCTGGCAAAAGAACTTCCTGAATGATGTGGAAAGTGGAAATGACTTCTGGAAGAGAAGTAGGCACAGTGCTCAAAATCACTGCAGACTCCGTGATGCGAAGAAAATGATCTCTGCATGACAAAGCCTGAAGCTCTGACACTTGCCTTGCTGATGTGACCACCACCAGGAAGACAGTCTTAATGGTAAGATCATACAGAGAAATCCCATGCAGGGGTTCATAGGGCGCACGAGTCAGGTTCCATGACAGGCAAGGCAGTCACAAGGGAGGCCTCAGCCTCCCAGCCCCCCTCAAGAACCGGACAACATCCAGGTGAGAAGCCACAGGACCCCTGAACGAAGAGGGCCCTAAACAGGAGAGTCCCAAAATCTGAACACGTAGAGAAGAGACTGCCAGACCCTTCCTGAGGCCAGCCTGCAGGAAGTCCAGAACATGAGCCACCAACGGTACCAAAGGGTCCACCAGACCCCCTGCACATCAAGCCTAAAAACACCTCCAGGCTTTTGCGTAGGCCAATACAGTCGATTACCGCTTGCTCTGCAGGAGCGTGGCGATAAACCTCAGAGGAATAACCCCTGGCCATCATGGCTGCCCGCCAGGCCAAAAGACCAAAGCGGTCCAGATCTTAAAGTGCAATTGGCCCCTGCCTGAGCAACCTCCGATGGCAAGGAAGACACAGACCCCTCTCCGAGGTCTTACAAGGTCTGCATACCAAGGTCCCCTGGCCCAGTCCAGAGCCACAAGGATCACTAGACCTCGCCCTATCATAGGCCATGGGGGAAAGACATACAGAAGTTTCCTTTCAGGCTAAGGTTGAACCAGAGCATCGAGTCCTTCGCTGCCAACCTCCCATCATCGGCTGAAAAATCTGTTCTGAGAATACACCGTCAGATTGAAGGTAGGACAACCCCAACAGCGCACTATGGTCTTTAATGCCAGCCCGGACAGGGACCATTCTCCAATGTCCAGAGTCTGACGACTGAGAAAGTCTGTCTGAACGTTGTATATGCCAGCCACATGAGCCGCGGACAAGGCCAACAGATATCGTTTTGCCCAAGCAAAGAGTAACTGAGCCTCCAAGCCCAGCAGGAGACTCCTTGTACCCCCCTGACGGTTGACATAGGCAACAGCCATTGCATTGTCCGAGAACACACAGACAGCCTTCTGGCAGAGACACCCTTAAAATCTCAGTAGAGCTAACTGGATCGCTCGCAGCTCCAGTCGATTGATGGACCATCTGCTCTCCTGCGCCATCCAGTGGCCCTGGACCAGGACCGACCATGCATCCCGGCCGGAGAGACTCGCGTCCATGATTAGGATCACCCAGTCCAAGACCTGCAGAGGGACCCCTTTGTTCAGAGTGACTGGGTTCAACCACTACAACATACTGCTGCACGCCGCTGCCCACCAGGCAGCTTCACCCCCAGCACCTCTTTCTGGGGATTCCACCGCATCAAAAGTGAAAACTGAATCGGATACAGGCGAGCTCTCGCCCGCGGAATCACATTTGTGGTTGCCACCATGAGACCCAACACTGTAGGTACTGCCAGGCCTTCGGGGCCGAGATCGCTAACATGTCCCGAATCGCACTCCTGAGTTTGAGTTTTCTGGATTATGGAAGAAATACCTGGTTCAGACCCGTGTGGAACCGGACTCCCAGGTACTCCAAGTCCTGGGGTCAGCTCGAGGCGACTCTTCTTCAGATTGATCACCCAGTTGAGACGTTTCAGCAAAGACACCACTTGGCGAACCACCAAACAGCCCTGTGCCCACAAGGGAGCTCTGATCAACCAGTCGTGGAGGTACGGATGCACGAGCACACCCAGAGATCACAAATGGGCAGCCACCACCACTATGATCTTGGTAAAAGATCTGGGCGCCGATGCCAAACTGAAAGGGAGCACCGCTAACTGGAAAGGCCTCCTGAGAACATGAAACCTCAGGAACCTCCGATGATCTGGGAAAATTTGGATGTGGAGATATGCTTCCATGAGATCCAAGGAAGCCAAAAGCTCCCTGGGAACCACTGCTATGACAGAATGCACCGTTTCCATCCAGAAACGCAGAACTCGCAAGAATGTATTCACTGCTTTCAGGTCCAGAATTGGTCTGCAATCATCAGAGTCCTTCTTTGGCACGAAGAAGTAAATCGAGTATATTCCGAAGCCCAAGTAATCCCTTGGGACTGGCTCTATGGCTGCCTGATCCAGCAACTGGCACACCGTAGTGTGCATATTGCTGGCCCTGTCCGGATTTCCCTCGGGAGAGGACAGAAAGAAGTCTGCCAGCGGCCGGAAGGACTGCAGTCGAAGACCATCCCTGAGTATCTCTAGGACTCACTGGTCCGAGGTTATCTTTAGCCATTCTGGAAGGAAGGCCAAAAAGCCATACACCGATTCAGGGGCAGGGGGCCTCACCAGAGACCTGGCATCATAATTTTCTCTTGGAGGGACAGGTCAAGAGTTGGAAGGCTGCTGGTGCACTGCACCTCCAAAGCGAGGTCTGTAGGATGTTCCAAAACACTGCCCGCCGCAGGGGATCCTGCGTACTGTGAGGTTCTCCAGAAGGGACGATAATTCGGCCATCCCTTCCCCCTGGTCAGGTGAGGTATAGAGCCAGGAAGCGCATTATGCTTAAGGTCCTGCCCATTTGTCATCAGGTCATCCAAACCCTGGCCAAACAAGAGCAAACCTTTAAAAGGCAATTTGCTCAGCGTAGCCTTGGATGAAGAATCACCCGACCATTGGTGAATCCATAACATTCTCCTAGCAGAAACTGAATAAGCTCCCAGCTTAGCAAAAACTTTCAAAATATCATAGAGTGCGTCTGCCAAATAATTCATTTCAGAAACCTGGAAGTCGAGATCCTGAAGGACAACCTCCTCAGGATCCTGACGAAGGAAGTGGCCGCTGCAGCTCACACTCCTGTCACAGCGGAATCAAAAGACGCTTCATGACAAAATCTAGTCTTCGGTCCTGGACATCCTTCAGGACAACCCCTCCATTCGAGGGCAAAGAGGTACGTTTAGCGACCTGAACCACCGCTAAATTCACCCTCAGCAGGACTAGGCGCTTGGAAAATTCCAATGCCATGGTATACAATTTATCCATGGCCCTAGCGCACTTCAGGGGACCCTCCAGGGCCTCCCAAACCTCCAAGAGCATTTCCACGTGATGCAACAGAAAGCAGGGGCTTAGAACTCATGACGGAATACTCCATCTGATCTGTTGAGTGTGAATCAAGTTTCAATGTCCGCAGGGATTCAGAGATAAGATCAGGAAGGCAAATGAACTTAAAGAGCCTGTGCACTGTCTGATCCTCTCCCAGATCATGGAAATCAGTGTTCTGGGAATCCACGAGATCCGCTAGGCTAGTCACGTCAGAGGAGCCCACCGAAGAGCCGTGTGACAGCAACGGCATAGGAATTGATGCAGGCACCGAGGCAATAGCGGGAAATTGCTGCTGGCTTTCAGGCGGACTAGCGAGGGAGCAGACTGACATGCTGGAATCCAAAGGCTGAACAGATTGCCGCACTGGAATCTGAGAGGGAGACACAGGCATAGCCCGTTTTCACATGAAAGCCTGATACATCATATCCACAAATTCTGGCGGAAAATAGTCCCTGGCAGCCAGAGTCAATCTGCGGGACTCAGATTTGGAATACTTTGAAGACTTATGAGATTTTCCCCCGGAACTGTGCTTGCATTTCGCAAAAGCGCACTCCTCACCCAATTTTGGCGTCCTGGACACTGGAATCGCGTCTCCGGTGGAATCGGATGAAAGCAGGGCCTCTCCGGAGGATAGTGGTTCATGCTCCTCGAGGGCCGTGGCGTACAGAATACACGGCTGCGAAACTGCAAGCCATCCGCCACATTTACAGCCTGAATCCATGTCATTCTGTCCTGAGGTGGCCATCTGTGAAGTTTGGAGCACAAATGAAGTTTCTAAGTACAAAAAATATAGTTTTAAAAACTTTAAAGAAAATCTAAGATGGCCGCCACAGGTGCTGATTTTGCCTGAAAAACGCCCATTAAAAACGCAGGGAACAGCGAAAAAAGGCGATTTTACAGGTGGGGTGGGGGGCCAGGGCATGCAGGAAAACCACCCAAAACCCCGATTTCAGCACCCCCAAAATCACCAGAACTCTGTGACTCACAGACATCACAGAGACTTGTGCTGCAATGAAAGTCTATGGCAGCCTGCAATACACAGTACAAGCAAGGAGATCAGTACCTCAGGAGTTGATTAAACTGGATTTTTCAGGTCTTCTGACTGCCTCACCTTCCCTGTCACCACAGATCACAACCACCAGGAACCCTCAGGGAAATTAGGGAAGACACACGGTCCGGTTCCGATCCCAGTGTACCGCCACAGAACTGTAGCAGCCTGCGCTCCACCCCTTTGCAGATGAACCAGGGGAGAGATGGCTCCCAATCCGAGAGACCCAATCCAATCTACAGGCTGTCTAGAGGGCTTACTGCAGTTTAAGCTTACAGAGCATCTTCCAGAAGCAGACAAAATTTAAAAAGTCTGCGATCTCCTGCCAAAGGATCACTCCCACATAGTTGATCTGCAACACGTGGGGCAAACCCGTGAAACAAATCAAATAAAGACTAGGAATTGAAAACAAATCACAAGCAGAAGAGACTAATTTCACCCATGCAGTGAGGCTGCAGGAACAAACTGAGCATGACAGGAAGCTCCCAGGCAGATAGCCTAAAGGGGAGGGAACAAGTTTTATTAGCCCTGAGGCTGAAGCTACAAAGGATACAAGATCCCACGAGTTCAACCTCCAGAAGGATTGTACAAGAACAACTTTTTTTGCAAAAAGAGGCAGTATATGCAGTGGGAGACATTGAGTATAAAAAACGTCTCAAAGATAAATACTGCTTACTGTTTTCTCTATACATTTGAACTATAAGAGATGTCTGTTATGCCGATTCCGACTCAAACAAGTAGTGAGGTTACTGTCACCTTTTTATCCCCCCCGGTCTAAACCGGTGGTTTTCTATATAAGATAAGGAATTTTTCAAAAACTATTTAATAATTTTTATATATAAAAAAAGAAGAAACTATTTAATATTTAATTATCCTACATAAAAAAGAACTAGCCACGCATGCGCACTCCTTTTTGCGTGTTCTGTGCGCTGTAGGTCAGAGGGAACATGCTACTGAGGTGGAGAGCGGCCTGCGAGGTTCACTACAGCCGGCCGCGAACCTCAGCAGGCTGTTTTAAATAGGAATGGCAGTGGTGACAGGAATCATGGATGGAGGGAGGGGAAGAGGAAAAAGAAGGGCCATGGAACAGGCAGGAAAGGGGGCTGCTTTGGGGGAGGGGTGTGCTGGAGGGGAAGAGGAAAAAGAAGGGCCATGGAGAAGGCAGGAAAGGGGGCTGTTTTGGTGGGAGGGTTGTGCTGAGTGCAGACAGCAATCATTGGGGGGGGGAGGAACAGAAGGGGGCCATGGAGCAGGTAGGCATTGCAGAACAGGGGGAGAGGGAAAGGGGGCTGCTTTGGCAAGCAGGGGGGCCAGGGAGACAGAAAGAAAGAAAGAAGGACAGACAGGGGACCAGAGAGAGACACAGACACAAAGAATGACAGACAGACAGCGTCCAAAGAGAGAGAGACAAATTTAAAAAACCTAGACGTACAGACATCTACTCTGGGCAGCGGAAAGAAGGCAGTACGGAGTGCTGCTGGAAGTGGATGCTGGGAGGAGGGCTTTGAGATGCAGAAGACTGTCCCCAAAGCCCCTGCGGAGAGTTGGGCCAACCTCTCCTTCCTCACCGACGCCGAAGAAGCTGCAGGCCCTGCTCCCTCTCGCGCTCTGAGCACTCACGATTGGCTAAAGGGTGTCGTGCCAATGCTGCAGGTACAGGGGGATGCTTTTGTTGTAGAGGTGTGCTGGGGCGTAGACAGTTTTGCTGGGGGGGGAGGTGGAAGACACAAGGGGGTCAGGGAGAGGGAAAGGGGGCTGCTTTGGGGGAAGGGGTATGTTGGGGCCAGACAGCTTTGCTCTGGGGGGGGGGGGGAATGACACAAGGACACAGACACAAACAATGACACACAGGGGGCTAGTGAGATAGACAGAAAGGAAGACATTCAGGCAGCGTCAAAGGAGAGACAGCCAGCGTCTAAGGAGAGACAGCCAGTGTCCAAGGAGAAAAAAACAAATAAACATAGACAGACAGACAGTGGCCAAGGGGAGAGAGAGAAAGAAAGAAAGACAGACACATACATCTATTCTAGCACCCGTGAATGTAATGGGCTTAAAGACTAGTTAAAAATAATAAATTAAATGGTAGAGTGGGGGCAGAGCCAGTGATGTGATCAGAAGCTTGTGAATTTTGGGAACTTTGAAACCCAGGTTTGGGTTGATTGCTCTACTTTCTGAGGCTTCATTATCCCCCCTAGAGATTAAATATTGAAAAACTTAAAAAAAATTGAAACACATTAGAACCTATCTCTCACCACTTTTTTGTGTTCAGCAGTGGATTTTTTATATTTTATAGTAGTTACTATTTACCACATGGTTATGAATTTTTTTGACTGTTACACACAACAAACCTACATTGGTACCATGTCCGGTCTCTACTTCAGTGCTGGGGACTGTACATAAGAACATAAGAATAACCTTACTGGGTCAGACCAGTGGTCCATTTAGCCCAGTATCCCATCTTCACAGTGGCCAATCCAGGTCAAAAGTACCTGGCAAAAACCCAAATAGTAGCAACATTTCATGCAACTGATCCCAGGGAAAGCAGTGGCTTCCCCCAGGGTGGTACTGGGTAAGTAATTCTTATTATACCTGAGAAGGACACAATATCTTAACTGGGTTGGAAAATATTTCAAATTTAAACTTTTCATTTTCTGGCTGGACCTAGAAGAAAGCACAAAACAGACTGAGTTTTAAAATTTATCTCTACAGGGTGTAGTATGTCCTTATAAGAAAATCACAGGAAAAACATTCATGCCAAAAAATTAGCATGGGTTTCTTAATGCCTAAGCTTGGAAAGGAAGGAGAAATTAGGTTCTTACCTGCTAATTTTCTTTTTTTTAGACTCTCCAGACCGGTACAGACTTCACTGATGGGTAATAGCTCACCATGACCAGCAGGTGGAGACTGAGACCAAACTTTTGGTTATAATACTTAATAGCTGTCCCTCCCACTATCTAACAGTCTGCCGAATAGCCAAGCAGAACTAAAATAGCTAATTAGAAACCGTAACAACACTCCTAACAGGAGTAACAACTAATAAACAGGAATGCTGTTGGAAAATGCATAGAACTGGCCCCTTCAGTAAAATGTTACCACAGCTTGCCAGCTGAGCCACAGCCACTGTTCTTTGATCTCCTCAGCCCTAGAAAAATACTAGAACCTGCAGAAAAAGCAAAATCTTCACACGAAAAAACACGCAAAAACAAATGACAACAGACAGGGTGGGGTGTTGAACTGATCTGGAGAGTCTAAAAGAAAGAAAATTATCAGGTAAGAACCTAATTTCTCCTTCTTTGTCACCTCTCCAGACCTGTACAGACTTCAATGATGGGACGTACCAAACAGTACCCATCAAGTGTGGGACCTCCAAAGGACTGACACCAGAACACGCTCACTGAACACCACATCCTGATATGGCTGAACGTCCACACGGTAATGCATCTCGCAGAAGTAATAGCCACCAAAAAGACCACTTTAAGAGTAAGGTCCTTCAACAAGCAGGAACCTAAGGGCTCAAAAGGAGGGCGCACAAGCACAGTTAGGACCAGATTGAGATCCTAAGACGGAACCGAAGGCCACACTGGAGGCCGAAGCAATTTGGCCGCCCTCAAAAAATGAACCACGTCAGGCAGAGATGTTAAGTGCCGACCCTGCAGCAACCTGCAAAAAGCAGACAAGGCCACAAGCTGAACCGAGAGAAATCAGGCCACTGTCCAGGCCATCCTGCAAGAACTCCAAGATATTAGGCAAAGAGGTGCAAAAGGAAACCACTCCACATGCAGCACACCACTCCTCAAATACACACATGCAGATAAGCCCTGGAAATGGAAAGTCTCGGGGACTCCAAGAGACTGGAGATCACTTTATCTGAATAATCTTTCTTACCGAGGCGTTCTCACTCAAGAGCCAAGCGGTAAGACAAGAGACCCGGATCGAACATTGGAATGGAACCCGGAGTCAGAAGGTCGGGCAAGAGGGGCAGCGTAAGAGGATCTGCTACGAGATGACAAACCAGATCCATGTACCATGGGCGCCGGGGTCAATCTGGGGCACCAGAATCACACGGCTTGGGTGCTGAGCAATGTGAAGAAGAACTCTGCTCACATCGGCCACAGAGGAAACACGTACAGGATGTCCGCTGTCGGTCAAGGATGTACAGAGCATCCAGCCTCTCAGTCTGAACATCCCTGCACCGACTGAAGAACCGGGGCACCTTAGCGTTCACACTTGTGGCCATCATATCCATGACCGGCTGACCCCAAGTCTGCACAATCAACCCGAAGGCTGTTGGATCAAGACACCACTCTCCGAGATCCAGCACATGCTGACTGAGGAAGTCCGCCTGAATATTTTCCACTCCTGCTATGTGGGAAGCTGAGATGTCCAGAAGATGCAACTCTGCCCAAGCTATGAGCAGAGCTGCCTCCTGCATCACCAGATGACTCTTGGTTCCCCCCTGATGATTGACATAGGCCACCCCCCGCTGGATATTATCTGCACAGCACCTTGACTTGTTCATGCTTTTAATTTGTATAGATTTTATTGTTTTTTTTATTATATTACTTATTCTTTTTCAAGTTTAATTACGTTTAGTTTTTACCTGTCTTTGCAACTCTCTTTTCAACAGCTCTCTGCAAGACCCTTCTGCCGCCGCATAGCGGCGGCCCGCTGTGGACTCCGCCCCCCTTCCGGTACATGTCATACAAAAACAAGCACTTTGCGGCGCACGCCTCTGGCGCGCGCCAAAGGAGCGCACCTAAGGAGCAGGTCCTGCTCCTTGATGCGCTCCTTTGTGCGCTACTACAGTGCGCTACTACAAAATACAGGGCCTTCAAACATTACAATTTTTTCATTACTCTTTCTTACTGTTTCCTTCTTTATCTTTTACTAATTAACATTTCTCCTCTCATTTTTCATAAGCAAATTTTTCATTCCTCTTCCCTTAATATGGATACCTACACCAACCCAATTCCTGTCATTTGGGGTCATAGACCTACAAAACCATTTAATCACTTAACAATACCCAATCAGTCAGAACACATTAAAATTTTATCGGCTTCACCAATGACGTCGACTACAGATTTTATTTCCCCAATTTCAGTCCCCAACAACTTACATCTTAATATTGGTTTAATTAATGTCCGGTCTGTAAAAATCAAGCATCATTTACTCAAAGATCTGATAATTCAACACTCTTTCGATATATTATGCCTAACAGAAACATGGTTGACTGATGGAGACGAAGCGTATTTATCTTACATTTGTCCCCCCGGTTATTCATACTTTTTTAATCACCGCCGTCTAAAACGCGGAGGAGGATTAGCCATTATTTCCCGTAATCAATTACTAACAAATATCGATTATTCCCCCCCTAACTTTCCTATTGAATTTTTACAATTTTCTTTTCAATTTAAACCAAAATTAGATGTTCTACTTCTTTACTTGCCCCCCCCTATCACGAGTGAAAATTTAACTCAACTTCAGTCACTCCTTTTTGATTTTGGTTCTTCTTCTTTGAATCCAATTATTTTGGGTGATTTTAACATCCATTTTGATAACCCTGATAACTCTTTCACCAAAAATATCTTATCATACATCAAACAATTAGATATTCATCCTTTAATATCAGAACCCACACATCGATTAGGTCATACAATAGATATGGCCCTTATTTCAACTTCTTCAGTCGATAATTACTCACTAAACTTTTGTTTGCCAGTTCCCTGGTCGGATCATTATTTGATCTCATTATCATATAAAACAACACATACTAATTCCCACTCTTCCAAAAATAAAACAGTTAAATTTAGAGATTTTAATACTCTCTCCTTTGAAGCTATCTTAGCAACTCTCTCACCAAATTTCTTTGATTTTAATACTTCTTCATTGGATGAATCTCTAAATCATTGGTCTACCAATACTCTTTTATTATTAGATTCTCTAGCTCCTTTTCAAACCAAAATTATCTCATCAAAGAAATCTACAAATCCCTGGTTCAATTCAGAACTTTCTCTTATTAAAAAACAATTAAGATCACTTGAACGTAAATGGAGGAAAAATAGATCACCAGTTAATACTGAATCATTTAAAGAACACTCTAAATTCTATAAATTAAAAATTAATGATGCCAAAACTAAGTATTATTCAACTAAAATTTTGAAAGCTAATAATTCCTCAGTACTCTATCGAATTTTGAATTCAATTACTTATTCAAGCAAACGGAAAAATCATGAAGAACAATCCACCCTTACTGCCCAAGATCTTTCTACGTATTTTATTAATAAAATTACTAACATTAGGGCAACTTTTAACGCACACCAATCACTCTTATCTACTTATGAACAAACAGAACCCAGCCCATTTTTGTCGAAATGCTCCCATTTCAAAATTCCAAATTTAACTGAGATCGAAACACTCTTTAATTCTATTAACATTAAAGGCTCCTCAGCTGACTCAATACCACCGTTTATTCTCAAGCGTTATTTCAGGATATTTGGTCCAGCAATTCTTACACTTATTAGTGAAAGCTTAAAACAAAGCTATATGCCAAAACTCTGGAAAAACTCAACTATACGCCCCATCATTAAAGATCAAAAAACTAGTATTAATGACATGTCAAACTATAGACCAATAGCTAACATTTCTTTTCTATCAAAATTAACTGAAAAGATAGTTTTTAATCAGTTATCAGATTTCATCGAAAAAACCAATATTTTACACCCAAATCAGACAGGCTTTAGGCAACACCACTCAACAGAATATTCATTACTAGGTATGACCACATCCATACATTATTTCTTAGATCACCACCAGTCAGTTCTATTAATTTCACTAGACCTTTCAGCCGCTTTCGACACTATCGACCACGAACTTCTATTAAACAGGCTTCAATCTATTGGTGTTTCAGACCAGGTTTTTTCCTGGTTTCAATCTTACTTTTCCGATCGTACATCTTCCGTGTTATTCAATAATGAAATTTCTAATAATGTCTCTCTAACATACGGTGTTCCGCAAGGTTCAATATTATCTCCACTACTATTCAATATTTTTCTTGCACCACTTCTTACTCTATGTCAGTCCATCGGTTTTAATGTCTTTGCTTATGCCGATGACATTCAATTATTACATCCCATCGATACTAATAACACTGCACAACAATTTTTTGGTTAAGTCTTGATTCCTGAAAAGTTTTTGGTGATTATGACAGGTACCAACTTGGTATGCTCAAATATGGTTTTGGTTTTACTGCATCACGTAAGAACTATGAGAAATAGACATTTTTATGTTTACTGACAATAAAATATATAGTCAAGTTTACGTTTCGCACAAGCGACTAAATGAAACAGAATTAAAAGTGTTTTGCTCCCGAGTTTCTTTTATATTCAGTGTCTGGTGCATCACGTTGTAGCATCCAACAATAGTCGGCAAGCATTGACGGATTCCAATTGCCCTGGTATCGTTTCTCCATCGTAGCTATGTCTTGATGAAACCTTTCACCGTGCTCGTCACTCACAGCACCGAGATTTGCGGGGAAGAAGTCCAAGTGTGAATGGAGGAAATGAATCTTGAGTGACATATTGCACTTCATTCTCTTGTATGCTTTGAGAAGTTTGTCTACCAGCTGAATGTAGTTTGGGGCTCTGTAATTGCCCAGAAAATTGTCAACAACGTCTTTCAAGGCTTTCCAGCCAATTTTTTCCGGCCCAACTAACAGATCTTCAAATCGCTTGTCACTCATAACATGTCTGATCTGGGGGCCAACAAAAATACCCTCTTTGATCTTGGCATCAGTTATTCTTGGGAACATCTGTCTTAAATAACGAAAACCTTCCCCTTCCTTGTTCATTGCTTTCACAAAATTCTTCATGAGTCCCAGTTTAATGTGAAGAGGAGGCAAAAATATCTTTGTCGGGTCAACAAGCGATTCATGTGCTACATTTTTCTGTCCTGGAACTAACTTTTTACGGAGTGGCCAGTTCTTTCTAGAATAGTGCGACTCTCTGTCTCGGCTGTCCCATTCGCAGATGAAACAGCAGTACTTTGTATAGCCAAGCTGCAGTCCTAGTAACAGAGCAACGACTTTGAGGTCTCCACAGATATTCCAGTTATACCTGGTATACTGGACATACTTTAGTAACATTTCCATATTCTCATATGTTTCTTTCATATGTGCTGCATAGCCAACAGGTACTGAAGGATAAACGTTGCCATTGTGCAACAGAACAGCTTTCAGGCTTAACATTGACGAATCAATGAAAAGACGCCACTCTTCCGGGTTGTGATCACAACCAAAGACCGAGAACAATCCTTCAATGTCACAACAGAAACAGAGACTGTCGACTTGTGCAAAAAATTTGGTTATATCATGATGCCGGTCTCGAAACACAGAAATTTTCGTACCTGGTGATAGCAAACACCATTCCTGCAGTCTCGAACCTAGCAGCTCAGCTTTTGCTTTTGACAGACCCAAATCTCTGATCAAATCGTTCAATTCGGACTGTGTTATCAGATGTGGATCGCCTGATGAGGATGGTTCAAAATCCGGGTCAATGTCACTGTTAGAACCCTGCACTGCAGTTTCTTCATCTGGTTCGTCTAAGGTCCAATCCTCTGGTGGTTTCGGAACTGGAAGACTGTCATCATGTGGCATGGGTCTCATTGCTGAAGGCAGATTAGGATATTCAATTGACTTCTTGTTTTTGGCAGAGAAACCAGACACATTAGTCAAACAGAAATAACAGTCCGTCACATGGTCTTTCTGTTTTCGCCATATCATCGGAACAGCAAATGGCATCGTCTTTCGAGTACCTCTGAGCCAGGCTCTCAGACTAACAGCACATGTCGCACAGCAAATGTGAGGCGCCCATTGCTTGTCTTGATCACCTATTTTGCAGCCAAAATACAGATGATAGGCTTTCTTTACAAGGGCAGTCATCGAACGTCTCTGAGGCGTAAGTGTATATTCCCCACAGATATAGCAGAATGTGTCGCGGCTGTTACGACACCGACGAGACATATTGCCCGACACCAAAACGTCTATAGCATCAAGCTTACTTACTGTTATATTGCTACAGCTACTATACTACTATACTTTACTATACTGATACTATATACACACACAGACTATCTATATTAACCAAATGAGCAGGATCGGTGTATGGAAGCCACCATTATAGCATGGTGAGACAGCGCAAGCTCGTTCAGACCTGCCCAGACATGCCCAGGATGTCATCTTCCATAAAACAGCTTCCAACCTGGCTAGATTTTATGCATGGACATACCCAGGCGGCACAAACCGTTGTTGATAAGACACTTATGGGAGAAAAAATTGTTTGCATCCAAATATAAGAAAAAATCACGACAAAATTGAAGATTTCTCTGAAATGGTACGTGATGGGTAATTTTTGATGTAATATTCATGATCAGCACCCAAAATTCTATAAGAAACACCCAGCAGTGTTCAGGAAGCAAAAACTTTGTTGTGCAGTGTAACCCTTTGGATATTTCAACAATAACCACGAAACTAGAAAAAATATCAGATTGGTTAAATATCAATCGGCTTGCGTTGAACATAAATAAATCAAATATAATGCTCTTTCCCTGGAAAGATAATTTAAGTATTAATTCCCCAATCACTATCAAGGGCATCCCGTTACAAGAAGTCAAAAAAAAAATAAAAATCTTAGGGATTATATTTGATAATAAACTCACTTTTCACGATCATATCAGCAGTGTCGTCAAGTTATCCTTTTTTAGACTCAGACAAATTCGTTCTATTTCCCAATTTCTTTGTGAAAAGTCTCTTAAAATTCTTATCCATTCTTTCGTTTTATCCAGAATAGATTATTGTAATTCTCTGTATAATGGTATTGCTCAAAAGGAACTTAAACGCCTTCAGATTATTCAAAACACATCTATAAAATTGATTACAAAAGCAAGGAAATTTGACCATGTGACACCTCTTCTTAGGGAAGCACATTGGTTACCAGTCACCCACCGAGTATCTTATAAAATATGCCTGCTTACATACAAAACTCTTCTTTTCAAAACCCCAGCATTCATTCACAAATATTTGATTCCATATACTACTAATCGAACATTAAGATCCACAGAACAACATCTGCTATCGGTCCCCTCTCTTAAATTCATAAATACTCGACGACAAGTTATCTTTTCTGTTTCAGCACCCCAAATCTGGAATTCTCTCCCTATCTATCTAAGGGAAGAAACAAACATAGAAAAATTCAAAGGTAACCTGAAGAGTTTTCTCTTTAAAGATGCCTTTTCTATTTAATCCTTTCTACACAAATTAATAACAATTCTTTTACCTCTAATCTTTTACTGAAATATTCAGTTTTTTCCCTTCCTCATGTATTTTCCTTACCTGTTTTTTTCTATCTTTAACATATATTGTAACTTTTACCCCTCCTTTTCCTTATGTATCATGTTTTGTTTCGTTTTGTATTTTTTTCCGTCAATAATGTGTTCAGTCTTATTTAGTATATTATTCCCCTTTTTTTATTGTAATTTTAATAACATGTACATCGCTTAGAATGTAGATTAAGCGATTAATCAAATTTTTAATAAACTTGAAACTTGATTATCCGAGAGAAACCGAACAGACTTGCCCGTCAACAAGGTCTGGAACGCTAGCAATGCCAGCCAGATAGCTCTGGTTTCTAGAACATTGATCAACCAAGACGCCTCCTTCAGAGACCAACTGCCCTGAGCCAAGCGACCGAGACACTGAGCTCTCCAACCGAGGAGACTGGCATCCATGAGAATAATTGTCCACTGGGGCTGATCCAAGCTCACTCCCTAAACCAGATTGGAAGACTGTAGCCACCAATGGAGACTGCAACGAACCAACCCCCGAAGAGGAACAGGAGAGTCCAGATCATGCACCTGGGGTGATCACTGCTGTAGCACAGCATGCTGAAGCGTGTGAGCTTGGGCCCACCGAACCACATCCAGGGAAGCTGCCATCGACCCCAGAACCTGGAGAAAACCCTGAGCTCGAGGACATCGGGAAGCCATCACAAGGTAAATCTGGGACTGCAACTTGACCACATGTGCCTCCGCCAGGAAGACCTTCCCCAAGCCAGTGTCGAAAAGAACCCCAAGATACTCCAGGCACTGAGATGGGGCCAACCGGCTCTTGGACAGGTTGACTACCCATCCCAGCGACTGTAGGAACTCCACAACCCGAGCCATAACCCAGGTGCTCTCCTGAAAAGACTTTGTTCAGATCAACCAGTAGCCCAGATAGGGGTGAACCAGAATGCCTTCCTTGCACAAGACCACCACCACAACCACCATAATCTTGGTGAACATCCGAAGAGCAGTGGCCACACCAAAGGGAGGAACGCAAAACTTATATTGCCCGCCCAAGATCGCAAAGCGAAGTAACCACTGATGGGAAGCCTGAATTGGAACATGCAAGTAGGTCTCCGTCAGATCAAGAGAGGTCAGAAATTCCCCTGGCTGAACCGCCAGAATGACAAATCATAGGGTCTTCATGCAAAAAGATGGAACTCGCAGAGCCCTGTTGACCCCTTCAGATCCAAGATGGGCTGAAAAGTCCTCTCTTTCTTGGGCACTACAAAGTAAATTGAATACCAACCAGTGCCCTACTCTGATGGAGGAATGGGCACTACCACTATGAGATCTAACAATCTTTGAAGCGTCTGGCGAAAAGCTTACTTCTTCCATGCCGCCTGACAAGGAGAAGCGAGAAAGTGATCTGGCAACGAGCGGGAAAACAAGGACAAAACAGGGGAAACAAAACCACAACCTCAAAAGCACAGAACAAAAGTGGAATTGTCCCAATCAGAATGGTGCACAACAAAAAGTGTCTTTCAACTCATCTGATAAATCCAAATGCCTTTATTCATCCAAAATTCATAAAATGACTCTGCGACTTGACATGCACATATTTCGGCCCAAACGGCCTGCCTCAGGAGTCTACAAGTGCATACATAAGCATAAATACATTAATAACATACATGGTATACATATAAAACATATATTTAAAAAACAGCAAAGAATAAAAACTATATATAAAAACATTATAAATGGAACAAAAGAATACATCTGACGTCAAATATTTGATCAAAGCATAGTCATAACAATTCATCATGCAAAGCAAATATAAAGAAATCCATCACACGAAACAAATATTAAAACATTAAGAATTATAGTTAACAATTTATATGAATGCCCAATATATCGTATATTACTGCTAAGAATTATGTTTTTGTTAATAAGTAAATAAACACTTTTTGTGCACCTATAAAAGTTGTGACTATAAAAAATATGTCTATGAAAAATAAAAACAATAAATAATGTGCTGTTTGTTTGACGATATAAATATAAAATCAATTGAAACATATCAAAATACAAAAATATGTTAAAAACAGAAATAAAACCTTAAAAAATCAATAAACAACAAAAATTTTCATGTGAAGTAAATTAATGACGTGAATAAAAACAATAGGCCATTTGATAAGACTGTAGGAGAACATTATTTAAAATGAAATAAGAGTGTAAAAATGCCTTGAGAGGTAGAGTAAGGAGATCATTGTCAAAATGCTAAATATTAAAAAAATATATAGATAAAAGAAACATACCTTATGAGTCTTTGAGTATATAAAAAAGTGCACAATCTGGAACATACATTTGCAACACAAAAAGGATATATGGATAAATTCAAAAAGATTTGGGGACCATTAACAAAATATTGTAATAATTGAATTTCATTTTCCCATAATAAGAAAATAGTTAAAGAAGAAAGGGAGGGAGGGGATATGGGAGGGGGATTTATACTCTTTATTATAAATTATAAATAAAATATTATTAATAGATGGTATTCTTACATGAAAACAATGTAATAACGGGAGGGGAAAAAGGTTAATAATTTAAAAAATAATTGATAAAATCATTACAATATATATGTTGTATAACTTTATAAGAAAAATAATTACAGTTACCGTATTTGCCGGCGTATAAGACGACTGGGCGTATAAGACGAGCAGTGTTCCCGCTAAGCTGCGCTGGGGTGCGCTGGCGCACAAAATATTACCTCGCAGCGCACAAGTTTCTCGTCACAGCGCACACAGTGTAGAGCACAGTTCTTCAACCGCCGGTCCGCAAACAAAATCTTGCCGGTCCGCGAAGGATTCGGTCCCCGCCGCAACGAAAGGCCGGCGTCAGCTGACTTGCAACTTCCTGTTGCAGTCGCTGTGCCGGGACTCCTGCCTTCGCCGGGACTCCTGCCTTCCACCGCGTTTGCCTCCTGCCTTGTCTCCGCACCTCCAGACCAGCAGCGGCAGCTGTGTATGCTTTTAACTTCGGCACAGAGCTGCCCCTAATCAATAGTTTAGCGCGGTTTCAAAAGGCAGCCTCGGGGCCTTTGCTAGGCCGGCCCACATCGCATCATCGAAGCGGGCCGGCTATCAAAGGCCCCGAGGCTGCCTCATGAAACCGCGCTAAACTATTGATTAGGGGCAGCTCTGTGCCGAAGTTAAAAGCATACAGAGCTGCCGCTGCTGGTCTGAACTCTTGGGCTGCTGAAGGAGGGCAAAAAGCAGCTGTCCTGGAGGTTTCCCTTCCTCTCGCCTTTACAGGTTCCTTTTTTCCACCTTTTTTTTTTTCCTTCAAACGGCAACGGGCCCCAGCATCGACATCAATCAAGTAAGTTCCACTGTCAATCAAGCGGTTCTGCTCGGCCAAAGCTTCCCCTGTGACATGAGCCACCCTCAGGGGAAAGAAAGTGACCCACAAAGGTGAGGGGAAGGGGGGCAGATGATGGAAGTTGGGGGGGGGGGGGAGAGAGAGAGAGAGAGAAGGGGCAGATGATGGAATGGAGGAGATGAGAGAGAGAGAGAAGGGGACAGATGATGGAAGTGAGAAGAAGGGAGAGAGAGCAGAAGGCAGATGGATGTCAGTTGAGAAGGGAGAGCAGATGCTGAATGGAAGTGGGGAAAGAACACATACTGGATGGAAGGAGGAGATAAATAAAGGGGGAAGAAAATAGTAAGATAATGGAGGGGTGAGGGAAAGGGGTGACAAGCTGTGTGTAGACACAGTGAAAAGAGGGAAACGGGACTAAATAGTAAGAAAGAATTTAATTTAGATGGAGGCAGAAAATAGAGAAGGAAGACCAGAGAAGAAAAGGGAAGAGAGAGCAGAGAATGATCAGATCTGAGTGGAGGAAATGAGAAGAGAGATATGCTAAAAACCACAGGGGGGAGGGAAGGATAGAGATGCCAGACCATGAGGGGAACAGAAGGAAGATGATGGATGCTAGACCAAATTGGGGGGTGGGGGGGGGGGGCAGGAGGAGAGATGGCAGGGAAAGACAGACAGTGAATGGAAGGGGCAGATGCTGGACTGAAGAGACAGAGAAGGTTATCATGCTGCTGTACCGGGCCATGGTACGCCCTCACCTGGAGTACTGCGTCCAGCACTGGTACTTTAAGAAGGACACGGTACTACTCGAAAGGATCCAGAGAAGAGCAACTAAAATGGTTAAGGGGCTGGAGGAGTTGCCGTACAGCGAAAGATTAGAGAAACTGGGCCTCTTCTCCCTTGAGCAGAGGAGATTGAGAGGGGACATGATAGAAACATTCAAGGTACTGAAGGGAATAGACTTAGTAGCTAAGGCAGGGAGAACGAGAGGGCACTCTCTAAAGTTGAAAGGGGATAGATTCCATACAAACGTAAGGAAGTTCTGTGGTAGAAAGCAACATATTTATTTGGCTCATAACTTGCTGGCGCCCGATATTTTTAGCTCACAGTGAAAAAAGTTTGCTCACAACACCCGCCCGCTTAGAGGGAACACTGAAGACGACCCCCCAACTTTTACAGTTAAAATATAGAGTTTGTTATATACTCGCCATATAAGACTACCCCTTCTTCCGCACACCTTCTGCACAACAAATAAAACTTAAAAGAACATCAGAATTTATTTCAACAATTTTAATTAATTCACTAAAGCTGAATAGAACAATAAACCCATGGGAGCTGCCATGCTATTTGTTTTCTAAACTGTTAACCAAACTGAAACTGTCAATGATAGAAGGAAGATAACACATAGAGGGAGAGAGCAAGTGCCGGGCAAGTCCCTAGCAAGTTTGCTGGCATGACAGTTTCCCTTTAAAAGCCTTCAAAAGCCTCCTGTTCGCCCCCGCAACTTCCTTAAGGGCTAGACTCCACACATGGCCGCATGTGCGAGAGACGTAGTAAAGAGAAAAGGGGTGGGGCCAGAGCGCCGCTGCTTCCTGCTGCGCAGGATGAAGGAGCTGGCCCCCTTGTCACACTGATGTCCCGCCATGGCCCCGCTGATGTCCCGGCAGGTTTACTAGTACCGTAAGCACCGTAAGGAGGTAAGGAAGGAGATGTTAGGGCATGTAAAGTAAGGGCATGTAAACCAGTGTTCTTCAACCTTTTTACACCCGTGGACCGGCAGAAATAAAAGAATTATTTTGTGGACCGGCAAACTACTAAGACCGAAATAAAAAAACACATTTTCGCCCGTCTCCGCAAGCTCGGTCCCCACAAACCATCTGATCCCATCTGCACAAGCCTCCGTTATGATTTTATATTGAACGTATTTTATTAAAGTATAAAAAGAAACAATATTCTGTACAATTGTCATTTTATAAATATAAATATTCAGAGCAAGGACCAACAAAACCCCTGTCTCCCCTCCCCTTCACATATATCCCCTCTACTATCAAGAAAACTGAACAAGCCAAATTATTACAGAATGCTACACAGAAATATCATGCTAACAGAATACTGCAGTCACACATGATAGAAATAGTGTTAGGCTTTGCAGTCCCCAGTTATGTCTCTAGCAGTAGCAGGATATATATTTCAAATCTGATATATTGTAATGACAAAATAGAAATAAAATGATTTTTTTCTACCTTTTGTGGTCTCTGCTTTCATCTTCTTTCCACTCTTCCTTCCAGCGTCTGCCCGTTCCATCCACTGTCTGGCCTCTCCTCCTTCCATATGTATCTGACTTCTTTCTATGCCCCTCTCTCCTTTCCATCCAGCCTGTGCCTCCTCTCTCCTTTTTATATCATTCATTCCAGCTTCACTGCTTTCTTCATTTTTATCTCTCTTACACCAGATCTAGCATATTTATCCCTCTCTCATTTCTCTGCTGATCCCCTTTCCAGCATCAATCTCTCTCTACTTTCTCATTCCTGTCTCTCCCCTTTCCCTCCTCTAATCTCCCTGCCAGCTGTTTTCTTCCTTTTTTCCTTCTCCCTTCCCTCCTCCCCCCTATCCAACAGTAACTCTCTAACCATCCCTTTCCCTCTTCCCCTCCCAGCAGCATCTCTCTTTCTACCTCCAGGTGCAGTGGCAGCTCTCCCTTTATCCAGCAGCTTCCCAGCTTCCAACAGTGGCTTCCTCTCCATCCAGCAGCTCTCAGTACTTGCCTGCAGCAGTGATTTCCTTAGGCAGCCTTAAGTCATTGCTGCCTCTGAGGAAGGTACAGTTGCCAAAGTGAATCACTGCCCTGGTAAGTATAGAGCTGCTAGGAGAGGAGACAGCCACTGTTGAAGGCTCCCTGCAGATTCGCGACCCCCCCCCCCAAGCCGGCAAAAACTTTGCACCGCAGGCCCTGCCGCCCAAGACGAGCCGGAGTCCCCTATCCGCCGCATCCTGCACGTGGGCAGACTCTCAGCACAGACGCTGCTGATGGCCCCAATCTACACGCTGCCCCCACCGCGCACGCTGACCACCGCGCATCTCCCTTCTACTTGCCGCTTCCCCGCGGCCCTCTTCGGCGACTCGGCAGGGGCAGCGATCAAGACAGGCTTCCGACGTCGGGACCTTCCCTCTCTGAGTCCCGCCTATTTTTTTCAACTTCCTGTTTCCGCATAGGCGAGACTCAGAGGGAATGCCCGACGTCAGCAGCCTGTCTTGATCGCCCGAGGCTGGGCGGAACAGAAGATTTCCCCGAACACCACCAGGGCAGGAAATTTAACAGCGTCCATCTCGACGGCCCTGTGCGGACCGGCAGGAATTTTCTGCGGACCGGCACCGGTCCGCGGACCGGCGGTTGAAGAGCTGTGATGTAAACAGTACACGGCGTATAAGACGATCCCCGACTTTGGGGAGGATTTTAAGGTACTGAAAAGTCGTCTTATACGCCAGCAAATACGGTATATGATATATAAAATCATAAGAAATATAAGATAAGAAATGTTATGTATAAAATACATTATAGAAATATCAAGTGTATTATTAAGATAATTGTATGAAAATTTATGACACTTGTTGTTAAATGAAAAAAAAATCAATAAAAAACTTAAATATTAAAAAAAAAAAAAAAAAAAAAGTGCATAATCTCACTAAATGCTGCTTCTAAATAAAGAATAAAACAAAACGAATGAAAAAGAACCAGAACCATAAAAACAAATACCGAGGACACGATATGACAAAAAAGGAGGGGGAGGGGAACAAAACTGAACGCTATCAAAAACTAGAAAGAAACCTGGACAAAAAGCATATAAAAGGACAAGGGAAAGACTATACAAATCATATACAGGACAAGAAAAGTGAACAGATGAATGCTGTGAGTAACTATACAAACTGAAACAAAACCGGGACTGATATATAACCTAAAGAAAAGCTTAAAAACTACGGAAGGGAAAAACGTAAAAGGCCAGAACAGTAAAGAAGGCACGAGTCAATTACAGCACCAAGGGAACAAAATCCAAACTAAAACAAGATACACAGAGGCATTGTCTACCTAAAAATACAGAGATACCAAGCAGAAGGAACTTGAAAATAACAAAAAACAAAGCACAAAGGCAAACTTACTGGAGAGACGTATCGCGTTGTCAAATGCTGCGACGTTGCTGCAAAATAGTAGAGAAGGGAGGAAAAACACGGGGTATAAAACAGGACGTCAACGTGCTGACATCATCGAGTCAGCCATATTATAAACAAAAAACCCGAAACAAAAGAAAGTGGTTAAACGGACGTGCACATACTAACCAGGCAAATTCTGACAAAAAGACAATTCTAAAATACACTTATACGAGCATCAAGACAATAAAAAGATAATAAAGAGATAACAAATGGTAAAAACACTAATCTAATAAAGAAGGAGGGGAAGTAAAAAAGATATTCCAAAAATGTATGTAATCAAAAGCACAGAAATAACTCAAAAAATATAAAATGGCTATAAGTAAACAATGAAAGAGACCATAAAATCCTAACAAAAAATTAATTAAAAATGCATATAAATATAATATGATGTCAAAAATTTTTGGAAAAGTAAACCAATAAGCTTATATGGTAGTAGAGCCAAGTCCAAATTAGAACCAGCATTCAGCCCATAAAGGAATGTTACTTACCGTAACAGTTGTTATCCAGGGACAGCAGGCAGCTATTCTCACTAGTGGGTGATGTCATCCGACAGAGCCCCGATGCGGACGTCTCACAAGCATACTTGCTTGAAGAAACTTCAGAAGTTTCGAGATGCCCGCACCGCGCATGCGCGAGTGCCTTCCCGCCCGATGCACCGAGCGTGTCTCCTCAGTTCAGATAGCTAGCAGAGAAGCCAACCCAGGGGAGGTGGGTGGGACGTGAGAATAGCTGCCTGCTGTCCCTGGATAACAACTGTTACGGTAAGTAACATTGCTTTATCACAGGACAAGCAGGCAGGTATTCTCACTAGTGGGTGACCTCCAAGCTAACCTCAATGGGATGGAGGGAGAGTTGGCAACTTAGGAGAATAGATTTTGTAATACTGTTTGGCCAAACTGTCCATTCTGTCTGGAGAAAGTATCCAGACAATAGTGAGAGGTATGAAGGTATGAACCGAGGACCAAGTGGCAGCTTTACAAATCTCCTCAATCGGTGTCGATCTGAGGAAGGCTACAGAGGCCGCCATTGCTCTGACCTTATGGGCTGTGACTTTACAGGGAAGGGGTAATCCAGCCTGGGCATAGCAGAAAGAGATGCAAGACGCCATCCAGTTGGAGATGGTTCGCTTCGAGACAGGGCGTCCCAACTTGTTCGGATCAAAGGAGACGAAAAGTTGAGGAGCAGTTCTGTGTGGTTTGGTGCGATCCAGGTAGAAAGCCAAAGCACGTTTACAGTCCAGAGTGTGAAGAGCTGATTCTCCAGGATGAGAATGATGCTTTGGAAAAAACACAGGAAGAACTATGGATTGGTTGAGATGAAATTCAGAGACAATTTTAGGCAGGAATTTCGGATGAGTGCGAAGGACCACCTTGTCATGATGGAATACTGTGAAAGGTGGATCCGCCACTAAGGCCTGAAGCTCACTGACTCTGCGGGCAGAAGTGAGGGCAACAAGAAAAACCACTTTCCAAGTGAGAAACTTCAGTGGAGCCTTGTTGAGAGGCTCAAAAGGAGGTTTCATAAGTTGAGAAAGGACAACATTGAGATCCCAAACCACTGGAGGAGGTTTGAGAGGAGGATTGACATGGAAAAGTCCTTTCATAAATCTGGAAACCACAGAATGAGCATAGAGAGGTTTCCCTTGCAGAGGCTGATGGAAAGCCGCAATTGCACTTAGATGGACTCGTATTGATGTAGACTTGAGGCCAGAATGAGACAGGTGTAGAAGATAGTCCAATATAGAAGATAGGGAGGCTCGTTGAGGTTCCTTACGATTAGATACACACCAGGCAGAAAATCTAGTCCATTTTTGGGAGTAGCATTGTCTAGTAGCAGGCTTCCTGGAAGCCTCCAACACATCCCTCACCGCTTTGGAAAACTGGAGGGGAGTTACGTTGAGAGGAACCAAGCTGTCAGGTGGAGAGACTGCAGGTTGGGATGAAGCAGAGATCCTTGATGCTGAGTAAGCAGTGAAGGAAACACTGGAAGAAGGAATGGCTCCCTGCTGCTGAGTTGAAGTAGAAGGGAGTACCAAGGCTGTCTGGGCCACCGAGAAACTATCAGAATCATGGTGGCATGGTCGGACTTCAGCTTGACCAGAGTCTTTTGAATGAGAGGAAACGCATATAGAAAGAGATTCCTTCAGTCCAGAAGAAAGGCATCTGCCTCGAGGCGATGAGGAGTGTAGATCCTGGAGCAGAATTGAGGCAGTTTGAATTTGTGGGGAGCCGCAAAGAGGTCTATCTGAGGCATCCCCCACTGAGAGAAGATCTGATGAAGGGGCTTGGAATGGAGGGTCCATTCGTGAGGCTGGAGGAGATGACTTAAGTTGTCCGCCAAGGCATTGTCCGCCCCCTGAATGTAGACAGCTTTGAGGAAGGTGTTGTGGCAAATCACCCAAACCCAGACTCTGAGAGTTTCCTGACAGAGGGAGTCTGATCCCGTGCCCCCGTTTGTTGACATAATACATGGCGACCTGATTGTCCGTGCGAATGAGGACCACCAGGTCGTGAAGCAGATGTTGAAAAGCTTGAAGAGCATTGAAAATCGCCCTGAGTTCCAGAAGATTGATATGGCACAGCTGGTCCGCACTGGCCAAAAGCCTTGAGTGCGAAGACCGTCCAGATGAGCCCCCCATGCATAGGTCGAGGAATCGGTTGTGAGAACCTTCTGGTGGGGAGGAGTGTGAAACAGCAAACCTCTGGATAGATTTGAAGAGATCATCCACCAACATAGAGACTGCTGAAGAGCAGGAGTGACCAGGATGTGACGAGGCAAAGGATCTGACACCTGTGTCCATTGAGAAGCCAGGGTCCACTGAGGAATTCTGAGGTGAAGTCTGGCAAAAGGAGTCACATGAACTGTAGAGGCCATGTGGCCCAGGAGAACCATCATGTGTCTCGCTGAGATGGACTGGCGAGAAGACACTGACTGGAAGAGATGAAGCAGAGCATCCAGGCGCTGAGGAGGAAGGAATGCTCTGAGTTGAATAGTATCGAGAACCGCCCCGATGAAGGGAAGAGACTGGGTCGGTTGCAGATGAGATTTTGGGAAGTTGATCTCGAACCCCAGACTCTGCAGGAACCAAATAGTCCTTTGGGTCGCCAAGATGACCCTTGGAGCCGAGGCAGCTTTGATGAGCCAGTCGTCGAGGTAGGGAAACACCTGAAGACCATGGTTCCGGAGTGCAGCGGCCACCACCACCAGACACTTTGTGAAGACTCTGGGAGACGAGGACAGGCCGAAGGGAAGCACTCGATACTGCAGATGCAGATGTCCCACCCGAAATCTGAGGAATTTGCGAGAGGACGGATGAATGGGAATGTGAGTGTAGGCCTCCTTGAGATCCAGAGAGCATAACCAGTCGTTCTGCTCGAGGAGGGGGTAGAGAGAAGCTAGGGTCAGCATGCAAAATCTCTCGACCAGGAACTTGTTGAGCACCCTGAGGTCCAGAATTGGATGCAGGTCGCCCGTCTTCTTCGGAACAAGGAAGTACCGGGAGTAAAACCCCCGGTTGTGTTGGTCCACAGGGACCGGCTCGACGGCCCGGAGCCGGAGCAAAGCCTGAGCTTCCTGAAGAAGAAGGGCGGTCTGGGTCAAGCTGGAAGGATACTCTCTTGGAGGATGGTCCGGGGGGACCCGATGGAACTGAAGAGAGTATCCCTCCCTGATGATGGTAAGGACCCAAAGGTCTGTGGTTATAGCCATCCATCGATGATAAAAATGAGGAAGGCGACCCCCAATTGGAAAGACAAGGGATAGCAGAACAGTGTTGGTTATGCTCTCGACAAGAGAGTCAAAAAGGCTGAGGAGCCTTGGGAACAGCAGAAGGCTGAGGTTTTTGTTGAGATTTCTGCGGCGGCTGTCTCTTCACTGGTTGCCTCGCAGCAGGAGCCTGCCTGGGAGTGTAATGCCGCTGATATATCAAGGGCGGTCAAGAAGGTCAAGACTGAGCAGGTTTAGACTTGGGACAAAGGATGGACTGGAATGACTTTTCATGGTCCGACAGCTTCTTCGTCACGGTCTCAATAGACTCATCAAACAAATCCGCACCTGCACATGGGACGTTGGCAAGCCTGTCCTGGAGGTTCGGGTCCATGTCAATGGTTCGAAGCCATGCCAAGCGACGCATGGCCACGGAACAGGTGGCAGCCCGTGCCGAGAGCTCAAATGCATCATACGAGGATTGCATCAATTGAAGACGCAGCTGGGACAGCGAGGCGACGACCTCCTCGAATTCAAAATGAGCTTGAGATTCGATGTAAGGCATAAACTTCCGAAGTACTGGAAGGAAGAACTCCAAATAGGTGGCAAAATGGAAGGTGTAATTGAGAACTCGGGAAGCCATCATCGAGTTCTGGTAGATGTGCCTCCCGAACTTATCCATGGTCCTCCCCTCTCGGCCCGGTGGCACCGAGGCATATACCTGGGACGGATAAGATCGCTTGAGGGAGGACTCGACCAACAGTGACTGATGGGAGAGCTGGGAGCCCTCAAACCCCTTATGATGCACTGTGCGGTACCTGGCATCCAGTTTGCCAGGAACGGCAGGAATGGAGTACGGTGTTTCAAAACATCGCATGAAGGTTTGGTCGAGGAGCTTGTGGAGAGGCAGGCGAAGAGACTCAGCAGGAGGATGAGGCAGATGCATGGTATCCAGGTACTCCTTGGAGTATCGGGAACCCGAGTCCAAGATGATGTCGAGATCATCCGCCATCTGCTGTAGAAAAGATGAAAAAGACAGCTGGTCCGCCAAGACAGGACGCTGGGACGGACTTGATGAAGTCGAGGCCTCCTGATCCAAGGAGACATGGGATCGACAAGGAGAGAACGACCGGTAGGCATCCTCGAACTCCGGGCCCAGAGGAGGGGAGATATCCGAAGATGAATACCCCACACGAGGAAGCTTCTTCTGAGGCGAGACTGTAGAATGCCTAGACGAATGTCTCGAAGAATGCCTGGAACGGTGCCCCTCCCTTCGTCTCGAAGGAGATCTGGAACGGTGACGCCCAGATGGCTCCGCAGAGGCCTCCAATGAATAGATGGGGCTGGAGGCCGTAGAGCGAAGAGGAGGATGGGCCGATGCCTCTCGAACAGCATTCCATGGGTCGAGAGATGGCTTGGCATGGAAGGGGCTCCAGAAGAATTTCTCCTGATGATGCCTAGGGCTTCGACTACCTGAAGGCACATCCCAATTGTCTTCGCCCGGGACGGGGATGGGTTCCAGAGGCGGCATCTCACTAAACGAAGCGCGCCTCGATGAACTGGTGGCCAAGTGCCGCTCCTCCTCCCCTAGTAGTGAGAGCGAGCAGCGAGGCGGAGGAGGAGGGGGCGGCTCGCCCCCACGAGGAGGTTCTGCATGCCCATGCTGGATTGTGGCAAGCCACTTGGGCCCCATGGTAGTCATTATCTCAATGAATTGGGCCTCCATGATCGACCGCAGCGAAGCCGACAAGGGGGGAGCAGCACTCGAAGTGGGACCCCCTGTACGGTCTTCGCGGTCCCGTGTGGTCGAGTGCTTAGCCTTAGAAGCCTTAGGCACCTTAATAACCACTGGGGGAATGGCCTGAGGAGGTACCTGATCTGAGGAGACCGAAGCAGGCACCGGAGCAGGAGGCGGGGTCATAGAAACATAGAAAGATGACGGCAGATAAGGGCTACAGCCCATCAAGTCTGCCCACACCATTGACCCACCCTTATAAGTCTACTGGCCCCCTTAACTCTACTGACCTGCTCTATTAAGTCAATATCCTAGCGACCCTATTCATTGGTATGACCCTCGCAGTGATCCCACATAGGTATCCCATTTATTCTTGAAGTCTGGGATACTGCGGGCCTCGATCACCTGTACTGGAAGCTTGTTCCAATGCTCTATCACTCGTTCCGTGAAGAAATACTTCCTGACATTTCCACGAAACTTCCCTCCCCTGAGTTTGAGCGGATGTCCTCTTGTGTTCGAGGGTCCTTTGAGAAGAAAGATATCATCTTCCACCTTGACCCGTCCCGTGATATACTTAAATGTCTCAATCATGTCTCCCCTCTCCCTATGCTCCTCGAGAGTATAGAGCTGCAATTTGTTCAGTCTTTCTTCGTACGAGAGACCTTTTAGCCCCGAGACCATCCTGGTGGCCATCCGCTGAACCGACTCAATTCTGAGCACATCTTTACGGTAATGTGGCCTCCAGAATTGCACACAGTATTCTAGATGAGGTCTCACCATGGCTCTGTACAATGGCATCATGACCTCAGGTTTCCTGTTGAAGAAACTTCTCTTGATACAACCCATCATCTGCCGTGCCTTTAAATGAAGCCTTCTCCACTTGATTGGCAGTCTTCATGTCTGCACTGATGAACACTCCCAAGTCTCGTTCTGCCATAGTCTTGGTCAAAGTTTCTCCATTCAAGGTGTAATTTCTGCATGGATTTCCATTTCCGAGATGCATAACCTTACATTTCTTGGCGTTGAAGCCCAGCTGCCAGATAGAGGACCAACTTTCTAAAGTACGGAGGTCCTGTTCCATAGTATCCTGTAGATTGTAGCCGTTTACGATATTGCATAGTTTGGCGTTATCAGCGAATAAGGTTACCTTACCTTGAAGCCCTTGAGTCAAATCCCTAATGAATATGTTGAAGAGAAGTGGACCCAGGACAGAGCCCTGCGGCACTCCGCTGGTCACTTCCGACGTTTTAGAGAGGGTACCATTAACCATCACCCTCTGAAGTCTGCCACTTAGCCAATCTTTAACCCATGTAGTTAGTGTTACTCCTAACCCCATCGATTCCATCTTGTTCAGCAGTCTGCGGTGTGGGACGCTGTCAAAAGCTTTGCTGAAATCAAGGTATACGACGTCCAAGAACTCTCCCGAGTCCAGCCTTCTTGTTACCCAGTCAAAGAAGCTGATAAGATTGGACTGGCAGGACCTACCCTCGGTGAATCCATGTTGACTGGGGTCCCGGAGATTCCCCTCATTCAAGATCGTATCTAATTTATGCTTAATTAGTGTTTCCATGAGTTTACACACTATTGAATTGAGACTCACCGGTCTATAGTTCGCAGCCTCAGCCTTGCAACCCTTTTTATGCAGAGGAACGACGTTAGCTGTTTTCCAGTCTAATGGAACTTTCCCCGTGCTTAGTGAGAGATTGAAGAGCACGGCCAACGGTTCCGCCAGAACATCTCTCAATTCTCTAAGCACTCTTAGGTGTAAATTGTCCGGTTCCATGGCCTTGTTCTCCTTAAGCCTTGTCAGCTCTCTGTAGACGTCTTCAGGTGTGAACTGTGACCAGTCAGTCCTGGGCTCTGCCCAGGTCCCAGTTAAGGTCTCCTGAAGTAGACACCGAAACGGGGCCGCGTCGGGGCCCTGATAAGTATTTTTGAGAACTTACCGTATGAATGTAAAGTTTTTTAGTGCTCACCTGAATGCAGAAAATTTTGCTTGTATTTTGAAAGCTCTTTGAATGCATATTGCATCATTATTGAGATATATACACAGTTATAATCATTCATACCTTTGAGTTGGACTCGTTTGTTACATTATGAAGCAATGATTGGAAGATAAACTCTTTTCCTAAGAGGGGGTCACCTCTTCCTCTTTAGAGTTTTATATCTCTGAGCTGAATTTTTGTATAACGGGTCCTCCTCGTGGGTTGAGTTACTATTATAGAGTCGGTCTGTTTTGTTTATATAGTGATTTTTCTGACTCTTGGTTACATTGTCCCTGCTGATAGTGGAAACAAGGTCCCAGTTAAGCCAGGGGAAAAAGTAAGAATAAAAACACGGAAGGAAAATTCCAGGATCTCCCAAGGTTATATTTTGGGAGATAATGCCATTGACCACCAGAGGGAGCTGGATTCATCTGAGGAGGAAGTAGGTGAGCTTGATTCGAGTCACCACCGGGGGAGCTCAAGAGGCCCCTGGACTTCTGCTGACTCCCTCAGATCAGGCCACACCCCTAGGGTATGTAAGCCAGCAGTGGCATTCAAGCCAGCAGGCCGGTTAGGGAGGAAGTTCAGGCCTTGCCTCCCTAAAGATCCACCTGGGCCAAACAGGAGCAACAACCCTATGCCTATGGAGCTGACAGAGGCCGGGCAAGATGAGGACTTGCCACTTTTGAATGGAGAGCCTATGGACTGTCATGAAGCCGGTGCAGGTTGTGAAGCTAATTACCCTGAGCCTATGCAGGTGGACTTGGCCTCAAGCTACAAACAGTGAGTGTGGATTATTTGGAACTGTTTGCTTGCTGTGTTTTGTTTTCTTGGATGTTGGTTTTTTGAGAAAGCTAGGAGTGTGTGGGGAGAGGTTTTGTTGTCACCCTGGGTGGGATTTTGAAGGCCATATCTGTGGCTTTATTTTTGACAAAACCTGTGTCACTCTCCTTTCCTGGCAGTCATATAATGTTGTCAGAGGCTTTTCTCATTTTCTTTAATTACTAATCATTGTGGAAACAAGTATCCTGAACTTTATTTTTTGATTTGTTGAATTACCTGCTTAGGAGCAGGCAGGGCTAGCTCTGTGGAGAGCTGAAGTCTCAGGAGCAATTGGGACTTAATTAGGATTGAAAGAAAGTTTTGGACTTTATTTTGGACTGTTTTATTTTCTTGCCTCTTTTGGCAGTTTTGCTTTGTTGCTGTTTGGAATCCTGACTAATGTTGCAAATGTTTGATGAACTACTTACCTGCATGAAGAAAATAGTAAACTGAACTATTTCTTTCAACTACTACCATTGTTGGAACTTTATTTTTCTTGGCTTTAACTCTGATTACTGCTGAGAACCCAGTCCTGCAGGGTGACTCCATGCCGGGTCACACGCTGGTGTACTGTTTGTGTTAACCACTGGGATTGCTATAGAGCCCAGCCCTGGGCTATAGTGGTGGTGACAGAACTCAAAATTCTGAAACGGGTCTATCGCAATTTGTTTTGCCTTCAACTGTGGTCCGTGTCCCGGTGCCTCACAGGTGAAGACTGAGCAGAAATATTCATTTAGTATTTCGGCTTTTTCGGAATCCGCCACCGCGTAGTTTCCGTCCGGTCTCCTAAGGCGTACTATGCCGTCTGTGTTCCTTTTCCTATCACTAATATACCTGAAGAAAGACTTGTCCCCTTTTCTAATGTTTTTTGCCAAAGTTTCTTCCACTCGAAGTTTGGCCTCCTTAACTGCTGTTTTGACCGCTGCAGACCTGGTTTTATATTCTACTTTAGTTTCCCTTCTCTGCGTACGTTTGTAGGAAAGAAATGCTGTTTTCTTCTCCTTAATGAGGTGCGAGATCTCCTCAGTGAACCATTGGGGTTTATTGTTTCTTTGCCGTTTGTCTACCGATTTTATGTAGCGATTAGTAGCTTCGTGTATTGATGATTTCAGGTACGACCACATAGCTTCCACATTACCAGTCTCTGCTTGGTCCTACAGCGTCTGATGGACGAAATCTCCCATGCGTGTGAAGTCGGTGCCCCGGAAATTAAGTACCTTTGTTTTTATGATTGATTTAGGGAATCCTTTCCTAAGGTTGAACCATACCATGTTATGGTCGCTGGAGGCTAGCGTATCCCCTACTGAGACCTCTGAGACGCTTTCCCCGTTGGTGAGTACCAGGTCAAGGATCGCCTGGGCCCTAGTGGGCTCCGTTACCATCTGTTTTAGTTGTGCACCATTTATGGAGGTCAAAAGCCTCTTGCTGCCACTGGTGGTTGCTGAAAATGTGTTCCAGTCTGCATCAGGCATGTTGAAGTCCCCTAGCAGTACAGTGTCGCCCCGTAGAGTGATATTCTCTATGTCTTCAATTAATTCCATGTCCATGTCTTCCAGTTGTCTTGGGGGTCTGTATACCACACCAAGATACAGGCATTTATTGCCACCTCTTGCCAGGTTAACCCAGAGGGACTCCCCGGTGTATTTGACATCAGTGATCCTGGTGGTTTTGATGTCTTCTTTAATGTATAGTGCTACCCCACCACCTAACCTGCCCTCTCTGTCACGACGAAGAAGATTGTACCCCGGTATAGCCATATCCCACCCATGTGAGTCCGTAAACCATGTTTCGGTTATTGCTACCACGTCTAGGTTGGCATCCCTTATTTCAGTTTCCAGCTCTAGAATTTTATTGCCTAAACTGTGAGCATTAACATACATGGCCCTCCACACTTTGTGTTTGCTAGGTCGCTGTAAGGCGTTTTCCACCTGAGTCTGTGTGGCACCTAGAGAACTGTTTGCTATGTGGGCCCTTACCTCGGAAGCAGAGTATCGACTCATCCCATCAGGATAGTTCCTTTCCGCACCAGTACATGAGTAGGTACCCTCCCCCAACTTACCTAGTTTAAAGCCCTACGAAGCAGGCGGGCTAGTCGGTGTCCGAAGATGTTCTTACCTCTGCTGGTCAAGTGGAGTCCGTCTGGTCCCAGAAGTCCTTGTAACGCCTCTCCATGATTCAGGAATCCAAAGTTCATATCCCGACACCATCCTTGTAGCCATTCGTTGGTTCTTAGGATACATTCATCTCTGGCTCTTCCCTTGCCTCTAACTGGGAGGATTGAAGAGAAGACCACCTGCGCACCCGTCTGCTTCAGCCTCACACCCAAGGCTCCGAAGTCTCTGGTGATGGTCTCCTGGGTGTTTCTTGCAGTGTCATTCGTACCTATGTGGATAAGAAACATAGGAAAATGGTCATTAGGTGTGAGTAGTTTACCCAGGTTGGTGGTGACGTCCCATATCCTGGCTCCAGGTAGACAGCAAACCTCTCTCGAGAGTGTATCCGGCCTGCAGATTGGTCCCTCTGTGCCCCTCAGCATGGAGTCCCCAATGACTATTACTCTGCGCTTCTTTCGTTGGGGGGGGGGGAATCGGTCATCAGATGGAGCTGCTTGTTGGGTCCGCTCCTGTTCTTCGGGTCGAAGCCGGAACGAAGGAAGCCGGCTTCAAAAGACCCGATGCAGCAGGAGTAGATGACGACTTCGCAGGTAAAGGCAAAGCGCTGGTCGAAGTCGAAGGTTCCTTGGAAGCTTCCATCGCGAACATCGACTCCCACAGGAAACAGCGACGCTTGAAAGCATGTGCTGTTAGAGTGGAACAAGGCCGGCACGATTTTGGAAGATGTTCAGGCCCGAGACACTGCAAACAGCGTCGACGCGGGTCCGTCAACGAAATCGCGCGCTGGCACTTGATACACTTCTTAAAACCGGTAATAGGCCGGGACATAGGCCGAAAAAGCTCCGCCGCTAGATCGAAGGAGCGGGGCCCCAGCCACGCGGCTGACCCGGTTGAATCTTTGGAAAAAAATTTTTTTTTTAACAAAATAATAAAACGACAGAAGAAAACACACGATTAAGAGAAATTAAACTCAAAACCGCGGCACTAGAAGGCAAGAACACGGGTTCACTCAGCGCAGAGAGTTGAAGCAAACTTCTCCGCGGAAAGAAAAGAACTGAAGAGACACGCCCGGTGCATCGGGCGGGAAGGCACTCGCGCATACACGGTGCGGGCATCTCGAAACTTCTGAAGTTTCTTCAAGCAAGTATGCTTGTGAGACGTCCACATCGGGGCTCTGTCGGATGACATCACCCACTAGTGAGAATACCTGCCTGCTTGTCCTGGGATAACAGATTTTTTATACAATGAAGATCATGAAATTTGAAAATTACATAAATGGTCTCAAGTCCAAATCCATATTCAAACTATGTGGATTAATGGTATTGTAATTATGGATAAAACGTTGGTCTTCTCTCATAAGCGTAATATCTAAGTTCCCTCCCCTCCACCTTGTCCGAATCACTCTCAATAAAAAAATTTTAAATCATCAATGCAGTGACTCTTTTCATACCAGTGCTCCACAATTGGAGCAGACTGTACATTCCTACTGATACAACTCCTATGTTCAATCATCCTCGTCTTCCATACGTTTGGTTTTAGCAATGTACCACTTCTTACATGGGCATATAATTGCATAAATCACTTGTGAAGTCTGACAATCACTATATTCCCTTAATTTAACTGTAATACCAGTAACTGGATGTTCATAACTTTCAATGGTCATGCTGTGCTTACATATTGAGCAATGCCCACAGGGTATATGTCCAACATGGCCAATGTTGGGTCATGCTGTGCTTACATATTGAGCAATGCCCACAGGGTATATGTCCAACATGGCCAATGTTGTTAGATGATGGCTCAGGAAGAGTGGAAGGGACCAGCATATCCCTGAGATTTCTATTTCTAGAAAATGCTATTACTGGTGTGATTTTTTCAAAACATACATGAGATTGTAAAATATGCCAATTTTTCTTAATGATACCCTGTATGTCATTAGAAAGATGAGAGAATCTGAGCGTACAAACTAAATCTGGTTTGGGTCTGGTCACCACTTGATTCAACAATTCCTCCCTATGTTTCATTTGTGCTTTACGATAACACTCCCTAACACATCCCTGCGGATAGCCTCTTGCTAGAAAATTATTTGCCATCAATGGTGCCTGTCATTCAAATTCATCCATATCGGTACACAATCTGCGTAATCTTAAAAATTGTGAATAAGGAAGGTTCTTTTTCAGGCTTTTGTTATGAAAACTAGTAAAGTGAAGGTAAGTATTCCTATCTGTTTCTTTCCTATAAATTGTAGTTTTCAAGCCATATCTTGTTTTATAAATCTGGATATCCAGAAATGAAATAGACTGCTCATTATATTCAATCTTAAACTTTAAATTAATAACACATGTATTTAACCACTGATGAAAATTAATCAACTCATCACTGCTGCCTCTCCATAGCATGAATACATCGTCAATATATCTTTTGTAAAGAACAACATTTCTTTGAAACGGATGTGATTCTAAAAAGTTTTCTTTAAAATCTGCTACATAAAGATTCGCAATGTCTAGGGCCATGGATGACCCCATGGCTGTACCCTTAATTTATTGGAAAAATTTCTCTTGAAAACAAAAATAGTTGTTCATTAAGGCCATACTTGCTAATGTTAAAATGAAGTGGTTTGGTACCCGTCTATGAGTTTCCCTTCCTTTAAGTGTTCTTTCAATAATCCCTAATGCTGACAATTGGGGAATGTTGGTATACAATGACTCAATGTCCATCGTGACCAAAATGATATCAGAAAGAGCACCATCATATTGTTCAATAATGTTGATCATATCAGATGAATCCTTGATGTATGATTTTATACATGGAATGAAGGGTCTAAGGAAAAAATCCACAAATTTCGACAAGGGTTCTAAAATAGAGCCATTCCCAGAGATGATTGGACGACCAAGTGGGTCTGTATTCGATTTATGTATCTTAGGGAGTACATAAATTGTAGGGATTATAGGATGATTGACAGTTAAAAATAGACTTTCCTTCATACCGTGTTTCCCCGATGGTAAGACACTGTCTTATTTTTTTTGGAAGGTCAAAATATGCTCTAGGGCTTATTTTCGGGGGGATGCCTTATTTACCCTTTCATGTCCCCTCTGTATCTCTATCCTTATTCAGTAGGTCCTGCTTACCCTTTCTCTTCTTTGTGTCACTATCTCCATTTTCAGCTTTCCCCCCCTTTTCCTTTGTTACTGCACCCTGTAGCTAGAATCTTTCCACCCTCCCTCCACTCCGGCCCAGCCCAGTATGAAATATTTCCTTTTGTTTCCCTCCCCTCTCTCTTTCTCTCTCTCTTCTCCTCCCTCACCCACGAGTCCTGCATCTGGCCCTCTCCCTTCTACCTGCACCTGGCAACACCCCCCTGCTCCGCGGCTCTCTTCAGCAACTTGTCAGCAGCGGTGATGAAGACAAGCTACCGACATCGAGGCCTTCCCTCTACGAGTCCCGCCTTTGTGGAAAAAGGAAGTTGAAACAAGTGGGACTCGCAGAGGGTAGGCCCCGACGTCAGAAGCTTGTGGCGATCGCTGCTGCTGAGTTGCCGAAGAGAGTCGCGGAGCAGGGGATATGGCCGGAAGCAGGTAGAAGGGAGAGGGAGATAGGAAGGCTGTAGATCTCCGGAACATGACACCGACCCCGGCCAGGATGATTTCTTTTTCAGGCGTGCATCTTACAAGTCCGGCGTCGCGGCGGGAAATAGCCATGCTGAGCAGTGAGCTCAGCACTACACAGATGAAAGCCTTGCTTGCTGATTGGTCCGGTGGCACGGCCGCCGGACCAATCAGCAAGCAAGGCTTTCATCTGTGTACTGACTCGTGGCTAGCGCTGTTTATGGTACGATGAAATGGATGTCAGAAGCATGATAGTGCAGTATTTTTGTAGCGCCAGTTTTTCGTATGATTCTGGGTAATTCTAGTTAGACAAACATCTGTGTTAGTTAAGGACCGCGCCCAAATAGAAGTGTACGAAAAATAGGTGAATAAAACATTTAAATATAATGTAGCTAAGGCCAGAAGAAAAAACACACTAAAGATTAATATAAGGAAAAGAATGGTGTTTTCTTGTGTACTTTGCTGTTGAGCTAAATCATGGTGGAAATCATGATTACATGATTACATGGAGTCCAGTTTAGGTTCTTTTGTATGTGCTATAACTGTCCTGTCTTAGGTCACCATCTTGTGCCAGTGAATAGTTTCTGTTCTTTGTTCAGCTTCCCGCCTTTAGCCTCGTGGTTCTAATTGTTAACAGATGTGCTCAGGTCAGTTAGGAAAAGCATATTAGACTCCATATTCCAAACTGAGATATAAAATGTATGAAGTATGAATGGCCAAGATATGAATGAAATTATGAATGTTTGGGGCCCATGAATGTGGTTTATAAGAAGAAACACTGAGGAAAATCCTAAAAGTAACATCTGGAAGTAGTTAAGTTAGAATTTGAGATGCTGTATCAGTCTCCAGCAGAGGGGAGGGGGATTTAAACCCCCCTTCCTCCAGAGTAAGCTTTCTGTGTAAGGCTGTGCAATTTGAATCTGTCAGCTTAGGAGTTTTTTTTTTCCTTTAAGGCTCAGAACTTGTCAGCATGGAAGGACTGAGAATTTACCATGTTAATAATTGTGAATTCTTTTGAATGTTAATGTTAATTCAGAAATCATCTGAAACTTTGACTAACTTTTAAACATGGAGGAATGTTTCTTTGTCTAAACTTTAAGACCACCCAGAGAAATGTTATTGGTCGTCAAACTTGATGATGTCACTAAACCAAAAGTTATATAATAGACTGTAATGAGATAGAAAGAGAGACCATTGTGAGAAGGCCAGCCTTTGGCCACGATGATGATCTCCCATGAGCGCAACGTAAGCAATTATGCTGTTCTTTTGATCTAATAATGGGAAAATAGAACCAATAATTCAATAAATCCTGGTTATAATTTTAAAACCTTGCGCTGGTGTCATTTTGCATGTAGAGTTATTTTCAAACCTGAAGCTTTCACAAATGGCGTCAATGCCCCATGCTCAATTGGTGCCGAAACCCGGGAACTACTAATTTGACGCCTTGAAAAAGCTTATAGGTTATTCATAGAAACTCTAGGAACTCTAGAGATTTCGCATGGTTGTGTAACAAAAGGTAGTCACAGGCTGACTGGCTGCGCAGGAATATGGCGGAAATTAGAGATAAAACGGGACCGGAAAACTGGAAAATTGTGAGTATTACGCCTGTTTAAAGAAAAAAAAATTAAAAAAAAAAAATTAAAAATAATAAAAAAAATAAAAAAATTAATTAAAAATAATAATAAAAAAAATTTATTTAACAATAAGGAGCATGCTGCTTGTATATATCTGTACATTATTGTATAAATTTGTGGGTAGAGGGATATGAAGTTAGTGGAAATTAAATATTAATGGAAAAAGAAAAAGAAAAAATTAGAAATAAAAGTAACACAGAAAGAATGTTGTGAAAAGAAAGAAAAAAAAATCCCTTGCAGTGCTGGCATTTTTCCATCTGGCTTTTAAACTGAGCAGTGCCTGTCTGAAAGAAGAAAAAAATTAAGGTAGAAGTGCCCAGTAGAGAGCAGGTCTCCTCTGTGAACGTAAGTTTTTGCTTGTCTGATAACAGAAGTTACTGAGTTTGAAGAAAAAAATATATATTCTCCGGCTGTGTGTCTAAGCTTTGTCTTTGAACTAACGCCTTTCTCTCTGTGAAAAAGAAAACTGTCTGTTTTAATCTGACTTTGAAAAGTTTCCCTCACCCGTCTCTTTGTTTGAAAAAACGGGCTGAGGGCACCCCCTCCTTCTTTGTCTCCCTCTGCATTTTCAGTGCCTATCTGAAGTAACTACTTTGAAAAGAAAAAAGAAATTGTGTTTCTCAGCTTTGTCTTTCTAAACTCCAGTTCTGTCTCTCTCTGTCTTTTTTGCTCTGCCCTAACTGTTTCTCTTGTCTCTGGAAAAAGAAAAGAAAAGTTAATGGTATCTTACAAGAAGTCCTCTCGCTCTATGCTGTTCCTTTGTTTGAAAGAGCGGGCTGCAAATGGGGGATTTTCACCCCCACCTTTTTCCTCCCTCGATGCCTTCCACAGAGCTATCACGTGAGGAAAGAGGGGGAGGGAATGGAGCAGCAATGGAGTTCTTTTGTCTCAGGGCTACAGATTTTCCAACAGGTATTTGCTTATATACTAGTCAGTTAACGAATTTGATTCTTCTTTTTTGAGAAGTCTCAGAGCAAGTCTGTTTGCATATTAAAAGGGTTTATTGAGAACTGGTAGTTTAGCAAGACATGAGAATCCTATGTATCCGTGGCTTAAATTTGTTTCCGATGTAGTAGAAAAAAAGAAAAGCTTATGTAGTGTGAATATCAGGATTCAATGTGGTCTCTCTCTGATAAAACTTTACCAGCATGCTGTTTAGAGTTCCGGAAAGTTTGTGTATGTTGTTTTTGTAGTGTAGATCTGTGCTGTTAAGAACAATTGAGGTACTTTAGTAGCTTCAGAGCTGTTTGTAGCCTAGGGCTATGTCAAAGAATGCATTAAAAAGATGTTATGTAGCCTGTATGTTGTTTCTTTATATTTTAAAAAGGTTATCAGAATGTTGGAAGAACAGAACTGTAGGATCTGAAGGAATTGGAAAGTGATATTTAAACGAGATGGTTAAGTGAAAAGGAAAAGAAAGTTAAATGTCTGGCGATTTCAAAGCAGGGAGATAGTCTGTAGAACGAACGTACAAGAATGTGGAAGAAAGTTTTGTGAGACGTGTTAAGGAAGGATGTGCTATGAATTATGACCTGATTATAAGGGATATTTTAAGTGGGAATCGGGCAGAAGATGAGGAGAAGGTTCGATAGGGAAGATGGGAGAAAAGGAAGAATTCTGCTGGACTTGGGAATGTATTCAACAGTGAAAGGATAATTTTGTGGAAAAGAAAAAGATTTATTCCAAAAAACAGATACCATGCTTACAAGAAAGATTGTTTTTGTGAGCAAGCAAAGCAGTGCATGAGAAAAAAAAAAAAATTCCTTGCCTTTATATTTTTATCTCAGGGTTCAAATTAGTTTTGAATATGAATTTTTGTGCCCCTGCATGGTTTATAAAGTATTTTTAAACTTGTGCATTGTCCGAAATGTATGATTAGGGAGTAATTAAATTTAAATGCATTTTAAAATTAAATTGGGAAGTTTAAAATAAAAAGATTGACAAAAATAGAGGTTAAGTACCTATATTTTTTTGAAAATCGAAATAAATGTGAAACAAAGGGCTTGCTAACTTGGTTACCGGAAAAGAACAATTATAATAAACTTTTATGTAAGTGGATGAATTCGGAATTGAAATTTTGCTTACTTTTTACAAGTAAGCTCTTCAGGATAGGAACCTAATAAAGAATATGGAATTGAGAATAATTCCCTGATGTTAGAAAAAAAGAAAGTCTAATTTTACCATGTAGAGAATGTGTCTGCATGTTTAAATTTTCCTGTGGCCATATTTTGGTACTACAGGACCCTGAAAAAAGTCTATTTAATCTGTATGTTTTGTGTTTCAGTTAAGAACCTTCTTTGAATCCTTTCAACAATTCAACACAGAGACTGTAACTCTGCAATACAAGAATTAGTACAGTTTGCAGAGGGGATAACGTGCCATGTGTTTCTTTTTTCTTTGTTCTTTTGTTAATGAACATGTGCTTTTTAATTTTTACTTCTCATTTATAATCTTAATGTATATTTTCTTCAAACCGCTTAGAACCTAACGGATGTAGCGGTATATAAGAAATAAATTACATTACATTACATTACATTCCTTCCAGGATTTACACTGACCCGCAGTACCACATTCCACCACTAGAGCTGTGGAGAACACAGAGAAAAATTCCGATGCTGAATTTTCGGCGGGAATTTCAGTGTTCCTTTGTCTTCAACTAATGAGCTGTGCTTACCTTTCAGTTGTACCAGTACGGGTGTAAAGAAAAAAGCAGTTCCATAGTTACAGAAAAGCCAAGCTTGAATTCTGAAAACGTTGCAGCATGAACTTTTTAAAGCCATGATTTAAATTTCACTGAAATTAATTTAGAGACTCCGACCTTACAAGTTGCTAAAACTATTTGCAAAAGACATTTCTGGACTCATATAAAAAATTTTGAACGAAAAAAACAGACTTTATCTTAAACCATGTTACTTTAAATCACTTCATTTGAATTAGGCTTCTGAACTTTAATTATGCTTTTGCATAATTTCATAGACTTATTCTGATATTGTATTAATAACTGTATTTTCTTTATCATTGTCTTCATGCATTGTTCTCAGAAAATATTTTGTGTATCCTGTATTTTAAATTTTATTTCATATGACTGTATTTCCATATACAGTGGCAGCTTCTAAGCTGTTACACAGTGCCACAATATTGTTTAATTGGGTTTAACAGCTGATATCATCAGTCCATTTAATGATTTTAATTTAAATTTGAGAAATGAGTTCCTGCAACACACACAAAAAAAGAAAACTTATATCTGATGTGCATGCATTATCTGCACATAAGTACATTTCCATATTAAGCATATATTTGGGTTTTCTTAACACTGTGCATTATTTTACACTTTATTGATTTAATTCCAAAATTTTATAACATAACACTTTTGAGCATAGGGACTAATTAAATTAGGTAATACTAAGGTTCACTTTATCTTAGGGAAATCTAGGGTTCTATTTTTCTTTAGCTATACTTTCTCTAAATTTTCTGACTTTTAAACTTTAAAAGTACTGGAGTTTCATGAATACCTCTATGAATAAAACAACAGACGTCTCTGCTCTAGGACTGTACTTGCACCTAGAACAGACACTGTCTAACTACCACTGGAATGGTAAGTTTCCTGTATGATATGGTTTAGACAGCAACTTACATAAATGTACACTTGAATGGGTTTTATCTAGAATAGTGGATGGGATTTGCTTGCATTCTCACTAGAGAATTCAAGTAAGCTTTGGGTAAGATCTTCTAGGCACCTGCCGTTGCAGGCCTAGGTAGTACATTTTTCTGGCTTTTGCTATCTAATTGGCATTTAAAAGAATATACTTGCACAGACACACACTGATCCATAAGAAGAACCGTACCCAGAGTAAACCTCAGCGCCACAGATAAGACCACGAGCTCAATTATGAATATTACTTCATAAATTCAGTAATATCCAAGAGGGGACTGACTCGTGGCTAGCGCTGTTTATGGTACGATGAAATGGATGTCAGAAGCATGATAGTGCAGTATTTTTGTAGCGCCAGTTTTTCGTATGATTCTGGGTAATTCTAGTTAGACAAACATCTGTGTTAGTTAAGGACCGCGCCCAAATAGAAGTGTACGAAAAATAGGTGAATAAAACATTTAAATATAATGTAGCTAAGGCCAGAAGAAAAAACACACTAAAGATTAATATAAGGAAAAGAATGGTGTTTTCTTGTGTACTTTGCTGTTGAGCTAAATCATGGTGGAAATCATGATTACATGATTACATGGAGTCCAGTTTAGGTTCTTTTGTATGTGCTATAACTGTCCTGTCTTAGGTCACCATCTTGTGCCAGTGAATAGTTTCTGTTCTTTGTTCAGCTTCCCGCCTTTAGCCTCGTGGTTCTAATTGTTAACAGATGTGCTCAGGTCAGTTAGGAAAAGCATATTAGACTCCATATTCCAAACTGAGATATAAAATGTATGAAGTATGAATGGCCAAGATATGAATGAAATTATGAATGTTTGGGGCCCATGAATGTGGTTTATAAGAAGAAACACTGAGGAAAATCCTAAAAGTAACATCTGGAAGTAGTTAAGTTAGAATTTGAGATGCTGTATCAGTCTCCAGCAGAGGGGAGGGGGATTTAAACCCCCCTTCCTCCAGAGTAAGCTTTCTGTGTAAGGCTGTGCAATTTGAATCTGTCAGCTTAGGAGTTTTTTTTTTCCTTTAAGGCTCAGAACTTGTCAGCATGGAAGGACTGAGAATTTACCATGTTAATAATTGTGAATTCTTTTGAATGTTAATGTTAATTCAGAAATCATCTGAAACTTTGACTAACTTTTAAACATGGAGGAATGTTTCTTTGTCTAAACTTTAAGACCACCCAGAGAAATGTTATTGGTCGTCAAACTTGATGATGTCACTAAACCAAAAGTTATATAATAGACTGTAATGAGATAGAAAGAGAGACCATTGTGAGAAGGCCAGCCTTTGGCCACGATGATGATCTCCCATGAGCGCAACGTAAGCAATTATGCTGTTCTTTTGATCTAATAATGGGAAAATAGAACCAATAATTCAATAAATCCTGGTTATAATTTTAAAACCTTGCGCTGGTGTCATTTTGCATGTAGAATTATTTTCAAACCTGAAACTTTCACAAATGGCGTCAATGCCCCATGCTCAGTACGTGCTGAGCTCACTGCTCATCATGGCTATTTCCCGCCGCGACGCCGGACTTGTAAGTTGCATGCCTGCGTGACACACTACCGGAGCCACGGCAAAGGTGGAAAAGAGCCGCATGCGGCTCTGGAGCCGCGGGTTGCCGACCCCCGCGGTAGACGGAGGGACCACACGGAGTCACCCACTGTACCACCCGATTCGGGTAAGCGCAGGTATCGGTGGGTGGCTTATATGCGGGGGGGGGGGTGCCTTATTTTACAATTTTTTCTAAAAAGGGGGGGCTGTCTTATTTGATGGCCCTGCCTTATCATCGGGGAAACACGGTGTCGGGGAAACACGGGGAAACTACTGAAATCACAGAGTCAATTTCTGATTTAAGCTGTACAGTGGGATCCTCAGTTAGTTGCACATAATAAGTCTGATACAGTGGTACCTTGGATTACGAGCATATTCCGTTCCAGGAGCATGCTCGTAATCCAAAATGCACGTTTATCAAAGCGAGTTTCCCGATAGGAAATAATGGAAACTCACTTTGATAGGTTCCCCCCCTCCCCCCCCCCCCCCCCCGAGGCCAGCAGCGCTGCTCCCTCCCTCCACGAGAACCGGCATTGCTCCCCCCGAAGGCCCCCCCCGTGAACCGGCACCCCCCCGCCGCCATCGGGCACCCCCCCCGCCGCGACCTGAGGTCCCCCCAACCCACCCGAACCCTCTTCTTACTTTGCTGTAGCCTCCGCAGCGGCACCGGCACCAGCATGTCCTGTGCGTTGGTGCCGGTGCCTGAATATCTGCCTCCTGTGCTGGGCCTTGAGCATGTGCGCATGCTCAAGGCCTGAAAGTTCACATCGAACATGAGAGTTCACGTTCAACGTGAACTCTCAGGCCTTGAGCATGCATGCTCAAGGCCCAGCACAGGAGGCAGATCTTCAGGCACCGGCACCAACGCACAGGACATGCTGGTGCCGGTGCCGCTGCGGAGGCTACAGCAAAGTAAGAAGAGGGTTCGGGTGGGTTGGGGGGACTTCAGGTCACGGCGGGGGGTGCCCGACGGTGGTGGTGGGATGCCGGATCGCGGGGGGGGGGGGGGTGCTCGCAAATTGGGGGGCACTCGGTTTCTGAGGTGCCGATTTTGCGAATGTTTTGCTCGTCTTGCAAAACACTCGCAAACCGGTGCACTCGTAAACCGAGGTACCACTGTACTTGTCTCTCTATTTCTGTAACATAAGCTAAGTGATCCATGATAATGACACCAACCCCTTTATCTGCCGGTTTAATGACTATGTCCATATTATTCCTTAAATCTTTAATTGCAGAGAGTTCACTTTTGTCAAGGTTATGAAACAGCTTTTTTTTATGATCTCTTTCTAAGGTCGCAATATCATGTGATACACACTGATGAAAAGCTTCAATCAATGGGTCTATAGGGCCCGGAAGGAACTACTTAGATTCTGGTTTAACAACTGACAGATCCACCTGAGATGGACTGTTTGCAAAAAAAATGCACATTTTGAAGCTTTCTTTGGAATTTTATTCAAGTTCCAAAGAAAGCTTCAAATTGTGCATTTTTTTATATACTCAAAGACTCATAAGGTATGTTCCTTTTATCTATATATTTTTTGAATATTTAGCATTTTGACAATGATCTCCTTACTCTACCTCTCAAGGCATTTTTGCACTCTTATTTTATTTTAAATAATGTTCTCCTACAGTCTTATCAAATGGCCTATTGTTTTTATTCAAGTCATTAATTTACTTCACATGAAAATTTTTGTTGTTTATTGATTTTTTTAAGGTTTTATTTCTGTTTTTAACATATTTTTGTATTTTGATATGTTTCAATTGATTTTATATTTATCGTCAAACAAACAGCACATTATTTATTGTTTTTATTTTTCATAGACATATTTTTTATAGTCACAACTTTTATAGGTGCACAAAAAGTGTTTATTTACTTATTAACAAAAACATAATTCTTAGCAGTAATATACGATATATTGGGCATTCATATAAATTGTTAACTATAATTCTTAATGTTTTAATATTTGTTTCGTGTGATGGATTTCTTTATATTTGCTTTGCATGATGAATTGTTATGACTATACTTTGATCAAATATTTGACGTCAGATGTATTCTTTTGTTCCATTTATAATGTTTTTATATATAGTTTTTATTCTTTGCTGTTTTTTAAATATATGTTTTATATATATACCATGTATGTTATTAATGTATTTATGCTTATGTATGCACTTGTAGACTCCTGAGGCAGGCCGTTTGGGCCGAAACATGTGCATGTTGAGTCGCAGAGTCATTTTATGAATTTTGGATGAATAAAGGCATTTGGATTTATCAGATGAGTTGAAAGACACTTTTTGTTGTGCACCATTCTGATTGGGACAATTCCACTTTTGTTCTGAACGAGTGGGAAAACTCCAGAGCGTTACCGTCTTGAATCACCTCCAGGACCCACTGATCTGTTGTGATCTCGGCCCACCTCGGTAAAAACCTTGTAACCAAGCGCCCACCAAGGGAGGCGCCCTCACAACCAAGCAGAACCAAGGGATGCGCCAACAAGGAGTCATTAGGTGGGCCGGGAGGCAGAGGAGCCGAGGGAGGAATCGCATCCCCCCAGCGGGCATCCGGAAAGGACTGCAGTGCAAACGCTGAAAGAAATGGCCCTGAGAAACCTCAAGAGGCCGGAAAAGAAGCAGCCTATCGACCAGGGTGATACCTGTGGAAATCATGCAAATGCCCCCAAAAAATGCCACCCTGTGCAGGTGGACGGGCATGGTCTTCAGGCAGACAGGGCACTTTAGAGTTCGTCAAGGTCTGAATCAATTTGTCCAAATCCTCGCCAAACAAAAAAGACCCCTGAAAGGGAAATTTTGTCAGCTTAGCCTTAGATACCGCATCTGCCGACCAAGCCTGAAGCCATAAAGTACGATGCGTGGCCACCCTGAGAGACATGGACTTGGCTGACATCTGCAATAAGTTATACAGGGCATCAGAGAGATAAGAGGCAGCCATCAAATGGTAGGAGGCTTGCGCCAGAAGACATATGAGGAGAGACTGGAAGCCCTGAATATGTATATCCTAGAGCACAGTTCTTCAACCACCGGTCCGCGGACCGGTGTCGGTCCGCAGAAAATTTCTGCCGGTCCGCGCAGGGCCAGCGAGATCAAGTCGGCAGTTAAATTTCCTGCCGACTGCGGTTCCTGCTCACTAATGTTCCTCCCAGCCTCAGGCGATTAAGACAGGCTGCCGACGTCGGGGCCTTCCCTCTCTGAGTCTCGCCTGTTCGGAAACAGGAAGTTGAAACAAAATAGGCGACTCAGAGAGTGAAGGTCCCAACGTCGGCAGCCTATCTTGATCGCCGCCCCTGCCGAGTTGCTGAAGAGGGCCGCGGGGAAGCTACAAGTAGAATGGAGAGAGTTGCAGATTCAGGTGCAGGTGGAGGGAGGTCAGTGTGTGCGAGCAAGATCCTGGGGAGCCTTCAAAGTGACTTCCTCCCCTCCCACCAGCTCTCCTACTTGCCAGGGTAGTGATTTACCGGCAACTTCCTGCAGGCAAGTACTGAGAGCTGCTGGAAGGGAAGCCACTGTAGGAGGCAGGGAAGCTGCTGGATAAAGGGAGAGCTGTTACTGGACTTGGAGAGAGTTAGAAGGAGAGATGCTGCTGGGAGGGGAGGAGGGAAAGGGATGGGAAGAGAGGAGAGTTAATGTTGGATAGAGGGAGGAGGGAAGGGAGAAGAAGGAGAGATGCTGCTGGGAGGGGAGGAAAGAAAGGGATGGGAAGAGAGTTAATGTTGGATAGAGGGAGGAGGGAAGGGAGAAGGAAAAAAAGGAAGGAAGGAAGGGAGAAAGAAAAAAAGGAAGGAAACAGCTGGCAGGGAGATTACAAGAGGGGAAGGGGGTCAGGGTGGAATGGAGAGATCAGATGAGGGAAAGAGGAGAGAGAGGAATGAGAAAGTAGAGAGACATTGATGCTGGAAAGGGGGTCAGCAGAGAAATGAGAGAGGGATAAAGATGCTAGATCTGGTGTAGGAGAGATAAAAATGAAAAAGGCAGTGAAGCTGGAATGAATGATGTAAAAAGGAGAGAGGAGGAACAGGCTGGATGTACAGGGAAGAGGGGCATAGAAAGAAGTCAGATACATATGGAAGGGGGAGAGGCCAGACATTGGATGGAACGGGCAGATGCTGGAAGGAAAAGAGTGAAAAGAAGATGAAAGCAGAAACCAGAGACAACAAAAGGTAGAAAAAAATAATTTTATTTCTATTTTGTCATTAGAATATATCAGATTTGAAATATATATCCTGCTAGAGACATAACTGGGGACTGCAGATATTTCTATGTAGCATTCTATAATAACTTGGCTTGTTCAGTTTTCTTGATAGTAGAGGGGATATATGTGAAGGGGAGGGGAGACAGGGGTTTTGTTGGTCCGTGCTCTGTATATTTGTATTTATAAAATCACAATTGTTCAGAATATTGTTTCTTTTTATACTTTAATAAAATACGTTCAATATAAAATCATAATTGCGGCTTGTACAGATGGGATCAGATGGTTTGCGGGGACCGAGCTCGCGGAGATGGGGCGTAAACGGGGTTTTAAAATTTTAGTCCTAGTAGTTTGCCGGTCCACAAAATAATTCTTTTATTTCTGCCGGTCCATGGGTGTAAAAAGGTTGAAGAATACTGTCCTAGAGGAAAGGAGGGACAGGGGAGATATGATTCAGACATTCAAATACTTGAAGGGTATTAACGTAGAACAAAATCTTTTCCAGAGAAAGGAAAATGGAAAAACCAGAGGACATAATTTGAGGTTGAGGGGTGGTAGACTCAAAAGCAATGTTAGGAAGCTCTACTTTACGGAAAGGGTAGTGGATGCCTGGAATGCGCTCCCGAGAGAGGTAGTGGAGAGTAAAACTATGACTGAGTTCAAAGAAGCATGGGATGAACACAGAAGATCTAGAATCAGAAAATAATATTAAATATTGAACTAAGGCCAGTACTGGGCAGACTTGCACAGTCTGTGTCTGTGTATGGGCGTTTGGTTGGGGATGGGCTGGGGAGGGCATCAGTGGCTGGGAGGGTGTAGATGGGCTGGAGTAGGTTTTAACAGAGATTTCGGCAGTTGGAACCCAAGCACAGTACTAGGTAGAGCTTTGGATTCTTGCCCAGAAATAGCTAAGAAAAAAAATTAAAAAATTAAAATTGTATCAGGTTGGGCAGACTGGATGGACCATTCGAGTCTTTATCTGCTGTCATTTACTATGTTACCTCAATTTCTGCCACCTTCTAATCACCAAGGACCAGTCATCAGACTCGCGGTTAAGGACACGCTCGGCCCACCGAAACACGGCACGAGCCACAAGACCAACACATATAGCCGCCTGGACCCCTAAGGCAGAGACATCAAAATTCTACGCTCCTCAGAGCATTAAAAATCCCAAGCTACGTATAAGTTTATTGGGTTAAGGACTCCTATAGAGGCCATATATCAATATATGAACACAAAGACATTCAGATAAACAGAAAAGAATAGAGAAAAAAGTATATAAAACATTAAATTGTAAAATAAAAAAGGGGGTTTTGGACCACTGATAGCCCGCATATAGTTGACCTGCCAAGACAGGTTCTAACGGCACGCAGCTGCCACATAACAAACATCTGTTAGTGTACTAAAATAAATAAAATTAACATTGACCAACTCGATCCAGCAAAAGTCCATATATATTAAGGTCTGTGACTTATTATTGAAAGGATAACTCTGAATAGGAACATAACATAAGAACATAAGCAATGCCTCCACTGGGTCAGACCTGAGGTCCATCATGCCCAGCAGTCCGCTCATGCGGCGGCCCAACAGGTCCAGGACCTGTGCAGTAATCCTCTATTTATACCCTTCTATCCCCTTTTCCAGCAGGAAACTGTCCAATCCTTTCTTAAACCTCAGTACTGTACTCTGCCCTATTACGTTCTCTGGAAGTGCATTCCAGGTGTCCACCACATGTTGGGTAAAGAAGAACTTCCTAGCATTTGTTTTGAATCTGTCCTCTTTCAACTTTTCCGAATGCCCTCTTGTTCTTTTATTATTTGACAGTTTGAATAACTCTCTCTACTCTCTCTATGCACTTCATGATCTTATAAGTCTCTATCATATCCCCTCTAAGTCTCCTCTTCTCCAGGGAAAAGAGACCCAGTTTCTCCAATCTCTCAGCGTATGGAAGGTTTTCCATCCCTTTTATCAGATGTGTCGCTCTCCTCTGAACCCTCTCGAGTAACGCCATATCCTTCTTAAGGTACGGCGACCAATATTGGACGCAGTATTCCAGATACAACGGCAAGATAACTTCTTTCGTATCACGAGTAGATCGAAGAAAGTCATAATGCTGCTTTATAGAGCAATGGTCAGACCACACTTGGAATACTGTGTCCAACATTGGTCTCCCAACCTAAAGAAGGATATAAAACTGCTGGAGAGGGTGCAGAGATGAGCAACGAAGCTAATAAGAGGTATGGAGAACTTGGAATATGAGGAACGACTCAAGAAACTGGGACTGTTCTCCCTTGAGAAGAGGAGGCTGCGAGGGGACATGATCGAGACGTTCAAAATACTGAAAGGCATTGATAAAATAGAGCAGGAAAATAAATTATTTACATTGTCCAACGTGACACGGACAAGAGGACATGGTTGAAGCTAAGGGGGGACAAGTCCAGGACAAATGTCAGGAAGTTCTGCTTCACGCAGCGAGTGGTAGACGCCTGGAATGCTCTCCCAAAGGAGGTTATTAAGAAATCCACTGTACTAGGATTCAAAGGCAAATTAGATGCACATCTCCTTACGAGAGGCATAGAGGGATATGGGTGACTAAAACTACATCAGGTGTATACATCAGGTGTATCCGCGTGTGCGGATCGCCGGACTCGATGAACCATGGGTCTAATCCGGAGATGGCGGTTCTTATGTTCTTATGGTTGTAATACCCTTCTTGATTATACCTAGCATTCTATTTGCTTTCTTAGCGGCTGCTGCGCACTGTGCCGTCGGCTTCATTGTCATGTCCACCATTACCCCCAAGTCCCTTTCTTGGGTACTCTCATTCAATAACATCCCTCCCATCGTATAGTTGTACCTCGGGTTTCTGCTTCCCACATGAAGTACTTTACATTTCTCAACGTTGAACTTCATCTGCCATCTCGTCGCCCATTCCCCTAGTTTGTTCAGGTCCCTTTGCAATTCTTCGCATTCCTCTTTAGTCCGAGCTCCACTAAATATTATTATCTCACATGTCGTCCCTGTTTCTAGATCATTTATTAATATATTAAATAGTAGAGGCCCGAGCACCGAGCAAGCGGAACACCACTTGTGACCCTCTTCCAGTCCGAGTAGTGGCCCTTCACCCCTACCCTCTGTTTCCTACCCGCCAACCAGTTTCTGATCCATCTATGTACGTCTCCGTCCACCCCATGGTTTTTCAGTTTCCGGAGTAGACGCTCGTGAGGCACCTTGTCAAAGGCTTTTTGGAAATCTAGGTATATGATGTCTATGGGGTCTCCTTTGTCCATCCGTTTGTTGATTCCTTCGAAGAAGTGCAATAAGTTAGTTAAGCATAATCTCCCCCTGCAGAAACCATGTTGGCTTGGTGTCAGAAGTTCTTTTCTTTCCAAATGTTCATCGATGTTTTCTTTTATCAGCGCTTCCGCCATTTTCCCCAGAACCAAGGTCAGACTCACCGGTCTGTAGTTTTCTGGGTCACCTCTTGATCCCTTTTTAAAGATGGGCGTGACGTTGGCTATCTTCCAATCCTCTGGTATCATGCCTGTTTTCAGGGCTATCTCCTCCTTTAATTCCTTCAGAACCCTTGGATAGATTCCGTCCGGACCCGGGGATTTGTCAGTTTTTAGTTTTTCTATCTGCCTGCGCACATCTTCAAGGCTCACTTCCATGGATGTTAATTTTTCTGCTTGATTTCCATTGAAGAATTGCTCAGGTTCCGGTATGTTGGTTGTGTCTTTGTTCGTAAATACAGACGAAAAGAACATGTTAAGTCTTTCCGCGACTTCTTTCTCCTCCTTCACTACTCCCTTCCTGTCTCCATTATCCAGCGGTCCCACCTCCTTCCTAGCTGGCTGTTTCCCTTTAACATATCTGAAGAACGGTTTGAAATTTCGTGCCTCCCTGGCTAGCCTCTCTTCATATTCTCTTTTGGCTTTTCGAACCACATGGTGACATTCTTTTTGATACTTCCTGTGCTCCTTCCAGTTCCCCTTAGTTTTGTCCTTTTTCCATTTCCTGAATGAATTTTTCTTATTGCCTATCGCTTCCTTCATTATTTTAGTCAGCCATACCGGGTCTTTTGTTCGACTCTTTTTGCTCCCTTTCTGAATCTGGTTATGTACATATTTTGCGCCTCGCTCACCGTGTCCTTGAAAAAAAACCAGGCATGTTCTACCGTTTGCCATTTCTTGGCTTCCTTACCATTTCCCTCATTGCTTCGTAGTTTCCTTTCCTGAAGTTGAAAGTTGTCGCTATGGTTCTCTTTCCTTTCGGTATTCCTACTTCAACTTTGAACTTGATCATATTATGATAGCTGTTTCCCAACGGTCCCACTACTTCCACTTCCTTTGCAGGGCCCATTAACCCATTTAGAATTAGATCCAGAGTGGCATTTCCTCTCATCGGTTCTCTAACAAGCTGCTCCATGAAGCAATCTTGTGTAGCCTCCAGGAATTCTGTCTCTATAGCGCATCTTGAGCTTCCAAGATTCCAGTCTATCCCGGGGTAGTTGAAGTCTCCCATAATAACTGTGTAACCGCTTTTGCATTCTCGCTTCATCTCGGTTTCCATTTCTCTATCGATATCTCCGGTTTGCCCAGGCGGACGATAGTATAGGCCCATCTTTATTTCATGTCCTTTCCTACCCGGTATTTTAACCCATAGCGATTCCAGCTTGTTGGTCGTCTCCGCTGTGTCCATTCTTGTCGATTGTATGTTTTCTTTTATGTATAGGGCTATTCCACCTCCTTTCTGTCCTGACCTGTCCTGGCGATGGAGCTTGTACTCCGGCAGTGCTGTATCCCATTTGCTTTCCTCATTCCACCATGTTTCAGAGATTCCAATGATGTCTATGTCCTCTGCATTTTCCACAGCTTCTAGTTCCCCCATTTTGTTGCTTAGGCTCCTTGCATTAGTATATATGCAATTTAGGTCCTGGCATTTTGTTGTCTTCACTACTTTCCCTGTGCTTCGGTCTTTGGTGTCTTCTCTTTTGCTACACTCTTTTTAACCTCCTCTTCTGGGTTAGTCGACTCCTGTAATTTGTCCCTTGTTTCTTCCCAGCCTTTTTTCCCCTTAGTATCTTCACGGGATACCTTCTTCCGAATCATCGACGCTAGATCGACTGTCGGCTTTCCTCTTCCTTTTAGTTTAAAGCCTGTTCTATTCCTCTCATGACGTTGTTTGCTAGAAGTCTTGTTCCCACTGTGCTCAGGTGCAGTCCATCTCTCCTGTAAAGCTTGCTCTTGCCCCAGAACGTTGTCCAGTTCCTCACAAAGTGGAATCCTTCTTCCTCACACCATTTCCTCATCCACGCATTTATTTATTGTAGTTCCTCCTGCCTTTTCACATCTGCCCTCGGTACCAGTAGGATCTCTGAGAATGCTATCTTCTGGGTCCTCATCCTCAGCTTCCTTCCCAGAATCTTGAACTATTCTACGAGTGTGCTTCTTCTGTAGTCTCTCCATGCTCATCTCATTCGTCCCGATGTGAATCATTACTGCGGTTTCTTCTGTCTCCGCTCCTTCCAGGATCTTCCCAATTTTGTCCACGATGTCCTTGGTTCTCGCTCCTGGGAGGCAGGTCACCAGTCAATCCTCTTTTCCTCCTGCTATGAGGCTGTCCACATGCCTCAGAATCGAGTCTCCCACTAGGATCACTGACTTTCCCTTCTTCAGTTTTCGCTTCGGTCTCAGGTCAATATCCTTGGTGTGCTTCTCTCTCTCTTCTAGGCATCGACTAGCCAATTCCTCCCCGTCTTGTGGTATTCCTCTGTGGTTGTCTTCTTTGAGGTCATCTGCTTCTTGCTCCCCCTTCCATGTTGGTGTAACTTCATCCTTCATCTGGAGTTCGTTCTCTGCCACCCTCCTCCTGTATGCTTCCTCAATGAATTCCTCGAGTTCCCTGACTTCCTTCTCGATGTGTCTCTCACTTCCTTCTCGATGTGTCTTCAAATGCCTTGATAGGGTCCTCCATGGTGTAAAGTCCTTCTAGCTCCAATATCTTGTCCTCAAGTCGCTTGACTTCTTTCTCAAGCTTTTCAGCTCCTGACACCAACCGCATACATATGACTGTCTCCCCAAGGGGAGGTAGTCATACATATGACAATCTGTGCAGGTTACCAGATATCTGTGAAAACCCAGACATGCCCTCTTTTTAGAGGGCTGTCTGGGTGCCTGGATGGATTTTCAAAACCCAGCAGGTTGTTCAGGTTTTGGAAGGCCCCGAGCCCGGGGCCACTTCCAGAGGGCCTCCGAGCATGCGCACATGTGTGTGACGTCATTGCATCACATTGGCGCATGCTCAGAGGCCCTCCAGATACGGCCTGGACTCAGGGAAGAAAAGACAAGCTTTGCATGAGGGCAGGGCTGGGGGCAGAATGGGGCGGGGCCATGTGTCCTCTTTTTTACATTAACAAATCTGGTAGCCCTATCCCTATGCAGCTGCAATATCATGATTATATTCTGGAGTAGGCAGTGCCTCCCTGCTATTCCGGTACTCATCAACACTTCATCTGCACCTGCACTTGCCTCTGCCCCAGCCTGCCCTAGGAAAAACATTAATTTGCCACTCTTCCTATTGCTGCCAACATAAACCACTTTCTCTTCATTTCAATAACCATCGCCTGTTTGCCTCTTGCACTACTGCACAATCTTTATTTCAACTCCGAGATGGAGTAAAATTTCTGAATTAAGCGAGAAGTAAACAAACTACATTAAAATTTAATGCAATTCTTGTGATTCCTTATTTTGACAATTTACTTGAGTTATCACACACTCTTAGCTTATCTATTAATATGCATACTAGTTGATGACAGATAAAGACCTGTATGGTCCATCCAGTCTAGGGTTGCCAGATTTCCTCATTAAAAAAATGAGAGCATCTGGCCCCACCCCATTCCATCCCCCAGCCCTGCCCTGTTCCATCTTCAGCTCTGCCCCATTCCACCCCCAGACCCCACACATAAGAATATAAGAATAGCCTTATTGGGTCAGACCAATGGTCCATCAAGCCCAGTAGCCCGTTCTGGCCCCACCCCATTCCATCCCCCAGCCCTGCCCTGTTCCATCTTCAGCTCTGCCCCATTCCACCCCCAGACCCCACACATAAGAATATAAGAATAGCCTTATTGGGTCAGACCAATGGTCCATCAAGCCCAGTAGCCCGTTCTCTCAGTAGCCAATCAAGGTCACTAGTTCTTGGCAAAAATCCAAATAGTAGCAACGTTCCAGAACCCCAAAGAGTATCAAGATTCCATGCAGAATCTCAAAGAATAGCAAGATTCTAGAATCCCAAAGAGTAACAAAAGATTCCGGAACCCCAAGGAGTAGCAACATTTCATGCTACCGATCCAGGGCAATCAGTGGCTTCCCCCGTCTTTCTCAATAACAGACTATAGACTTTTGATCCAGGAGCTTGTCCAAACCTTTCTTAAAACCAGCTACGCTATTGGCTCTTACCACAACCTCTGGCAACACGTTCCAGAGCTTAACTATTCTCTGAGTGAAAAAAATATTTCCCTGTAACTTCATTGAGGTCCTCTAGTCTTTGTAACTTTTGAGGGAGTGAAAAATCGATTCACTTGTACCGGTTCTACTCCACTTAGGATTTTGTAGACTTCAATCTCAGAGCCTGTCTAGGTATTGGAAGTCCCCAAACTCAGAGCCTTATCTGGAGGGCCTCTGTGCATGCGCAGATGTTGATGCATCAGCAATGACATCAACAATGACATCAGCACATGTGCACTTGCATATGATGTCATTGCATCGATGTCCGCACATGCACAAAGGCCCTCCAGACACGACCCAGAGCTCAGGGACTTCTAAAATCCGTCCAGTCTTCTAAAAAGAGGACATGTCTGAATTTTCCCGAACGTCTGGTAACCCTATTCCAGTCTGCCTAACAAGATGTGGGGCAAGCCACTGCTTGCCCTGGATCAGTAGCATGGAATTTTGCTACTGTTTGTGTTTTGGCCAGGTACTAGCGACCTGGATTGGCCACCGTGAGAACGGGCTACTGGGCTTGATGGACCATGGGTCTGACCCAGTAAGGCTATTCTTATGTTCTTATAAACTCATAACATGCGGTGTGATACTATATGCATACTTGATTTAGAAACATAGAAACATAGAAATAGATGGCAGATAAGGGCCACGGCCCATCAAGTCTGCCCACTCCAGTGACCCTCCCTATCTATCTTTGCGGATAGATCCCACATGTCTAACCCATCTGGCCTTAAAATCTGGCACACTGCTGGCCTCAATAACCTGAAGTGGAAGACTATTCCAGCGATCAACCACCCTTTCAGTGAAGAAGAACTTCCTAGTGTCACTGTGCAGTTTCCCGCCCCTGATTTTCCACGAATGCCCCCTTGTTGCCGCGAGACCCTTGAAGAAGAAGATGTCTTCTTCCACATCGATGCGGCCCGTGAGATACTTGAATGTCTCAATCATATCTCCCCTCTCTCGACGTTCCTCGAGTGAGTAGAGCTGCAATTTCCCTAACCGCTCCTCGTACGGGAGCTCCTTGAGTCACGAGACCATCCTGGTGGCCATTCTCTGGACCGATTCCAGTCTCAGCACATCCTTACGGTAATGTGGCCTCCAGAATTGCACACAGTACTCCAGGTGCGGTCTCACCATGGATCTATACAGTGGCATAATGACTTCAGGTTTACGGCTGACGAAACTCCTGCGTATGCAACCTATGATTTGCCTTGCTTTGGATGAAGCTTGCTCCACTTGGTTTGCAGACTTCATGTCTTCCCTGACAATCACCCCTAAGTCTCTTTCTGCTTCAGTTCTTGTCAGAATCTTGCCATTTAGGGTGTAAATCTTGCATGGATTTTGGCTTCCCAGGTGCATGACTTTGCATTTTTTGGCATTGAAGCTGAGTTGCCAGGACCTAGACCAGTGCTCCAGCAGAAGTCATGCACCATATCGTCTGCCATTGCTTTTTTGTCTGTTGTGCTTTTGCTCACTACATTGCTCAGTTTGGCATCATCGGCGAATAATGTTATTGGCCTTGTCATTTCCAAGGCACAGACTGTACTGGCTTCGCTTCTCAATTACTAGATTGCCACCTAATTCTAAGCTTGTTCGGTTCCATGCCTTCCATGAAGGATTCCTTTATGTTTATCTGATGCATTTTTGAATTCTGTAACCATTTTCATCACCATCACCTGCCGCAGGAGGGCATTCTAGGCATCTCCCACCCTCTCTGTGAAAAAGCATTTCCTGATTTTATTTCCGAGTCGCACCCCCCCCCCAGCAATCTAAATTAATGTCTTCCCTCTTCTGGAAAAGGTTTGTTTGTATATTAATACCTCTCAAATATTTCAAAGTCTGTGTCATATCACCCCTGTCTCTCCTTTCCTCCAGAGTGTACTGTACATCTTCAGGTCATCAAGTCTTTCCTCGTATGTCTGGTGGCACAAACCTCCATACCTAGGGTTACCAGTTCCACCCATCCACGCCCAGTTCCACCCCAGCTCCGCCCCTGCTGCCTGTTCATCGGGCAGGAAGGCATTCACGAATGCGCGGCTGCGACACAATGAAATCACGCACATGCATTACATCCGCACAGGTGCAGATGCCCCCTCCCGACGCGATTTCTTTTCAAACCCCGGACAAAGTGTCAGGTTTTTAAAGGTCGTCTAGACCCCCGGACATGTCCTCAAAAGGAAGACTTGTCTGGGGAAATCTGGATGACTGATAACCTTACCCATACCATTTCTATTGCTTTTCTCTGAACCACTTCAAGTCTTTTTATGTGGTTCTACTGTGCTAAAGTCCTTAATTCACCCCATGATGTAGAAATATCAGCACGGGGAGATCCAAATCCAAAAACTGAGCATACTGCCAAGCTAAAGCATAGTGAGGCTTCTTACATCAGCATAAGAGGGGGAACCTGCCATTCATGTGGTCCTCAAAAGAAATCGTCCAGTACTGGTGATGGTATACTAAACCCAAGTGCTGTCATAATCCCTGGAAATGATTTCAAATGTAAAAACCCAAATTCTTCAAGGATAAAGTAATTCACAACGGGGATGAGACCAGGGATGTTACACTTCCTAAACCCTGAGTGGGTTTAAAGAGCGACAGCTGACGCTTTGGTCTTGTTAGCATTCAGTTGTGTAAACTGAGGACTCCCCCCATCACGTTGAATTTCATTCACTTTAATATTGTAGTGTGTGAACCATTATCCTTGGCTGCAGCTATCTTCACTTTATCCTTGAAGAATTTCTGAATTTCTTCTATAATCCCTGGAAGAATATCCCCAAGAGCCCATGGGGGATGCTTCATTTCTGTCAGGTGAGGCAAAGACCTCTGTGTCACTGCACATTGTCTTCCTTACTCCATTCTGTTCTAGGTTTAACATATGATGAGCTCCTTCTGCATGTTACATGAACCGATTACCTACTTACCATGTTATTCCACAGTCCCAATGCTAACTGTTCGTGGCCCTTTATGCTAAAGTGGAAGCAGTCCACAGAAAAATACGAATAATCGATGCTACCATCCTGCAAAGGAAGAAATATGTAGAAGTTTATTGTTACATGTCTAAGGAAGTGCCGGATAGCCAGAAAGCTCAGTTACATCACTCTACAAGAAGTTATAGAGACTTGGGGAAAATGTTTTTACAACTCAACTGAAGAGGGGGAAGGGTTACTTAAATCAGAAAGTGAAGGTCCTGGGCATTCGGTGGATGTGAGGGTTGCTTAGTCACTTGCATGCCTGGTGCAAAGGACGCTCACCTCATATCACCTAGATAAGATTTTAGACAGTGCTCGGGAGAAGTTTGCTGTCTTAGTACATATGTTCTGGAAGACTCTTATGTAGAAAGCTGAAGTCCACAACCCCAAAGGTAGCATTTTTAGAAGGTGCTTCCCATTCCATACGCAGGACTCAAGAGACAAGGAGAGAGCTCTGAAGACTCAATGAATAAATGAGGCAATAGTGCAGGGAGGAGGATTTTTTAGAAACTAGGTAACATTCTGAGAAAGGGGGGGCGCCTGTTCTGGAAAGATGGTCTCCACCTTAACTAGGGTGGAACCAAACTGCTGGCATCAACATTTACAAAGGAAATAGTGCCAGAAGACGTATGAGGAGAGACTGGAAGCCCTGAATATGTATACCCTAGAGGAAAGGAGGGACAGGGGAGATATGATTCAGACGTTCAAATACTTGAAGGGTATTAACCTAGAACAAAATCTTTTCCAGAGAAAGGAAAATGGTAAAACCAGAGGACATAATTTGAGGTTGAGGGGTGGTAGATTCAAAGGCAATGTTAGGAAATTCTACTTTATGGAGAGGGTGGTGGAGGCCTGGAATGCGCTCCCGAGAGAGATGTTGGAGAGGAAAACAGTGGAGTTCAAAGAAGCGTGGGATGAACACAGAGGATCTAGAATCAGAAAATAATAGTAAATATTGAACTAAGGCCAGTACTGGGCAGACTTGCACGGTCTGTGTCTGTGTATGGCCGTTTGGTGGGGGATGGGCTGGGGAGGGCTTCAGTGGCTGGGAGGGTGTAGATGGGCTGGAGTAGGTTTTAACAGAGATTTTGGCAGTTGGAACCCAATCACAGTACCGGGTACAGCTTTGGATTCTTGCACAGAAATAGTTAAGAAAAAAATTAAAAAATTTAAATTGAATCAGGTTGGGCAGACTGGATGGACCATTCGGCTCTTTATCTGCTGTCATCTACTATGTTACTATGTAGAGCAGCTTTTAATCTAGAAACTGGGGAAAGGCTGACAGTCACTCAAAAGCAAATAGTTTGGAACAAGATATCTTTAAAAGATTTCACCACATTAGGGAAGATAGAGCATCCCTATAGAGGTTGCAGTAGAGATCACAGTAGACCAGGTGTTCTTAAATACAGAGCAGACTGATTTTAAAGACTGCAAATTATCCATGTCAATTGCTCAGCAAGTTCTGAATAGGAATGACAAATGGCATTTGAAATGTCTGTACACAAATATCAGGAGCCTAAGAAACAAGAGTGGGGAGTGTGTGGTGCAGTGGTTAGAGCTACAGCATCAGCAGCCTGAGGTTGTGGGTTCAAATTCCACACTGCTCCTTGTGACCCTGGGCAAGTCACTTAATCCCCCCCTTACCCCAGGTACATTAGAAAGAGTGTGAGCCCACTGGGAAAGACAGGGAAAAATGCTTGTGTACCTGAATGTAAACCACTTAGACTATAAGTGGTATATAATATTAAAAATAAATAAATAAGATAGGAGAGTTAGGATATATTGCACTAAATGAAAAGATAGATATAATATGCATTTCTGATACCAGGTAAAAGGAAGATAACCAATGAGACACTCTGATACCAGGGTACAAATTATATCATAGTGACAGGGTGGTTCAAACTAGTGGATTGGTAGCATTATACATTAACCCTTGACTCAGATAGACTAAAAATTCTGCAGGATAGAAATTCCATGCATAAAGGGGAAAAGGATAGTGATAGGAGTGCACTACTGACCATCTGGCCAAGATAAACAGACAGATGCAGAAATGTTACGAGAAAGTAGGGAGGCTAGCAAACTGGGTAACACAATAATAAAGGGTAAACCTAGTAGATGACAGCAGATAAAGACCAGAATGATCCCAAAAGCGGCATTAGAATGAGCTGCCACATCACTCGGTATGAAGAGAGGACCAAGTACCTGCCCTGCAAACGACAGCCGGCATTGTTAAAATGTCAGGTGAAAGAAGCTATTAGAGCGAAAGGAAAATCCTTCCGAAAATGGAATAAAGAATGGGAAGGCAAATGCAAATCACTACTATGGAAGAAGATTGCATTGGAGGCAAAAGCACATAAACTAAACTAAACTAAACCTTGGGTTTATATACCGCACCATCTCCACGAATGCGGAGCTCGGCACGGTTTACAGGAAGAAAGATGAGAGAGGAACTACAGTGGAGAGATTAAAGAGTTAGGTGTAAAGGGGGAAGGTGAGAGGCCTAAGAGGGGGGAAGTGTTACAGTTTTGAGAATAGCCAGGTTTTTAGGTGTTTGCGGAAGAGTTGGAGGGAGCTTGAGGTTCGGAGAGGGGAGGTGAGGTTACTCCAGATCTCAGTGATTCTAAAGGGGAGGGATGACCCAAGTTTGCCTATATGGGAAATACCTTTTATGGAAGGGAAGGATAGTTTAAAAATTTGGGAGGATCTGGAGGAAGTAGGGGTTGGGGAGTTCCAGGATAGAGGGATAACGGCAGGAAGGATGCCATGTAGGATCTTGTAGGCCAGACACGCACATTTGAAGTGGATCCTGGGGATTACTGGGAGCCAATGGAGCTTAGACAGGAGTGGTGAGACGTGATCAAATTTGCTTTTCGCGAAAACAAGCTTAGCTGCGGCGTTCTGAATCCGCTGAAGTCTGTGGAGGCTTTTAAGGTTTACAAGCAAGAAGCTGGTAAAAGAATCAGTTGGATCGCTAGATGATCGAGGGGTAAAAGGGGTACAAAGGGAAGACAAGCCAGAGTGGAAAGATTAAATGAATTCTTTGCTTTGGTCTTCGCCAAAGAAGACATGGATAATGGTATTCAGTGCTGATGAGTCAGAGAAACTGATATGCAAGCCTCCTTTCCAGATTTCATTAAAGACATTCAAAATACGACTGCTGCTACTACAGTATTTCTTATTTCTAAAGTGCTACCAGACGCACGCAGTGCTGTACATTCACACGCAAGAGACAGTCCCTGCTCGAGAGAGCCTACAATCTACACAGGACAAAAAGGGTGAATCGAGACACGCCACTCAGGTAGGGAATTACAGAGGGAATGGTAAGGCAGATAGGGTGGGGGACTAACAAACAGATATTGGTGCTTTACAAGTGGGCTTTTGCCATGGATTTGAATTCTTCCAGAGATGGAGCCTGATGTATTGAGCCAGGCAGTTTGTTTCAGTCATATGGTGCAGCAAAGTAGAAGGGACCGAGTCAGAAATGAGCAGCAGAGGCGAAGGGTACAAGCAACAGAGACTTGAATGAGGAGCTGCAGAGTGAATATATTTGTAGGTCAATAAGTGGAGTTTGAGCTATACGCGGAAATGGACAGGGAGCCAATGAAGTGACTGCACACCTAGGCGGCTGCCTGGTGAAAGCCACGGAAGCTGGGTGGAAGGGGCACACATCAGATTTGTTGATTTGGGACCAGGGGCAGAATCGGGAATTTATCCTGGGAGGTCACAGCAAGTTGCACCTGACTTTTACTCAGTGATCCACTCCATACAGTCTTTTCTGTCTGAACCATACTACTGTTCTTGAAATGATTTAGGCACCCTCACTGATCAACCCCACTCTTTCTTGCCTGCAGTCGCTGCTCTGCCTGATGAGCCTGCTTCTTCAAAATGGCTGATGAGACTTCCTGCAGCAGTCTCAAGGCAGAGCAGTAGCAGTGAGCAGGAAAGCGTGGAGCAGAGCAGCAGCAGCACTCGATACTTACCTTCCTCCCCTTTCCCCGGCAAATGGAAAATCTGGACCCATGGCCCCGCCCTGTTCTGCCCCCAGGTCCACCCCCTCGACTTGTATGAGCAACGAGCGACGTCGGATGGCATTCACGCATGTACTGGTGTGACGCGATGATGTCACTGCCTTGTATCCACACATTCACGAATGCCCTCCCAACGTTGCTCGTTGCGAGAAGCTTTTTAAAAGTGCTGGGTTTTGAAAAGCCTTCTGTATCCCCGGACATGTCCTCAAAAGCTCTCTGGCAGGATGGGGTTTACAAATGTTAGGTTGGAGGAGGGGAAGTAATAGTGTACTGTATTCTACTCACCTTCCCTCCCCCCATCCCTAACAAATGCAGAATCTTGCATTTAGGAGAAATCCAAGAGTAAAATATCTATTTTTTTTTTTTTTTTTTTAGATAAAGGGCTAGCAGTCATCAAACAGGAAATGATGATGCTCCAGGGTCTGTTTCTTATTTGGCAACTGTTAGCTCCTCACCTTAAAAAAACATGGTATTCCTACTATATCATCAACCATTAGCTTAAGTTTTTAAATGCACGTTTCATCTTGGCATATCTGCTCTGTAGCAAATTTTGGGGTCCTTTTAGTAAGGCGTGCTATCTGTTTTAGCGTGCGTTAAATATTAGTGCGTGCTAAACGCTAATGCGTGCAAAGACTATAAAGGACGCTTTAGTGTTTGCCTTAGTAAAAGGACTCCTTTAATCTCATCTGTAAACATGTGTAACTCTTACTTGTCCAGCGGGCCAATGCTCAGAACCTAATTCTAGCACTAGAGGCGATTAGCGCCAAAATATCACTGTCATTAGGTATGCAGAATGCTCTAATGTTTTCAGCACTGTTGCTGAAACCATTAGCACAGACCACATTTAAATGCACGTAGATGCATTTAAATGTGGTCATTACAAATCCTACAATATGCGCAAAATAGAGGGCATGCCTCACAATTTGTACTTTTATTGATATTCTTTCAATCAGCATAAAAAGTTACCAACCAACCCCCCCCCCCCCCCCCATCGGCCTAGTAGTTTATACCCAATGCCTGTTAGGCTCATAAAATTTTTCTTTCTGCTTTGAGTGGGTTGATGCAGGGAAGAAAATTAAGACTGTGGGGATGGGAATGAAATATATGGGGACGGCGAGGGGATGCTTCACTGCCAGGACAGAATGGGAACAGGGAAAAAAATCTTTTGTTGTGGAGAGGGAATTGGGATTAATCTTTGTCCCTGCAGCACTCTCTAGTGGTCATATTCATGCATCCTACTATCTGAGCACTGAAGTAGATTTTTCCCCAAAAGAGCAAATCCACAGAAGGACTGAGAGAGTAGTGGGCATAGAGAGACTCATCAGTCCTTGGAAGCTACTATAGACTTCACTCAATATTAATTGTAGCCAAGGAGGGGTTGCATTTGTTTTTAAAGCCTAGTGATGCTTTCTTCAAGTTTAGTTTTGTCTCTGACATGAAGCAAGCCCCTCTGCCCAAGTAGATACCTTTGACTCGTTTGTGGATCCTTAATACTCACACTCTTCTGTGGGGGCAGAGCTTTCTTCAGAAATGGTTGGAGCACCACTGCAAAGTTATTTTTCTTGTCGTATCGTCCAGAGCCTATCAGCTTCTCTAGCTTTATCTGCAAAAGGGTCCGAGAGCAAAATTAAAGATCTACCCCTGGTGTTTGTGGAGGTCGGATTATTGTTGGGTTTTGGTAAGCAGAGGCTGGTAGCAATATCAGTAGGTGGTGGAAAGAGTGAAAGTATGTTTCTTTTTTTTTTTTTCTTGTGGATTTTTTTCTGTTTCCTTTTCATTTGGAATTAGTCATACCTGGAATAAGGCATTTTGGTTCAGCAGCTCCTGTAACTCTGCAGAGCCATCGGCTGGACTGACTAAACAGGAACAAAATTGCCTGCAATGAGATTAAGAGTTGTGTCCTGTTCCAAGCTGAGGTACTTGTGGGTATTTTGAAGACAGAAAAGGTTATACAGGCTGTAGGGTAGCAAACTGACTGGCAGGTGGTCTAACAGCAGTGCCCAAGAGACTCAGGTTCAACCTTGTCTGATGGTGTCTGAGAGCGTAAAGGAGGTGACGGGTCATGGCCCATTAGAGCAAGTCTCTGTTCACTGCCACTGCTCTAAGGCTAACAAGCAGGGTTATGATTCTAGGAAAATGTAGAGAGGATTACTTTTGAAGCTGACAGCCGATTGTTCCATCATCAATTTTCCGGAGATGTTCCATCCAAAATATCTGTACCACATTGACGATAGCTCTTGGCAGCTAAAACAGATAAACAATTAAGGAAGACTGCATTACTCTATAAAGCTGCTAGACCACCGTAAATAAAAAATTTTGCTCTGTAATAAAAGGATATTATTCTGCACTCCTATTTAATTTAATGTGAAATCTAGATTCCACTTCTAACCTTAAGATTGATTCTTCATATACTTATCTTTAACCAATTGTTCGTATGCTACAATATAAAGCATTACAATAGTCCAAACGAGTCATTATGAGGGAATGAATTAAGACTCTGAAGGCCTAAGCAGTAAAGAGATTTTTGGAGTAGGTTACAAATGAATTCTGGAACCCGTATTTATATTTTAGCAATAATTTAAAGAGGGACTTTCGTTCCCATATAAGCTGCTGTGAACAAGGCTGCCCTGTGAACTTCTAAAAGCTAAGTTACTCAGCATTTCATATTCTGCTCTTTTCACTGGTTTTCAGCATTATATCTGCTTATTTCTCTTCTCCTCCCTGTTTCTTACTAAAAAAAATATAAAAAAACACAAAAAAATAAACCCTTCTCTTTCCTCTGTTAAATCTTATTTCCTCTTCCTCTTCATAGGAAAAAGGGTAAGACTTTGTTAACTCTAATTAAATCCTGGTGCCTGTGGCTCAGGGTGACTAAAGTAGGGAAAATCCTGTTATAAATCCTGTGTTTTAGGGTAGCAATGATAGAACCTGCATTTTTGTTTAAAATACTGTGTTTTAGGTGGTATAGAGCCTATATTTCTGTCTTACTAGTATTCAACCATTGTTTTCTGCTGATTAGGTGGAGAAGGGAGGGGCTCTGTTTTACTTCTAAGGTTAATTGCATTATCTTTGGGACAGTGCTGTGAACAAGGCTGCCCTGTGAACTTCTAAAAGCTAAGTTACTCAGCATTTCATATTCTGCTCTTTTCACTGGTTTCAGCATTATATCTGATTAATTTCTCTTCTCATCCCTATTTCTTACTAAAAAAAAAAAAAAGCACAAAAAAATAAACCCTTCTCTCTCCTCTGTTAAATCTTATTTCCTCTTTCCCTTCATAGGAATAAGGGTAAGACTTATAGTCCCACCAACCCCAGGGACCACTATTCATATATAGAGACCCATATAATCAGGACTACTCAAATCAAGTCACTTCACAACCAATCAAGATGACCTTTATTCTATGCAATCACTGTGGTGCTTTAATTCCAAGACATACTATTTGGAGGCTTAAGGCTTGCCCCATCTGTCTTCAACTTGCCAGTATTAAGGAGGAGCTCTGCAAACTTAAACAGGAATTGAATACAATTAAAGCAGCTTCCATCACTCCACAAAATCATATCAACTTACCACCTCTACCTCAAAGAATAAAACAGCCCAGGAATAAATGGGTCACAGTAGGCTCAGGAAGACTGCGACATGTAACACAGAAACATCCACCTTCACTAATATTACCTCTACAGAATTCCTTCGCTCCACTAGTGCACTGCAATACTCAGGAAAACAGAAGGGAGGTGGGACTGGAACCAATGAAGGTAACTCAAGAGAACAAACGCACCCTAAGTACAAATAAAAAAGCCAAAAACAGAAAACTATTACTGTTGGGGGATTCCATCATCAGAGGCATTAACCTTGGAACACAGGGCGAGGAGACCAAAATAGTGAAATGTCTTCCAGGATCCTCAGCTACCAGGAGTTCCAGGCAAATACTGACTATAATTAAGGAAGAAACTAAGGATTTTAACACTGATGATGTTATCCATCTGGGAACAAATGACCTGGCCAACAACTCCACACTTGCAGCACAGAAAGCTTTTCGGGAGCTTGGTGAGGGCGTGAAACCTTTTGTAAAGACTTTAGCTTTTTCTGAAATACTGCCTGCATATGGAAAGGGAGAGCAAAGAGTGAAAAACACAGAGGACTTTAATAGATGGCTCAGAGCCTGGTGTCATCAAGAAGGCTTCAGGTACATAGGAGGATGGGGAAATACATGGAAGGACAAGAAGCTATATTGCACTGATGGGCTACATATTACTACAGCAGGAAAAAGAAACCTTGCAGAGAAATTTAGACAATATTTTTCTAGGCATTTAAACTAGAAGGTGGGGGTGGTGTATGTACGAAGGACAATTATAGAGACCACCCCCGGCAAAAGAAAAGATGTGATAGTAGTAAAGGCTGCAACATAAGCAATATCAGCAACTCATTTCTTAGTATTGCAACGGAAAGTGAAACGACACAAAAAATCCATACGAAAAAGGAGATTATCACTGAAAAATAGCTGGAAAGCGATGACCACAAATGCTCGCAGTCTAAGCAACAAAGTTCATGATCTGCAAGCCCTGATATTAGAGGCAGATCTAGATATTGTTGCTATCACAGAGACATGGTTCAGTGAATCACATGGATGGGATGCAAACATACCGGGATATAATCTTTTTAGGAAGGACAGAGATGGTCATAAAGGTGGAGGAGTAGCTCTCTATGTAAAGATCAATATCCAAGCGACCGAAATGCAAGGGACCTGGGGAGAGGAAGAAGCGATATGAATTGCTCTGAAAAGAGAAGATGGAACTTCTATCTACGTGGGTGTAGTCTACAGACCTCCGACTCAATCGCAGCAAATTGATAAGGATCTGATTGTGGATATCCAAAAGTTTGGAAGGAAAGAGGAGGTTCTGCTGTTGGGAGATTTCAACCTGCCGGATGCGGACTGGAATGTTCCGTCTGCGGAATCGGAAAGAAGTAGGGAGATTGTGGATGCCTTTCAAGAGGCTCTGCTCAGACAAATGGTGACGGAACCCACAAGGGAAAAAGCGATATTGGATCTGGTCCTCACAAATGGAGAGAGTATCTCTAATGTTCGAGTGGGTGCTCACCTGGGTAGTAGCGATCATCAAACGGTTTGGTTTGATATAACGGCTAAAGTGGAGAGCGGTCGCACGATACTTAAAGTCCTAGATTTCAAACGTACGGACTTTAATGCAATAGGAATGTACCTGAAGAAAGAGCTGTTAGGATGGGAGGACATAAGAGAAGTGGAAAGACAGTGGTCTAAGCTGAAAGGAGCGATAAAAATGGCTATGGACCTTTATGTGAAGAAAATCAATAAAAACAAGAGAAAAAGGAAGCCGATATGGTTCTCCAACCTAGTGGCTGAGAAAATAAAGGCGAAAGAGTTGGCGTTCATGAAATATAAAAAAACCCAAGAAGAGGAGAGCAGAAAGGACTACACGGTGAAACTGAAAGAAGCCAAGAGAGAGATACGTTTGGCGAAGGCACAGGCGGAAGAACAAATGGCTAAAAATGTAAAAAAGGGAGATAAAAATTTTTTCTGATATATTAGTGAAAGGAGGAAGATAAAAAATGGAATTGCTAGGCTAAAAGATGCTGGGAACAAATATGTGGAGAGTGATGAGGAGAAAGAAAATGTGCTAAACAAATACTTCTGTTCTGTGTTCACAGAAGAAAATCCTGGAGAAGGACCGAGATTGTCTGGCAAAGTTACACGAGAAAATGGAGTAGATTCTGCGCCGTTCACGGAGGAGGGTGTTTATGAGCAACTTGAAAAACTGAAGGTAGACAAAGCGATGGGACCAGACGGGATCCATCCCAGGATCTCAGAGAGGTTCTGGCGAGTCCTATTAAAGACTTGTTCAACAAATCTCTGGAGACGGGAGTGATTCCTGGGGATTGGAGGAGAGCGGATGTGGTCCCTATTCATAAAAGTGGTCACAGGGATGAAGCAGGAAACTACAGGCCGGTGAGCCTCACTTCAATTGTTGGAAAAATAATGGAAGTGTTGCTGAAAGAAAGGATAGTGTACTTCCTTGAATCTAATGGGTTAAAAGATCCGAGGCAACATGGCTTTACAAAAGGTAAATCGTGCCAAACGAACCTGATTGAATTTTTTGATTGGGTGACCAGAGAGCTGGATCAAGGACATATGCTAGATGTAATTTACTTGGATTTCAGCAAAGCCTTTGATACAGTTCCTCATAGGAGACTGTTGAACAAACTTGAAGGGCTGAAGTTAGGACCCAAAGTGGTGAACTGGGTCAGAAACTGGCTGTCGGACAGACGCCAGAGGGTGGTGGTTAATGGAAGTCGCTCGAAGGAAGGAAAGGTGAGTAGTGGAGTCCCTCAGGGTTCGGTGCTGGGGCCAATCGTGTTCAATATGTATGTGAGTGACATTGCTGAAGGGTTAGAAGGAAAAGTTTGCCTTTTTGCAGATGATACCAAGATTTGTAACAGAGTAGACACCGAAGAGGGAGTGGAAAATATGAAAAAGGATCTGCAAAAGTTAGAAGAATGGTCTAATGCCTGGCAACTAAAATTCAATGCAAAGAAATGCAGAGTAATGCATTTGGGGATTAATAATAGGAAGGAACCGTATATGCTGGGAGGAGAGAAGCTGATATGCACGGACGGGGAGAGGGACCTTGGGGTGATAGTGTCCGAAGATCTAAAGGCGAAAAAACAGTGTGACAAGGCAGTGGCTGCTGCCAGAAGGATGCTGGGCTGTATAAAGAGAGGCATAGTCAGTAGAAGGAAGAAGGTGTTGATGCCCCTGTACAAGTCATTGGTAAGGCCCCACTTGGAGTATTGTGTTCAGTTTTGGAGACCCTATCTGGCGAAAGACGTAAGAAGACTTGAGGCGGTCCAGAGGAGGGCGACGAAAATGATAGGAGGCTTGTGCGAGAAGACGTATGAGGAGAGACTGGAAGCCCTGAATATGTATACCCTAGAGGAAAGGAGAGACAGGGGAGATATGATTCAGACGTTCAAATACTTGAAGGGTATTAAAGTAGAACAAAATCTTTTCCAGAGAAAGGAAAATGGTAAAACCAGAGGACATAATTTGAGGTTGAGGGGTGGTAGATTCAGGGGCAATGTTAGGAAATTCTACTTTACGGAGAGGGTAGTGGATGCCTGGAATGCGCTCCCGAGAGAGGTGGTGGAGAGTAAAACTGTGACTGAGTTCAAAGAAGCGTGGGATGAACACAGAAGATTTAGAATCAGAAAATAATATTAAATATTGAACTAGGCCAGTACTGGGCAGACTTGCACAGTCTGTGTCTGTGTATGGCTGTTTGTTTGAGGATGGGCAGGGGAGGGCTTCAATGGCTGGGAGGGTGTAGATGGGCTGGAGTAAGTCTTAACAGAGATTTCGGTAGTTGGAACCCAAGCACAGTACTGAGTAAAGCTTTGGATTCTTGCCCAGAAATAGCTAAGAAGAAAAATAAAAAAAAAAAAATTTAAATTGAATCAGGTTGGGCAGACTGGATGGACCATTCGGGTCTTTATCTGCCGTCATCTACTATGTTACTATGACTCTGCGATATACAATAACATACAGGCTCACGAGTGATTCTAGATACCAACCAAACTCTCTGTGAAGCCTGGGGTGATTCCTTTTCAATTATTGACAGAGTGCAGCCTAAAAGGGGTTTCATTGAGCTCTGATCCAAAGCCAGCTTCTACGCAACCCAATAATGAATCCTGTGGTCGTTTGTGGCAAATTTCTGCGTTCTCTAGTGGGAAAACGCTGACTTTCTCTTCAGAGGGAATTCAGTTTAAGTGCATTTGGATTGCATTTAAAATCCTATTTGGCATTTTTGCCACTTTGATTCCTTTAGACTGGAATGTTCATAGGTCTCATCTTGCCAGAAGTTCTCCAAAATTAAAACTTACATTTCCCTCTCTCAGTGGTAAAAACAGAACCTTTAAGAGATTTAGTCATTCTTTTGCTTTTAAATTAACCGAATTCTGGAATGCTTTACTGCTTACATTAGGAAGTTTAGGTTCTTTTGCTTTATTCAGGAAAGTTCTGAAAACTTTTTTGTTCGCTAAACATTTAGGAAAGTAACTATTTAAGTCTACTTTTCTTTGTCAAGTTTATGTATTATGTATTACATCATTGTTAACTGAGTCGAGCTCCTCTTGATTGATGACTCAGTCTATAAAACTAAGTTTTAGTTTAGTTTAAGTCTTCTCCAGTTGATTTGGTGGTAAGATCTGGATCTAGTTGGTATAAGGTACAGTGAATGATGGGAACTTGGGTGTGAGACTGGAAACTCCCCATGAATTGTTGGGAGATGGTAAAGCTAGCTGTTGTGTTACTCAAGTTACTGTGGGATGCTATCCAGAATGGAAATGTTTCCCTTTCATTGGTAGTTAACAGGTTCGTGGATAAAGTTAATGATATTTCCTAAGTTCTTACTGACTATTCTCAACAGTTGGATTAACAATCCACCAGAATATCTGTGCTTCAGACTAAATTGTCATCACTGCAAAAAGTTAAAGATAAGTTTATGAAATATTGATATCTCTTTATTGCTTCATTCCTCAGAATCTTTATTCATTCCCTCATAATGACTCTTTTGGACTACTGTAATGCTTTATATTGTGACATAAGAACAACAGAATTGAGGCAGCTGCAAATAGTTCAAAACATGGCAGGGAATTAAGGAAACAGTCATGTGACTTCCCTCCACAGCACTGACTTCTGGTTAAGCAGAGGATTTTTCAAAATTTTATACTTACGGACATATTCTATAAACGGCGCCTGCATAAGGCACCACTAGGCGTCCTAATTGTGGCTGTCTTGTGATGCATAAGCTCAGGATGCGCACGTAACTTAAAAAAAAAAAATTGGCTTAATTGGCATGGTAATTGACCGTTAAGGTTTTCAGCCAATCAAAAAATCCCATCAATTAAACAATTTAAGAGTTTGGCAGCAAATTCTTATGATGCCTAGTGACATCTATGTGGAGGCACCCTTCCATGCCTAAGATGCTCTCCCAAGTGCATGGATGCTCCAGAGGTGCAAGATTTGCGCAGTCCTTAAAATTGGTAGGTATTCCATTCTAACAAGTTTTGAGGCAAAAAGAATCGATTTGGAGCTGCAAGAAACTTTTGAAGAAAAAAAAGATTGCTAAAAATCCAAGATGGCTGCCATCAGATTTTTGGTGCCAAAAATAGCTTAAAAAACACTAAAGAAAAGTTAAAAATAAAACAGCGAGATTAGGATTTTTCAGGAGGGGGAACACAGGGAAACAAGCAAAAACCACCAAAAACTGTATTTTCAGAGTCCCCCTACCCCCCAATTCTCCTCATAGGCTGTAACAGCCTTACTCTCTGTGAAATGTGCTGGAAATGTGCTGCAGCCTGCCTCAGCTCTTTACAGTAGCTGGAATAGGAGAAGAAAACACTGCCTCATGCTGAAAGTCCTTTCCAATGCCAATCTTCGGGCTGCCAGTCAGATACAATGTCTGACTGAACCCCCACAGACCGAAGGAAGGAGGCGAAAATGCAGCCAGCACCCTGCGAGACACTGCTGAGCCTCCTATGGATGCCCGACAGCCTGCGCTCAAACCCCTGCTGCGCAGTAGATGAGGACAGAAAATGGGAACAACCCCAAGCTCCAAAAATACTTTTGCAGGCTGGCTAACAGGTACCACAAGGTATTGGCCTGCTAGCTGCGGACCTCAGTCTGCTTCTCCTTCACCCAGGCAGAGCTGACCTCGAAATAGGAACGCTCCGAGCACCAACACCATCAAAAATTCATAGGAAAACACCATGTAAAATCAAGAAAAAGGGAGAGCAGAACAGAAACACTCCTTCAGGCTCACAAGCATAAGGGAAAAACTGCAGGAGACAGTAAAGTTCCCAGTGAAGTAAAGGGTGTCACAGAAAAAAAACCCCAGCGTCGATTCCTTCTGCATAGATCGCGGCAATGGGGAAATTTATTTATTTATTTAGATTTTTATCCCGTCCTCCCAGTAGCTCAGAACGGTCTACAAGTGAACATACACAATGGAGAGTAATTAGACATATAAGAAGTACAATAGGTTTAAGTGTTTGGACATATGAGATTTACATACATAATTTAAATACAGGGAGTATACAGCAAATTAAGAGCAGAGTTTAAGAATAAGTAGTTTAGTTTAAGTATAAGTTATTTGAGTTTAGATACGATTTGTCAGAGTATAGACTAAGAGAGGACTATACTGAAATTTATGGAGAAGAAAGACAGGGGAGAGAGGAGAGAGGTGGGCTTAAGGGGGGGAGTAGACTGAGTGTGATCTTTAGCTGAAGAGGAGGGTCTTTACCATTTTACGGAATGTTAATAATGAGTTCTGTTGTCTGAGTTGAAAGGGGAGTTGGTTCCAGAGATGTGGAATGAAGTGGCTGTAGGATCGATTGCGGGCAGTTTCTGAGAGGATGGACCTTCCGGGGGGGGGGTGCATAGGCGTATTTCCGATTTTGAGCGGAGGGTGCGAGTGGGGGTGTAGATGGGAAGCTTGGATTTTATGTAGGAGGGGGTGGTGGAGTAAATTCTCTTGTGGGCTATTGCCAGGGCCTTGAAAGCACAGCGTTGGCTAATTGGGAGCCAGTGTTCAGCACGGAGTGCTGGGGAGATGGGATCATGGTAGTTGAGGTTGTGTAGGAGGCGGATAGCTGCATTTTGGACCCGTTGGAGGCGTTTGAGATTATTTTTGGTTAGTCCATTAAATAGGGAGTTACAGTAATCCATTCTGGAGAGGACATATGCGTAGAGGAGTTGGGCGAGGTCAGGTGTGGAGATGTAGGGTTTGATCCTTTTCAGTTGGCGAAGGTAGTAGAAGGAGGTGGAGATTACTTGGGATATGTGGGCAGATAGGGATAGATGTCCGTCTAGGGTTATTCCTAGGCTGCGAACCTGATCTGTTGCCGTTAGTAGAGTGGAGTCCCATGCTAGTGTAGGACGTGTGTATTTGGTGCTTTTTTTTCTAATCCATAAGAGTTCGGTTTTAGAGGCGTTCAGTTGAAGTTTGTTTTTTGACATCCAAGTTTTCATGTCAGAGAGGCAGTGTTGGAGGTTAGCAATTTGGGACGACCGGTTCTCACCTAGTGGGAGGAGCAGCTGGATGTCATCTGCATAAGAGTGGATTTTAATGCTATATTTCTGTGCTATATCAATGACAGGCCTGATGTAGAGGTTGAATAGAAGGGGGGATAGAAGGGCGCCTTGAGGAACACCATATTTGATAGGCTTGGGGTTAGATTTGTGTGACCCTAGTAGGACAGTCTGTGTCCTTTGATGGAGGAAGGAGGTGATCCATTGGAGGGCTGTGTCCTTGATTCCGAGGTCATAGAGTCTGGATGTGAGGAGGTGGTGGTCGACTGTATCAAAGGCAGCGCTGAGGTCAAGTAGGACTAGTAGGGCATCACTGCCTTTGTCGAGTATTGACCAGCTGTCATAAGAGCATAAGAAGTTGCCTCCACTGGGTCAGACCAGAGGTCCATCGTGCCCAGCGGTCCGCTCCCGCGGCGGCCCATCAGGTCTGTGACCTGTGAAGTGGTTCCTGATCATTTCTTTAACCTACCTCTACATCTTTCTGTAACCCTCAATCCCCTCATCCTTTAGGAACCTATCTAAACCTTCCTTGAAACCCTGTAGTGTGCTCTGGCCTATCACAACCTCCGAAAGCGCATTCCATGTGTCCACCACCCTCAGGGTAAAAAAGAACTTCCTCGCATTTGTTCTAAACCTGTCCCCTCTCAATTTCTCCGAGTGACCCCTTGTACTTGCGGTTCCCCACAGTCTGAAGAATCTGTCCCTGTCCACCTTCTCTATGCCCCTCAGGATTTTGAAGGTTTCTATCATGTCTCCTCTAAGTCTCCGCTTTTCCAAAGCAAAGTCAGATCTATGTCTAAACAAGTATACAAAAATTACATTAATCTCAACTGGGGAGATAGGAAGAGCCATCCTGGAATGATATCAAGGAGTACTGACTCTGTGCTGTGGCCTTTTCGGAAGCCGGACTGGGCTGGGGATAGAGCAGCTTGTTCTTCAATGAAAGGGTGTAGTCGGTGGAGCACAATTCGTTCAAGGAGTTTGGAGACGAATGGGAGGTTGGAGACTGGGCGATAGTTGCCAGGTTCGTTAGGATCAAGGGTGGGCTTTTTGAGAGTGGGCTTGATAATAGCTGACTTCCAGCTGAGGGGAACAGTCCCAGTGGTTAGAGAGGCGTTAATGATGGGGAGGATGGATTCTGCTATGGCGTCTTCTGTGGACAGCAGGAGGCTGGATGGGCAGGGATCGAGGATGGTGTTGGAGGGTTTGAGTTCTCTCAGAGTTTCGAGAACCTCGGCATGAGTGGCCATCTGAAATTGGGAGAGAGCGGCGGAGGATGGGGTATTTGGAATCGGGTGGGGCTGAGTAGGAGTGGGTGTGGTGCTGGTGTCAAGATTATCTCGGATGGTTTGTACTTTGGATTGGAAGAAGTCCGAGAGAGTCTCGCTATCAAGTTCTGTTTGGTTGTTGTGACTTTTTCTTTGGGCGTTGGTGAAGAGTTGGTTTGTGAGGGTGAACAATTGTTTGGATCTAGAAGGGGCTAGTTGTAGGAGGCGAGTGTAGTAGGTCTTTTTCGCTTCTAGAATGGCAGCCTTGTAGGTGATGGATATGTTATTCCACTGTGCTTTGGTTTCAGAGCACGGGTGTTTGATCCAGATCCTTTCTGCTTTTCTCAGCGATCGTTTTATGGAGCGGAGGTCACTAGTGTACCAGGGAGCAGGTGCTTTGTTGGTGATTATTTGGGTTGTTTTTGTCTGGGCAAGGCTATTATAGAGGGATTGGATGTTGGAGTGCCATGTGGAGGCTGCTAGGTCAATGGAGTGGGGATGTTGGGTGCAGGTTTCATTTAGGGTGCGAATACCCGCGGCCATGGCTGGAGGGCTGACTGAATTAGGGAGTTGACGTAGGGTGGGAGGGGTAGGATCTTTACGCGGGGCTAGGGTAGTTTCGAGTAGGAGTTCGAATTCAATGAGGTGGTGGTCTGACCATGGGACAGGTGTGGTGGTATAAGTTTGTTGGGGCTCTGCAGTTGGGTCTCTGAGGGTGAAGAGCAAGTCTAAGGTGTTGCCTGCTGAGTGCGTGGGGGTGGTTATAGCTTGGTGGAATCCCAAGTCAGTGAGGGAGGAGAGGAAGTTGTCAATTTGTCCTGAAGTGTTGGGGTAGTCTGGGAAATTGAAATCTCCCAGGATTGTCACGTGTTTGTGTGAGATGAATAGTTCAGTGATGAATTCGAGGAGGGTCTCTAGGGTATCTGCTGGGGAGCTGGGAGTTCTGTAGAGGAGTATGAGGGCGATTTTGTGTTTGTGGCCTATGGTGAACGCAATTGCTTCTAGGGAGGGAATATTAATGGAGTTTATCAGTTTTGGTGTGGCGGAGGTCTTGACGATGGTAGTCACTCCACCTCCTTTCCCAGAGGTACGTGAGCAGGCTAGGGCCTGGTAGCCTGGAGGACATAGTTCGCCTAGTGTTATCCCATCATTGTCTTGGAGCCAGGTTTCAGTGATCATGAGGGCGTCCCAAGTCTTGTCACAGATGAGGTCGTGAAGGAGAAAGGATTTGTTGTTAACTGATCTTGCATTGATGAGTGCCAGTTTGAGTGTGTTGCGGGGAGGGGCTTGTAGGGAGGGAAGAATGGGGATGAGGTTGGCAAGGTTTCTGGTACGGCTTTTTTTGGGCTGGGGGGAGAGATCACCGTATCTGCCGTGGCCTGTAATAATTGGGATGGTGAAGTATAGTGTTGTAAGGAGTGTAGGGGAAGTGGTGGGGGTGGGCGGGAGGGTGGTTTGAAAAGTGGTGGGAGGGGGGGCGGGGAAGGTGGTGGGCTGAAGAGTTGGGGGCATGGCAGGATGGGGTTTGAGGTGTTGGGTCGGAGGGAATTCAGGAGAGTCCCACTATCAAGTCCCTGCTAAGACCTGCTGTTGTAGCTACGGTCCGATGGAGGGTCAATTTTGACGGAGCTAAGCCAGGAGTTTGGAGCCAAATTGTTATTGTTGGGATAACTGGAGGAGCAACTAGTGAAAGAAAAAGCTAGAAAACAGAAAGAAGAGATAGATCAGAGAACAAACAAGCTGAGTTGATGGAGACTGAATAACTAAACTGCTGCTAGTTATAATAAGTTGTATCTGCAGTTATATTAGTTAAAAGCATGCAGCTTGTACGAGATATACATGTATGCTAAACAGTTATACATGAATTATATATGCAGGTTAGGCATGCAGAAGTCTGAGCCAGAATGCTTTGTGCTTTGCTGAGGAGTTTGCAAAAAGACAAAGAAAAGAAGAAGCTCCGTGGGGGGGTCAGGTCAGGGACTCTGGAAACACTGCTAGCTGCAGGTTTCAGCCAGGGAGTCCTTCCCCTGAATAGAATCGCTTGGGGATCCCGCTGGACTGAGGGGGGGGGGGGGCGGAGCAGGGCTCCCACGCTCCTCTCCTCTTCTGGGTCGGTGGTGCAGGAGAAAAGGCTGCACTTTGGTGGGGAGTACTTTTTAAGGCTCCCGAGGGCTCGCGCTGGACTGAGGGGGGGGCGGAGCAGGGCTCCCACGCTCCTCTCCTCTTCTGTGTCGGTGGTGCAGGAGAAAAGGCTGCACTTCGGTGGGGGAGAACTTTTCAGGCTCCCGAGGGCTCGCGCTGGACTGAGGGGGGGGCGGAGCAGGGCTCCCACGCTCCTCTCCTCTTCTGTGTCGGTGGTGCAGGAGAAAAAAATTAATGTTTGTACAGAATGACATACCTGTTGCACTGGATTTCCAGCTATGCAGTACCCATATCTGGAAAGTGGTCAGCATTAAATATATGAATTCTGTGGATATCATTGATATTCAACCTGTCAGATATCTACCCAGCTTTCTCACTCTCCTAACTGTTGTATCCAGATAGTTATCTGGTTAGGAGGTTGCATATCACCACTAAACAGAAAATGACTCCTGTATGGACCACCCTGGCAATATATATATAGTGCCGAATTAGTCGGTAAGGGTATCCACTGAATATTGGCAGGCCCATCTGAAAAAAATTTCTGGCTAATGATAGCCATTACTTAGATAAATGCAATTGAATGTTGACCTCAATTTAATTGACGAAGGACTATGATTTATGAGGAAGTTGGTGCCTTGGTGGCTTTCCTTTGATTTTCCTCGGTGCTGTGAGCTGAATCTTTGAATCTATTTTCCATCATTCTCATCTTCTCTCTCTTCTCTGCTTTGTTGTATTTATTTATGAAAAGTAGTCTAGAAAATGTTAGTACATTTAACTAAACAAAGCTTGAGGATGTTTACTGAAATTAAAGATTTATTGCCAAATCCAAATTTATTCTTAATTTTTTTAATCTAAAAAATGTTCAGTAAACCCTTTCTTCCTGACAAATCCTAAATCAAGTTTCCAAGATTCTTTATTCCAAGTTCCAACCCCATTCCAAATTTCTCTAGGGAAGTGGAAATCTTCCATTCAGGATGGCATAACCTGAAATGATGTACTGGTGACATTTAGCATTGTTCATACTTAAATTTAACACTTTTGGAAGGATTAATAACCCATGTTGACAGCTGAGGAGCACATCCTAAGGGGTAATTCTGTATATGGCACTGAATATTAGGAGCTAATTTTGCTCTAAATTATCGGTGCGTAAAAGCTTTCTAAAAGATGCAATTCTGTGGCAATTCTGCCAAAATGGGGCAGAAATGTGAAAAAGTACACGTATGCTCCCATCTAATAATTGTACTACATGTATATAAATGGTATAGGTAAGGTACACATATATTTAGCTCATGTATTGTAACACCATTACTGGAGCTCATATACTATAACATCATTACTGGAGCTCATGTATTATAACACCACTACTGAAGCTCATGCAAACCACTCCCCAGTCATTAGTAGCGGTTTAGAAGCTTCCAATAAACAATTTAAATAATAGTGCCTAAATGTTTCCATGGAGAACCACAAAGGAGGTGTGGCCATGGGAAGGCCTGGATGTGCAGTGTTATATCATTCTGGGGATCCATGCCCAACTTTCACACTGGGATTTATACCTGGTTTCAATTGGTGTAATTCCTCATGCCCAAAGTTAAGCATAAATCCCAGCACTATATTCTCTAAAAGATGCTCAGCCTGGATTTTTGGGTGCCAAATTTTGTGTACCATGCACAGAATTTCCCCCTAAATGCTAAGATGCCCATAGGTATAACATGAACTTCTTAGCATTTAGTATACACTAAACTTTAGTAAAATGACCCCTGAGTAGGGTTACCAGATTTTCCAGATGGAAAATTTGGACCCATGGCCACGTCCCATGGCCTGCTCCATTCTGGCCTGCCAAGCCCCATTCCACCCCTAGGCCCACCTCAGGCCCCACCCCCTCGACATGCATGAGCAACATCAGACGGCATTTGCACATGCGCTAGTGTGATGCGATGTCACCCGCATGTGTGTGATGTCACCACGTTGCATCCACTCATGCGCAAATGCTGTACCGACGTCGCTCATTGCCAGAAGCTTTTCAAAACTCAAAGTGCCAGGTTTTGAAAAGCCATCTGAGGAAATCCAGACATCTGGTAACCCTACCTCTGAAATACGAGTTATAATAATATCAAACATCTGGACATGTCTTCTTTCTAGAAGATAGCCAACTCAGTGATGGAGTGGGAGGCAAATGGAAAACATTCTGCAGGGTTGAGACATACTACTGAAGAGGTAACCAACAGGCCCAGAATCATATCATTCTGTCTTATGAATACTGAAAATTCACAAGCCATAAGACATGGATCAAAGCCAGCCTGACTCAGTTGATCCTAATATTATGGAGCTGGTGGTCAGTCACTTTTATTATTCTCCTGTGTTTCTTTTCTTACCTCACGATGCAGCATGTCCAGAGATGCCGTCATATTATGAATATAGCTGTCTGAAGAAAACAGTTCCTGTCAAAAACAAAGCCCCCAAATACTCTTTATTAGTTCATAAAGAGGTGAGAAACCCAGTACTGATAATATCTCTTTTATAGCTTATGATTAAATTCTCATACCGTGGAATTAACATGAGAAACACAGTCCCTTAGCTCACTCACTTTGACACAGATCCTTTTTATTTCAATCATTTATGTTATAAAACATATATGCCTTAATTTTTGAAAACTTTGAATCTTTGAATGTAGTTGTTCAACATAATTGTACTTAACTGAAAGGAAGAATGCTGTTGGTCTCATCAGGAGGGCCACGCCCTGAAGCAGCAAAAGTTTATTACGAAACATGACCCATATTGGCAAGGCACAGGGTCCTCCTTTCAGTTAAGTACAATTATATTGAACCACTATATTCAAAGATTAAGGCATATATGTTTTATAACAAATAAATGTTTCAAAGAAAAGGGACCAGTGACAAACTGAGTGAGCCATGGGGCCTGACTTCTTTGAAAGTGTGAATAAACATGTGAATAAAGGCAAGCCGGTTGATGTAGTATATCTAGATTTCCAGAAAGCTTTTGACAAAGTTCCTCATGAGAGGCTCCTGAGAAAAGAGTGATGGGATAGGAGGCAATGTTCAATTGTGGATTAAGAACTGGTTATCGGACTGAAAACAGAGGGTAGGGTTGAATGGCAATTTCTCTCAGTGGAGGAGTGTAAAAAGTGGTGTGCCACAGGGATCTGTGCTAGGACTGGTGTTATTTAACTTATTTATAAATGATCTAGAAATTGGAACTACGAGCGAGGTGATTACATTTGCAGATGACACTAAACTGTTCAAGGTTGTTAAAACGCATACGGACTGTGAAAAACTGCAGAAAGACCTTAGGAAATTGGAAGACTGAGCGTTGGTAGATGAAATTCAATGTGGACAAATGCCATTTATCAAGATCATTTATTGTTCTATTGTCCATTTATTTTGGCTTTTTGGAAATCAATATGGGGCCAAATAAACTGTTTGTTGGAAAATCCAGTGGCATTATCCTATGATACTGTGCTATTTGGTATGTCAATGAGAGCTAAAAGCCAAATATCATCTAAGAACAACAGGCTTTTATTAATAATGACAGGAGTTGCCATATAACAAATTATGAGCAATTGGAAGAGGCTTAATTATAGTTTTTGGTGAAATTCATTGTGTCATATGTATAAAATGGAAAGAACATTAGCCTTTCAGAAAGGGAATTTTAAGAAATTTCATGAGACTTGGGAGCCATTAGCAAAATATTGTAACATCTAATTACTGTTTTCCCCTATAAACATGCACATCCGGGAGGGGGGAGGTTGAGGGTTAATGAATTTAGATATATTGAATTGGGGTTCATTATAGAAATTTTATGTGATGGGCATTGTGATTGTTTAGGAGGGGAGGGACTATTTCTGAAATGGATATTAATGGAATATTAAGTGTGCTATTGAAGTATAAAATGTATTTATTACATAAGAAATGCCTACACCGGATCAGACCTGGGGTCCATCCAGTCCGGTGATCCGCACACGCGGAGGCTCAGCCAGGCGTACCCTGGTGCATACATTAGTCACTCGTATCCCTCAATGTGTTCTGCAAGAAGATGTGCGTCCAAATTTCCCTTAAATCCTAGAATGGTAGTTTCCTCCACCATCTCTTTCGGGAGAGAGTTCCAGGCGTTCACCACTCGCTGTGTGAAGCAGAACTTTCTGACATTTGTCCAGGCCGTGTCCCCTCTCAGCTTCAGGCCATGACCTCTGGTCCGAGTCTGGGTCACATTCGCCAATGTGAATAAAGCTATTTCTTGCTCTCCATCCTTTCCCCCTGCTGGTGAGGGAGCTTGCTCCATTTTGTCGATTCCTTTTAGCAATTTAAAAATCTCTATTAGATCCCCTCTCAGTCTTCTCTTCTCAAGGGTGAATAATCCCAGTTTTCTGAGGCGATCCTTATAGCTCAAGTTCTCCATACCTTCTACTAGCTTCATTGCTCGCCTCTGCACCTTCTCCAGCAGCGTTATATCCTTCTTCAGGTATGGAGACCAGTGTTGGACACAGTATTCCAAGTGTGGTCTGACCATTGCTCTATAAAGCGGCATTATGACCTCCCTTGATCTACTCGTGATTCCCTTCTTTATCATGCCTAACATCCTGTTAGCTTTGTTTGCCACCGCTGTGCATTGAGCCGACGGCTTTAAGGTCCTGTCTATCAGTACCCCTAAGTCTTTTTCTTGTTCGCTCTTCCCCAATGTTATACCTAACAGATTATACTCATGCTCCTTGTTTTTTCTGCCCAGGTGCATCACTTTGCATTTTTCCACATTAAAACTCATCTGCCAATTTTCTGCCCATCTCTCAAGTAGCTTCAAATCTCTCTGAAGTTCCTCGCTGTCTTTTTGTGACCTGATTGTCCGGCATAGCTTTGTGTCATCTGCAAACTTGACAATAACACTGGTCGTTTCTTCCTCCACTTATTGTAAGTTTGGAAAATAATAAAGAACTGGAAAAAAAAAAGTGATACATATTGGGAAGAATAATCCATCCAAATCATAGTTATCAGATGCTAGGGTCCACCTTGTGTCCCAGCGCTCAAGAAAAGGATCTGGGTGTCATCGTAGACAATACACTGAAGCTTTCCGTCCAATGTGCTGTGGCGGCGGCCAAGAAGGCAAACAGGATGCTAGGAATTATTAGAAAAGGGATGGTTAACAAGACTAAGAATGTTATAATGCCTCTGTATCACTCAATGGTGCAATCTCACCTTGAGTATTGCATTCAGTTCTGGTGTCCTTATCTCAAAAAAGATATAGTGGCACGGGGGCGAGGCTTCGCAGCGTACGGAGATGGTCGGGTAGATGAATGGCTCCGTAGTGAAAGGCTACTTTTGTTAAGATTTGGTAGTTAAAATTTATGTAAATTGGATAGAAAGGAAGATTTCAGTGAGAAAATGGCTTCGGGCAAACACAGTAAAAATAACGCAGCGAATTTAGGTGCGGGAAGTGTAAAAAGAACAAAACTGGATTCGGTTTCCCCGTCAGCGATCCCGTTGCCTTCGGAAGAAGTGGAAAATAGAGACCTGATGAATGAATTACAGAAAATTAAAGAAATTGTAATGGAAAACACTAAAAACATAAAAGAGGTTTAGGAGAAAAATGGAGTCTGACTAAAAGAATGCAGGCGGTTGACTTCAAAATTGAGCAGTTGGAGAAGCGCGCTGAAAAGTCTGATGCAGACTTGCTGGTATATAAAAAGGATCACAAGGAAATAGAGATGTTAAAAAAAAACCCTTGAAGATTTGTCAAACCGAGAAAGGCGAAATAATTTGCGTCTGATCGGGGTGCCTGAAGGGGTTGAACAGAATGATCCCATAAAGTTTGTGATGAATTTTATTCCAAAGATTTTACCGTTTAAAAGTCCTTTCCCGCTAGAAGTAGAGAGGGCGCACCGGATCCCACTGAAAAGATCAAGCAGCCAAAAGGGTCCCCGTCCACTAATTTTCAAGCTGCTAAGATATCATCAGGTGGCAGAAATTATAAAACTAGCTAAAAATAATAAGAATCTTAAATGCCAGGATTCAAAAATCTTTATAGTTCCAGACTTTGCAAAAGCTACTGCTTATAGAAAAAAACAGCTTTTGGATTTAAGACCTAAACTGAGAGCATTGGTGGCAAGATATGGTCTGGTATACCCAGCCATTATGAGGGTGACCTATGAAAATAAAACTTACAATTTTGAGGAGGCAGTTAAGATAAAATAATTTTTGGATCAATATGATTTACCTATGGACTCAGGAAAATATTTTGGTACTGTACTTATTAAGTTTAGAGTTTTGATTTGTTTGTATATTATTTTACTGAAAAATTTAAAGATATTTTATTGAAGAAATGAAAAATAAGAATAATATCTTTCAACAAGGATTTATAGCAGTTACTGTTTGAAAAAGGCTCAATATTCTAACAAAGGCAGGTGATTAGATTGGAGTGTGGTTTACTGCTATGTTAAGTTGGAAGAACAGTGAAGCACAGTTACTTACCGTAACAGGTGTTATCCAGGGACAGCAGGCAGATATTCTTAACACATGGGTGACGTCACCGACGGAGCCCTCGGTACGGACCTTTTTAACTAGAAGTTTCTAGTTGGCCGCACCGCGCGTGCGCGAGTGCCTTCCCGCCCGACGGAGGAGTGCGTGGTCCCCAGTTAGGATAAGCCAGCTAAGAAGCCAACCCGGGGAGGTGGGTGGGACGTAAGAATATCTGCCTGCTGTCCCTGGATAACACCTGTTACGGTAAGTAACTGTGCTTTATCCCAGGACAAGCAGGCAGCATATTCTTAACACATGGGTGACCTCCAAGCTAACAAAGAGGGAGGTGGGATGGTTGGCCATTAGGAAAATAAATTTTGTAACACAGATTGGCCGAAGTGTCCATCCCGTCTGGAGAACGCATCCAGACAGTAGTGAGTAGTGAACGTGTGAACTGAGGACCAAGTGGCCGCCTTGCAGATTTCCTCGATGGGCGTGGAACGGAGGAAAGCTACAGAAGCAGCCATAGCTCGGACTCTGTGGGCCGTGACAGTTCCTTCCAGTGAGAGACCGGCCCGAGCATAACAGAAGGCAATACAGGCAGCAAGCCAATTTGAAAGTGTCCGTTTGGAGACAGGACGACCCAAACGGTTGGGATCGAAAGATAAAAATAGCTGAGGGGATGTTCGGTGAGCTCTGGTACGATCAAGATAGTAAGCAAGGGCACGCTTACAATCCAGTGTGTGCAACGCCTGTTCCCCAGGATGCGAGTGAGGCTTAGGGAAGAAGACGGGTAGCACAATGGACTGGTTAAGGTGAAAAGCCGAGACCACCTTGGGAAGGAATTTAGGGTGGGTACGCAGCACAACCTTGTCATGGTGAAAAACCGTGAAAGGTGGGTCGGCAACCAGTGCATGCAGTTCGCTAACCCTCCTGGCAGAGGTGATGGCAATTAGGAAAAGCACCTTCCAGGTAAGAAGTCTGAACGAAGTTGTGGCAAGAGGCTCAAACGGAGGTTTCATGAGAGCCACATTCAGGTCCCAGACGACAGGAGGAGGCTTGAGAGGCGGTTTGATATTGAAGAGCCCTCTCATAAATTTGGAAACCAGAGGATGAGCCGTGAGGGGTTTTCCGAGAATAGGCTCATGAAATGCAGTGATGGCACTGAGGTGGACTCTGATGGAGGTGGTTTTGAGGCCAGCGTTGGACAGTGAGAGCAAATATTCCAAGACAGTTTCCACCGCTAAGGAGGTGGGTTCTTGATGATGCCGGAGACACCACGAGGAGAATCTGGTCCACTTCTGATGGTAACATTGGAGAGTGGCCGGTTTCCTGGAGGCGTCCAAAATGAGGCGGACCGGTTGAGATAGATTCTCCGGAGAGGTCAGCCCGAGAGAAACCAATCTGTCAGGTGGAGTGAAGATAGATTGGGATGCAGTAGAGACTGATGCTGCTGTGTAAGCAGAGTAGGAAACACAGGAAGAGGGATGGGCTCCCTGGAGCTGAGTTGAAGCAGGAGGGAGAACCAGTGTTGACGAGGCCACCGAGGGGCGATGAGAATCATGGTGGCGTTGTCCTTGCGGAGTTTGGACAAGGTCCGCAACATCAGAGGAAGTGGAGGGAAGGCATAGAGGAACCGATCCCTCCAGTCGAGCAGGAATGCATCCGGAGCCAGACGGTGAGGAGAAAAGAGTCTGGAACAGAATTGGGGCAGCTGATGGTTGTGAGGTGCTGCAAAGAGGTCCACCTGCGGAGTGCCCCATCGAGCAAAGATGGAGAGCAGAGTCGGAGGGTCCAACGTCCACTCGTGAGGTTGAAGGATGCGGCTGAGATTGTCGGCCAGAGAGTTCTGTTCGCCCTGGATATAGACCGCCCTGAGAAAGAGATTGCGGTCCGTGGCCCAGGTCCAGATGCGCAGAGCCTCCAAACAAAGGGGGCGAGATCCGGTGCCGCCTTGCTTGTTTATGTAGTACATGGCGACTTGATTGTCTGTGCACAGGAGGAGGACTTGAGGGCAGAGAAGATGTTGGAAAGCCTTTAGGGCGTAGAACATGGCTCTGAGTTCCAGGAAATTTATGTGATGACGACGCTCCTGTGGGGTCCAAAGTCCCTGGGTGCGTAGATCGCCTAGGTGAGCTCCCCATGCGTAGGGGGACGCATCGGTGGTGATGATCATAGAGTGAGGGGGCAGATGAAAGAGTAGACCCCTGGAAAGATTTGAGGAGTTCAACCACCATTGGAGAGATTGCTGAAGAGATGATGTCACAGAGATGGGATGAGAAAGAAGATCTGTAGTCTGTGACCATTGGTTGGCGAGAGTCCATTGAGGTGTCCTGAGGTGGAGTCGCGCCAGAGGAAGGACATGCACCGTCGAGGCCATGTGACCCAGGAGGACCATCATCTGTCGGGCAGGAATGGAGGGATGCATGAGTACCTGACGGCAGAGATGGAGCAGGGTCTGCTTGCGATCGGAGGGGAGAAAGGCCCTCATCAGCGTGGTGTCCAGAACTGCTCCAATGAATTGAAGTCGCTGGGTGGGAAGCAGATGCGACTTGGGGTAGTTGATCTCGAACCCCAGGAGGTGGAGGAGAGAGATGGTGTGATGAGTAGCTTGTAGCACGAGTTGAGATGAAGGTGCTTTCACCAACCAATCGTCCAAGTAGGGGAACACCTGGAGGTTGTGAGACCTGAGGAAGGCCGCCACCACTATCAGGCATTTGGTGACGACTCTGGGGGAGGAAGCGAGGCCAAACGGTAGCACTTTGTACTGATAGTGGTGGTGTAGCACCTGGAACCGCAGGTAGCGGCGAGAGTTCTGATGGATGGAGATGTGAGTGTAGGCCTCTTTGAGGTCCAGGGAACATAGCCAGTCGTGTTGAGAAAGAAGAGGGTAAAGTGTGGCAAGGGAGAGCATCCTGAACTTTTCCTTGACCAGACACTTGTTGAGGTCCCTGAGATCGAGAATGGGACGGAGGTCTCCCGTCTTTTTGGGTACGAGGAAGTAGCGGGAGTAGAATCCCTGACCCCTTTGATCTGGAGGTACTTCTTCGATGGCATTGAGAAGGAGGAGGGATTGAACCTCCCTCAGGAGGAGGGGGGTTTGAGAGGAGTGTGAAGCAGACTCTACGGGAAGGTTGTCCGGTGGAAGAGTCTGGAAGTTGAGAGAGTAGCCGTGGCGGATGATGTTGAGGACCCACTGGTCTGACGTGATGACTTCCCAACGGCTTGAGAAAATGGTGAGACGACCCCCTATAGGCTGTGGAAGAGGCAGCGAGGGTGGATGACTGGCTATGCCCTGGAGAGAAGAGTCAAAAGGGCTGAGATTGTTTAGCAGGCTGAGAAGGCTTGGAGGGTTGAGTGGCCTGAGATCGAGCCTGGGCATGGTGCTGCTGTTGACGGGGTCGCCGAGATTGTTGAGGAGGCGGATTGAGTGGCCTGGCTGAGAACCTCCGCTGGTAAGATGATTGAGGCCGATAGGGTCGAGCAGGCGGAGCCTTCTTTTTCGGCTTGATCAGGGTGTCCCACCTGGTCTCATGGGCCGAGAGTTTCTGGGTGGTGGAATCCAGGGACTCTCCAAAGAGTTCATCCCCGAGACAGGGGGCGTTGGCCAAACGATCCTGGTGGTTGATGTCCAGGTCGGAGACTCTGAGCCAGGCTAATCGACGCATGGCTACGGCCATGGCAGAGGCCCGAGAGGTGAGCTCGAAGGAGTCGTATATTGAGCGGACCATATATTTTCGCATCTGGAGAAGACCAGAGATGTGTTGTTGGAATAGCGGGACCTTGCGCTCAGGAAGGTACTTCTGGAGGGCAGACAGTTGTTGGACCAAGTGTTTCAGATAGAAAGAAAAATGGAAGGAATAGTTGTTTGCCCTGTTGGCAAGCATGGCATTCTGGTAAAGCCTCTTGCCAAACTTGTCCATGGTCTTACCTTCTCTGCCAGGAGGGGTAGAGGCATAGACACTGGAGCCCTGAGTCTTTTTTAAGGTGGATTCCACCAGAAGGGACTCATGGGGCAATTGAGATTTGTCGAATCCAGGAATAGGAATGACACGGTAAAGGTTGTCCAGTTTACGGGGGGCTCCCGGTACCGTGAGGGGATTTTCCAAGTTTTTGTAGAACGTTTCCCGTAGGATGTCATGCACGGGAAGCTTGAGGAACTCCTTAGGAGGTTGCTCAAAGTCTAAAGCCTCTAGAAAGGCTTGAGACTTTTTTGAGTCAGATTCTAGAGGAAGGGACAGGGCAGCAGACATTTCTCTCAGAAATTTAGAAAATGAGGACTGCTCTGGTTTAGAGGTGGCATCGGGTGCCGATGGTTCCTCATCAGATGAGGAGGGATCCTCCTCGGTACCGAGAGGAGTTTCCTCCCATAAGTCAGGGTCCCTGACCTCTGGTGCATGTCGAGACACCGGGGTGGAGGGCGCGGTATGGCGAGTTTTGGACAAAGACTTTCCAGAGCGCACCGAAACGGTACCAGGGGAGGACGACCGGCGTCTATCTCGGTCCCGAGAAGAGTGCCGTACCGCCTGGTGCCGAGGAGGATCCAATGTGGCCTGAGAATGAACCACTGGATCGCCATGAAGTTGTTGGGCCGAAAGGATCGGCATGGAGGTGTTCACCGGTACCGAAGGGGTGGACACCGGGGGCTCGGTACGGGGCTCGGTACGGGGCTCGGGCCGGTCTGGTACCGGAAGGAGCGGTGCCAGGATAGTGGGCAACAGTTGTTCAAGTTGTTTCTTCAACTGCTCCTGGAGTTGAGCCTTTAAGATGGCCGAGATACGGTCATCTAGGGGTGGCATCGGAACCGCTTTCTTTTTCTTCGGTTCCTTAGATGCCGCTCCACGCCCCGGCGATGAGGAGGCCGATGACGAGGCACTCACCGAGATCGGGGCGGAGCGTTTGCGGGACCGGTGCGATGCCGGTAAGGACGGTGTCGCCACCGTAGCTGGAGGGCGCTCGAGGGAAGAGGAAGGCTTCTTAGCCGGCTTACCTGGCGCCAGCGACGCCGATGTGGGGTCGGTCGGTGTCGAGGTCGACGGTGCCGATTTTTGAGGTACCGCCGTTGAAGGTGAGGAGTCCATCGCCGACTCGGTGCCGAAGAGAAGAGTTTGTTGAATTCTTCGGTTTTTAAGAGTTCTCTTTTGAAGAGTGGCACAGCGGGTGCAGGAGTCCGCCCGATGCTCCGGACCCAGACACTGCAAACACCAATTGTGTGGGTCAGTTATGGAGATCGGGCGTGCACACCGCTGGCACTTCTTAAAACCGACCTGCGGGGGCATGAAGGGGAAGATAGCCTCCGCAAAATCGAAGCCCGAGGCCTGTATACTGGCAACAGGCCCCGCCGGGGCAAAACGAAAGAAAAAAAGGGAAAAAAGCAAAGTTTTTTTTTTTTTGCAAATCAAAGAAAAAATAAACCCGAAGGTAAAGAGAGAAAAAATAAGGAAAAAAGCGTGAGCGGGAAGGCAAAAAAGTGGTTTCAACGGCCGTTGAAAAAACACACGCGTCTTCTTCGCTCCGCGGAAACGAAGAAACTGGGGACCACGCACTCCTCCGTCGGGCGGGAAGGCACTCGCGCACGCGCGGTGCGGCCAACTAGAAACTTCTAGTTAAAAAGGTCCGTACCGAGGGCTCCGTCGGTGACGTCACCCATGTGTTAAGAATATGCTGCCTGCTTGTCCTGGGATAATATGGAAGAATAAACATATCTTTGGATGATATTTATATTACAAAGAGGTAGTAGAACTTTAAAAAGATAAATAAAAATAGAAGAAGGTGAAGATTTTGACAAGTTGGAAAATGCACTGGAATTTGATGTGAAACGCTGGGACTGTGAGGATCGCTTGTATGATACGGCTTGATCCTCACTTTGATTTATATTTCACATCTGAGCTTTACTTAGCTAAAAGCTTAGTGGTACATAGGTGTTTTACTGGAACTGTAATAAAACTGCAGATTAATTTAAGAAGAACCTGGAGCTGGTTCTCAGACAATTGGATGAATTGATGTATAGACATTGCCTGGATAAAAATGGAAGATGATGAAGGTTTTGACTATTGGGAAAATGCAATGGAGCAGGATGTGAAATGCTGGGATTGTGAGGATCGCTTGTATGATACGGCTTGATCATCACTTTGATTTATATTTCACATCAGAGCTTTGTTTAGCTTAAAGTTTGATGATACATAGGTGTTTTATTGGAGATGTATGGAAAATACAGATGAATTTATGAAGAACTTTGAATTGATTCTCAGATGATTGGATGAATTGCTGTATTGTCATTGCCTGGAGGTGTGGGGAATAGAATGTTGCTGCGCTTGGGAAAAGTTGTTGGACTGCTATATTATATGTATAATATAATTAATGCTTAAAGTCATGATAAGGTGGTGATGTAGGTTGATTTATTTGTGCATCATTTAATGAACTTCATGGTGGTATGAGCCTGAATTTTCATAGAAAATAGATTAACTTGATTGAGGAAAAAAAAAGTATTAACTTTGGGATTATTTTAGATTATATTATGAGGTTTCTTCATTTCTGGGTATATCCTTTTATATGTTCCAAGAATATAGTGTGGAAGGATGCATGGTAATTTGAATGTATGGGAAAGTAAATTATATGAAGGGTATTTATTATTTTGTGAATATATATGATAATGAAGGATGTTTTGTATGTAAGGATGATTAGAATTTATTGTTTTGGAAGGAATGGGGGAATGGGGAATATAAATTTTATGGGATCAAGTGTTTTATGGTTAATAGAAGTCTACTTTATGAGTTTAAATAGAAGGAGAATACTCTATGCTTTATGTGGTATATTGCAAATATTTCTTTATGTTATTAAGAAAAAAAAGAGAGGAAAAACACTGATTGGAAATAAAATTTTAAGTGATTTATGATTAATTAAATGATTTACATTGTAATAATTAGGTTGATTGCATGTTTATGAGAATTCTTATGAGTTTAGCCTGGGGGGAGTTTTTCATTTACTTGAGCTAAGTATGTACGTTTCGAAGTTGGCATTGTTATATTGGGAGGGGGTGGTGGGTTTGGGTGAGGGAGGTATTGGGTAGGTATTTAGAGGTGGGTTGGGGATTAAATTAAGCTTTCAATATGGGGGAAATGATTATTTAATAATTATTCTGCAGATGTATGCATTTATTATGTTTCATTTTATTTAATGGCTTTTAAATTTTTTTCTTTAAATGTTAATGGCCTTAATCATCCGATTAAAAGGAAAAAGACGCTATCATATTTGAAGCAGCAGAATGCGGATGTCTGTTTTATACAGGAGACTCACCTTACTGGGGATGAATCAAAGAAATTAACTGGGAATTGGGTGAAGGATTGCTTTTTTGCTCCTGCGGTAGGGAAGAAAGCTCGTGTAGCTATTTTGATTAATAAAAAATGTAATGCAGTATTTAATATGGTGGCTGCGGATCAATTAGGAAGATGGTTGCATGTGAACATGAGTATGGGCAGTACTGCTGTGGCGCTTTTTAATGTGTACGCCCCTAATTCGAATCAAGGTGAATTTTTTAAAACTCTGCAACAAATAGTTTTACCACTGGCTGCTAATAATTTGATAGTGGCGGGAGATTTCAATGCTGTTATGGATCCTAGATTAAAAAACTAGTAAAATTTTAAAATCATTAGGGTTGGATAATTTTGCAAATTCCTGTAGTTTAAAAGATATCTGGCACATTCCTCATTTTAATGATCGAGAATTTTCATTTTGTTCGCAGGTTCATAAATATTTTTCTAGAATTGATTATGTTTTGGTTTCTGATAAGTTAATACAAAATGTTACTCAAGCTGCTATAGATCCAATAATTTTATCAGATCATGGCAGTGTGTGGATAAGTTTAAATCTTGCTGATCAAGATAAAGATAGGCCTGTTTGGAGGTTTGATAATGCACTGCTTGCATATCCAAAATTTTGTAAAGTCTTTCAGATAAAGATTAATGAGTATTTTCAAATTAATAATACGGAGGAAGCCTCGATAGAAATCTTGTGGGATGCTTTTAAGGCAACTATGAGAGGACAAATAATATCATTTTCAGCTTATTCTAAAAAACAATTAAAAAAGCAATTTTTTAAGCTAGAGAAAGAGATTAAGATTTTAGAGGCAAAGTTGATTGAAAAATGGGAAAATTCTACGTTGCATGCTCTTTTAAAAGTCAAGTGCAAATATGAGATATCTTCTAAATTGGCTAGGAAATATATTCTTTGTCAGCAAGCTTTATATTATGGTAATGCAAATAAAGTGGAAAGATTATTGGCTAATTATCTTAAAGTAAAAAAAAAAAAAAAAGGAGGATGAAAATAAGTGCAATTAAAGATGAAAAGGGAGATACTCAATCTCAAATTGGGCCTATATTAAAACAATTTTTAAGTTTTTATAAGGGCTTGTATTCTTCTGAGTCTTATTCAGATAAAGAAAAGGATGGTATATTTTTAAGTTTTATTGAAGGACCAAATATTTCGGATCATATAAAAGAAGTTTGGAAGAACCGATATCATTGAAGGAATTGCAAACAGCATTGAAATCTCTTAGAGTTGGGACCGCTCCAGGTGGTGATGGTTTTACGGTAGAGTTTTATAAAGCATTTCAAATTAACCTATTACCTCATCTAATAAATTTGTATCAAAATCAACTAAATAAAGGTTGTATTTCAGGCACTATGGCTGAGTCGTTAACCATTGTTTTGCCAAAGCCAAATAAAGATCCCATGTTGGTTTCAAATTACAGGCCTATTTCTTTGATTAATGTTTTTTATTAGCCAAACTTGGCTATGCGTTTAGCAAAGGCTCTTCCTTATATAATTGGTATGCACCAGACAGGGTTTGTTGCTCAGAGACACTCTTCCAATAATACTAGATTGGCTTTTCAGATGCTATACTTAACAAAAGAAATAGGAGATCCAGCTTTTTCTGTATCTTTGGACGCAGAGAAGGCTTTTGATCGGGTGGAGTGGACATTTATGTATCAGACCATGGAATGGTTTGGCACTGGTTCGGGATTTATACAAATGATTAAAAAACCTTGTATAGAGGGGGGCGTGGCTTGGCACGTGCAGTGGATGGAGGTGTGATCGTGGAGCTCTGATAGCCAGGCAGCGGTTATTATAAATATATTATACATTTTTGCCAAAAAATTAAATTTTTGTCGTCCGGGTGCTGTGAGAAGATGACCAGCACATGCCAGGGGAAAATTGAGGCGGCTTTTGCGACATCCGGTACGGCAAAGCGCCTCAAGCAAGATTTGGCGGCAGCTGCAAAAGCCCCACTTCCTGAGGAAGAAGAAATCGGGAAGAAGGATATAATGGCTGAACTTTAAAAAATATCAAAACAGATCCAGAAGAATGCATTAAGCATTCAGGATGTAAAAGAAGAAGTGTTAAACATTAACAGGCAGTTAGAGGCTGCTTCTCAAAGAATGACAGTTTTAGAATCCAGGATGGATCAGATGGAACTAACTGCTGTTCAAGCTAAGGAAGATAATAAAATCATTAAAGAGTTACAGAAAAGGCTGGTGGACTATGAGAACCGTGGTAGAAGAAAGAACATTAAAATTTTTGGACTGGCAGTTTCTTGGACTCCCCAGCCCATCCTCCACCAAACGGCAATATACAGACACAGACCATGCAAGTCTGCCCAGTACTGGCCTTAGTTCAATATTTAATATTATTTTCAGATTCTAAATCCTCTGTGTTCATCCCATGCTTCTTTGAACTCAGTCACAGTTTTACTCTCCACCACCTCTCTCGGGAGCGCATTCCAGGCATCCACTACCCTCTCCGTAAAGTAGAATTTCCTAACATTGCCCCTGAATCTACCACGCTCATCCTCAAATTATGTCCTCTGGTTTTACCATTTTCCTTTCTCTGGAAAAGATTTTGTTCTACGTTAATACCCTTCAAGTATTTGAATGTCTGAATCATATCTCCCCTGTCTCTCCTTTCCTCTATACATATTCAGGGCTTCCAGTCTCTCCTCATACGTCTTCTGGAGCAAGCCTCCTATCATTTTCGTCGCCCTCCCCTGGACCGCCTCAAATCTACTTACGTCCTTCGCCAGATACGGTCTCCAAAACTGAACACAATACTCCAAGTGGGGCCTTACCAATGACTTGTACAGGGGCATCAACACCTTCTTCCTTCTACTGACTATGCCTCTCTTTATACAGCCCAGCATCCTTCTGGCAGCAGCCACTGCCTTGTCACACTGTTTTTTCGCCTTTAGATCTTCGGACACTATCACCCCAGGGTCCCTTTCCCCGTCCGTGCATATCAGCTTTTCTCCTCCCATCATATACAGTTCCTTCCTATTATTAATCCCCAAATCCATTACTCTGCATTTCTTTGCATTGAATTTTAGTTGCCAGACATTAGACCATTCCTCTCACTTTGCAGATCCTTTTTCATATTTTCCACTCCCTCTTCGGTGTCTACTCTGTTACAAATCTTGGTATCATCTGCAAAAAGGCACACCTTTCCTTCTAACCCCCCAGCAATGTCACTCACAAACATATTGAACAGGATTGGCCCCAGCACCGAACCCTGAGGGACTCCACTACTCACCTTTCCTTCCTTCGAGCGACTTCCATTAACTACCACCCTCTGGCATCTGTCCGACAGCCAGTTTCCGACCCAGTTCACCACTTTGGGCCCTAACTTCAGCCCTTCAAGTTTGTTCAACAGCCTCCTATGAGGAACTGTATCAAAGGCTTTGCTGAAATCCAAGTAAATTACATCTAGCATATGTCCTCGATCCAGCTCTCTGGTCACCCAATCAAAAAATTCAATCAGGTTCGTTTGGCACGATTTACCTTTTGTAAAGCCATGTTGCCTCGGATCCTGTAACCCATTAGATTCAAGGAAGTACACTATCCTTTCTTTCAGCAACACTTCCATTATTTTTCCAACAACTGAAGTGAGGCTCACTGGCCTATAGTTTCCTGCTTCATCCCTGTAACCACTTTTATGAATAGGGACCACATCCGCTCTCCTCCAATCCCTAGGAATCACTCCCGTCTCCAGAGATTTGTTGAACAAGTCTTTAATAGGACTCGCCAGAACCTCTCTGAGCTCCCTTAGTATCCTGGGATGGATCCCGTCTGGTCCCATCGCTTTGTCCACCTTCAGTTTTTCAAGTTGCTCAAACACCCTCCTCCGTGAATGGCGCAGAATCTACTCCATTTTCTCGTGTAACTTTGCCAGACAATCTCGGTCCTTCTCCAGGATTTTCTTCTGTGAACACAGAACAGAAGTATTTGTTTAGCACATTTGCTTTCTCCTCACTCTCCACATATTTGTTCCCAGCATCTTTTATCCTAGCAATTCCATTTTTTATCTTCCTCCTTTCACTAATATATCTGAAAAATTTTTATCTCCCTTTTTTACATTTTTAGCCATTTGTTCTTCCGCCTGTGCCTTCGCCAAACGTATCTCTCTCTTGGCTTCTTTCAGTTTCACCCTGTAGTCCTTTCTACTCTCCTCTTCTTGGGTTTATTTATATTTCATGAACGCCAACTCTTTCGCCTTTATTTTCTCAGCCACTAGGTTGGAGAACCATATCGGCTTCCTTTTTCTCTTGTTTTTATTGATTTTCTTCACATAAAATGGTCCGTAGCCATTTTTATCGCTCCTTTTAGCTTAGACCACTGTCTTTCCACTATGTCCTCCCATCCTAACAGCTCTTTGTTCAGGTACCCATTGCATTAAAGTCCGTACGTTTGAAATCTAGGACTTTAAGTATCGTGCGGCCGCTCTCCACTTTAGCCATTATATCAAACCAAACCGTTTGATGATCGCTACTTCCCAGGAGAGCACCCACTCGAATATTAGAGATACTCTCTCCATTTGTGAGAACCAGATCCAATATCGCTTTTCCCTTGTGGGTTCCGTCACCATTTGTCTGAGCAGAGCCTCTTGAAAGGCATCCACAATCTCCCTACTGCGTCCGCATCTGGAATACTGCGTTCAATATTGGTCGCCGTACCTCAAGAAAGACATGGAGGTACTTGAGAGAGTCCAAAGGAGAGCAACGAAACTGGTAAGAGGGCTGGAACACTACCCATATGCTGAGAGGTTGGATAGGCTGGGGCTCTTCTCTCTGGAAAAAAGGAGGCTCAGGGGTGATATGATAGAGACCTTCAAGATCATGAGGGGCATAGAGAGGGTGGATAGGGACAGATTCTTCAGGCTGAAGGGGACAACAGGTACGAGGGGGCATTTGGAGAAATTGAAGGGAGATAGGTTCAAAACGAATGCAAGGAAGTTTTTTTTCACCCAGAGGGTCGTGGACACTTGGAATGCGCTACCGGAGGAAGTGATCAGGCAGAGTACGGTACAGGGATTCAAACAGAGACTGGATGGATTCCTGAGGGATAAAGGGATCGTGGGATACTGAGAAAGCTAACCAGAAAATTAATGTAGAAACCCAACCAGGTCGTGCAGGTGCAAGACCGGAGGGCTAGGACTTTGATAGGAAGATAGGACTCAATTAGGAAACCAAGGAGGCATGGGGGCCCCTTCTGGTGATTTAGACAGGTCGTGACCTGTTTGGGCCGCCGCGGGAGCGGACTGCTGGGCAGGATGGACCTATGGTCTGACCCAGCGGAGGCACTGCTTATGTTCTTATGTTTTCGATTCCGCAGACGGAACATTCCAGTCCGCATCCGGCAGGTTGAAATCTCCCAACAGCAGAACCTCCTCTTTCCTCCAAACTTTTGGATATCCACAATCAGATCCTTATCAATTTGCTGCGATTGAGTCGGAGGTCTGTAGACTACACCCACGTAGATAGAAGTTCCATCTTCTCTTTTCAGAGCAATCCATATCTCTTCTTCCTCTCCCCAGGTCCCTTGCATTTCGGTCGCTTGGATATTGATCTTTACATAGAGAGCTACTCCTCCACCTTTATGACCATCTCTGTCCTTCCTAAAAAGATTATATCCCGGTATGTTTGCATCCCATCCATGTGATTCACTGAACCATGTCTCTGTGATAGCAACAATATCTAGATCTGCCTCTAACATCAGGGCTTGCAGATCATGAACTTTGTTGCTTAGACTGCGAGCATTTGTGGTCATCGCTTTCCAGCTATTTTTCAGCGATAATCTCCTTTTTCGTATGGATTTTTGTGTTGTTTCACTTTCCGTTGCAATACTAAGAAATGAGTTGCTGATATTGCTTATGTTGCAGCCTTTACTACTATCACATCTTTTCTTTTGCCAGGGGTGGTCTCTATAATTGTCCTTCGTGCATACACCACCCCCACCTTCTAGTTTAAATGCCTAGAAAAATATTGTCTAAATTTCTCTGCAAGGTTTCTTTTTTTTTTTTTTTTTAAACATATGTTTATTGACAGCGAGAGAGTACACCGCCCAGCAGGGCGCAACAGCAATCATTTGAAGAGACAAATAACAGTCCAACACTCAGAACAGGCAACAACAAAAGCAATACGTCCCCCAGGGTACCCCCCCATGCATGTGATAGACAAAAACAGAGCAAGACAAAAAGAGCATTTGAGGGTATAAGCTGAGAGGAACATTCGAGAAGGAAGGTCACCCGTCTGGAGCAGTGATCTCCCGCCTTTTTTCCATGAGAAGAACCCCCAAAAAACCCACGCAACACTCAAATCATCAAGCGCACTCATCATCATCCCTTCATACAGACCATTCACTCATATCCCAGGAAGCTCCCTCCCCCCCTCCCCTCCCCCCCATCCCAGGGCACTAAAGTATAGAAAGGAAAAGCAAAAGAAAAAGAGAGAGAAAAAGACGGCTATAAAGAGTCAGTTAAAGGAGGCAAAACCCCAAGGGCCGGCCAAGAAACGGAAAATCAGTTCCCTGCTAAGAAAGCCCCTGGTCCCCCTCTCGTGCGGTCGACGGCACCAGGTCCCGCAGTCTCGCCCATAATCCAGCGTAATGTTGCTTAAGCACGCTCGTTGTTCTCGCTTGGGATCGAATTTCAAACAGAGCTACCTCTCGAAGCCGGCCCCTCCAGTGCGGCAGCGGAGGGGGCTCCTCAGACATCCAGTATGTCAAGATCATTTTCTTTACTACTAAAATAGCATTATAGAGAAACCTGCATTGGGGTGTGGTGAATCCCTGGTCCTGGAGGGAGGTCTGCAGACCCAGGAGTATGAACCCATAGTCCCATTCCACAGTGCGCTGCACCACCCGTTCCAACAAGGGGAGGGCTTCCCTCCACACATCCAGCCGTGGGCACTCCAAAAAGGAATGTATATATGTTCCGGCGCTGCTCTTACATTTAATACAAAGACCGCTCTCCCATATTCCCATTCGCGCACCCCTCTGTGCCGTAAAGTATGCCCTATGAAGGATCTTATACTGGAGTTCCTGGAAGTCTGCTGATTTAGAGTAAGAATATAGTGTTGTAAAGCAGGCAGTAAACTGTGATTCAGAAATATCCTGCCCCAGGTCTCGTTCCCAGGATGTACGCACCGGTGTAAGTACCGACGTGACAAGAGACAACTTAAGGATGCGATACCAGCGCGCCAGGGAATTTAGCGCGGGCTGGGTGGCCGAGAACAAGATATCCAGAGGGCCCCTGACCCAGGCCCCCGCCACTCCCCTACGTTCCGTCTCCCAGTAGTGACGAACCTGAAAGTAAGAAAACATATAGCTCGAGGGGAGGCCCCACGCGTCCCGGACCTGCTGGAAGGAGGGAAATCCAGACGGAGACAGGTCAATTACGTGTTCCATCAGCCTACAACCCCGGGCCGACCAATGCTGAAATACAGATCTTCCCCTGCCCGGTGGGAACCTGGGGTTGCCCTCCAGGCACACAAAAGGGGATATGTCCGGTGGTAGTTGCTGTCGTCGCCTCCACCAACGCCATGCCAGTCTGAACGGGCGCAGAAAACGAGAACAAACCGTATAGCGCCTCCCAGGATCGTCATGTCGATGTATGAGGTTCATAAATTGAAAGGGGGCACTCCAGCTCGCCAACCATCCTCGGGGGGAGTAGCGGGGGCATTCACTATAGCCCTCGTGAATCCAACGGAGGAGAGAGGCAACATTATAAAGCCGAATATCCGGGACATTAAGTCCCCCCAGTGATTTATCCAAAACAAGCTTGGACATCGCTATCCGAGGAGTGCGAGACCTCCAAACAAATCGAGAGATAGTAGATTTAAAGACAAGTTCGTCCCTCCTGGTGAGCCAAAGTGGCATGGCCTGCAAGGGATACAAGAGTTTCGGTACCAGACTCATTTTCACTAAGGCCACCCGACCCAGAATCCCCAGCGGCAGGTCCTGCCAAGCTTGGCACAGTTTTGCGATGGCCTCAAGGGGCCGGCGGATATTCGCGTTGTAAAGCGTGGGAAGATCAGTGCTGAGGTATATGCCGAGGTATCTCATTGGTTTAGTCGTGGGTGCGATAGGCAACACCGCGTGCCAGGTCTCCGCCCGGCCTCCAGCCAGTAGCAGAAGTTCCGATTTATTACAATTTACTTGTAATCCCGACAGTGCTCCAAAGGCTCGAATCACCTCCAGAGCTCTGGGCAAATGCACAGAAACATGGTCCAAATAGAGTAAGATGTCATCAGCAAACAGGCTGATTTTGCATTCCTGTCCCCGTACCGCAACTCCCTGAATTGTCACATCCTGCCGGATTTTCGCCGCAAGGGGTTCGATAGCCAGTAGGAAAAGGAGCGGTGAGAGCGGGCATCCCTGTCTAGTTCCTCTCTGCAGACCGAAATCTTCCGTCAAACCCCCATTGATCATTAGGCGCGCCCTGGGGTTGTGATATAGGGCAGAAGCCCAGGCCAGAAAGGCACCCCGAAATCCGCCCCGACGTAAGACCCAAAAGAGATAATCCCAAGAGATGCTATCGAATGCTTTCTCCATGTCCAGTCCCGCCACCGCCTCTTGTCCCCCCCTGCCTACCCTGTCATGAATCGCTCCCAAGACCTTCATTAAGTTCATAGATGCGTATCGACCCGGCACAAACCCAACCTGATCTGGGTGAATGAGATCGGGAAGAAGACCATTCAAACGTCTCGCCAAAGTCGCAGCCAGAAGCTTAATATCCTGGTCTAGTAGGGAGATCGGGCGAAACGACCCCACCAGATCCGGGTCCTTGCCCGGCTTAGGGAGTAGAACTATATGAGCCATGTTATCCGGAAAGGAGCCCCCTGATGTTGCCACTTCGTTATACATTGCACTCAAGGGCTTCGCCACCAGATCTTCTAGAATGCGGTAGTATTCGGGCCCAAACCCATCCGGGCCGGGCGCCTTTGCCAATTTAAGGGACCGAATGGTGACACGGAGTTCAGCCTCGGTAATCGGCAGGCTCAAAGATGCAGCCTGATCCTCCTCCAGGCGAGGAAGTGATAACCCCCTGAAAAAATCCTGAAGGGCCATCTCATCTAGAGGTCTCTTACCGTATAGAGTTTCATAGTACTTAACAAATTGTTCCGCAATTCGTCTCTCCCCTTCATGTCGAGTGCCCCCAGCATCGCGGATTGCCGTAATAATTTGACGTTTCTTATGAGGTCTCACTAAGTTCGCCAGTAGTCTCCCCGTCTTCCCTCCCCATCTATGCAGGTTATACCGTTGAAACGCAAGGGTCTGCTCCGCTCTTTGATGAAGTAGAGTCTCAATGCGGTCACGTATAGTCTTGTATTCCTGTCGCTCCTTATCCGAGAGAGAGGAGATGTGGGCCCTGCGAAAACCATGCAGCTGTCTCGTGAGTGAGAGAAGCTCAGCGCCCCGGGCCTTGCGTTTAGCCGCAGTGTAAGCAATCACATGCCCCCTCAGGACTGCCTTGGAAGCATACCAGTAAGATATTGGTCCAATATCCGGGGTGTCATTTGTAGCCTGGTAATCCGCCCAACGTGCCCGAAGATACGTCCGGAATTCCTGGTCGTGGTACAGGTGTAATGCCATTTTCCAAGAGGAGGCCTTCCTACCAGCTGCCAGTGTCAGGGTGAGATCCACAGTAGCATGGTCCGAGATCGTGGAATCCACTATCTCCGATCTAGTAGCCCTAGAGAACAGCCGTTGGTCTAGTAGTATATAATCCAGGCGGGCATATACCTTATGTACATGAGAGTAAAAAGTAAACTCCGAGTCATATGGGTGTAGTGTCCGCCATACATCCACCAGGCCTAAATGCTGCACCAGGAAGCCCACCCCCTTATTATCATGATCCCTCAGGCTGCTCCTGGGAGGTCTGCAATCCACCCCCGGGTCTGCAGTGATATTCATGTCCCCCCCCAGGACCACCTGATAATCCGGGTAAGCCGAAATGAGGGAGAGAACAGAGGAGAAAAATTTATGACAGTAAGAGTTGGGGGCATACAAATTACAGAGTAACAATTTTAAACCCCAAAGTTCCCCCAGCACAAGTACATATCTCCCCTCCCGATCGGTCAATTGTTTATGCAAGGTAAAAGGTAGTCTCTTGTGCAACAGTATCGCCACCCCGCGTTTCCTGCCCCCGGAGGAGGAGGAATAAACATCCCCAACCCAATTTCTTCGTAACTTAGAGTGTTCGATCTGAGTGAGGTGGGTCTCTTGCAGGAACGCTACTTCCGCATTCAAATGTCGCAAGCTTGTAAGGATACGGGATCTCTTTACCGGGGACCTGATGCCATCGACATTAAAGGTTACAACTCTTAAATCAGCCATAACAGTGAGAGAGTAGCTCTATGCAGCACAGCAATCCAGAAGGAAACACCCCTCCCAAAGAGTGTGAACTCATCCATTCTCCACCAGCCAAATACGCATTCGTCCAATACAAAAAGAATAAGTGGGCCCAGGCGAAGCCTCCCAGCTAAGCCTCGCTGTCCCTGATATCTCTGTGCCCTCCAGGTCCTCCCCCCAAACCCCCACCCTACCCCCCTGCTCACTCATCCCATACACAACCACACGCTCCCATTCACTCCCCCCCCCTGAACTCTCCCTCCACCCACCCCCCCCCTTTCTAGCCCCCCAGGCTGATCCCATCCCATCAGCATACAAACCCATACAGTTCCCCCAACCTGCCCGGAGCCCTCCCCCCCCACCCACTGAACAATACCCCTAACATATAGTCCCCGCAGTTAATGCAAAAACAGGAAGTTAAACACAAACAGTGAACAGTGAATAGGTGATACCAAGAAGTCCAAGAAAGTGCTCCAGAGCTGCCGCATGCCGCTTCGAAAGGGATCCCCTCCAGCCAGGGCGGCCCGCTCCAAGATCAAAGAGAGTCATTCAGGGAATAGTGTAGCCGGCGGAAATACAGGAGTCCACTGGAACGACGTAAGCACCGCAGCCCCTCAATGCCAAGCGCGTATCACTCAGGTCACTCCAGCCGCTCGGGTTCAGGAATCATATCCAAGTCGAGGAAGGAAGCCCCACCACCGCAATAGCGGCTTGGTCCCACGGTTCCGCTGAACGCACAGAGGATGGATTCAAAAGGCCTCCAACACAGCTCCCAGGAGTACTGAGCCGCATCTGCAGGTGAGCCGCAAAGCAGCCGCCTCCGGTTTAGGGTAACATTAGGCGGGTAAGGTTGCCAGGAACGCCCTGGCCTCATCTCCGCTGTTAAAGGTAAGAGTTTTGCCCTCATGCCAGACTCGGAGCTTCGCCGGATAGACCAGCGCGAATTTAACTCCTCTGTTGTGGAGGTCAGTGCAGGAGGGCGCCATAAGCTTGCGTTGGGCCGCCACCCGCACAGAGTAATCATTGAATAGTAGCACTCGGGATCCTTTGTAATCCAAGGTGCCCGCCTTACGGAAGGCCCGGAGTATGAGTTCTTTTTCCCTCCAGTTAGAGTAGCGGGCTATGGCGGTCCTCGCCCTACCCCCCTCCAGAGGTCGATTTCCAATGCGGTGCGCCCGTTCGCAGGCGAAGGCCTCCGCTCCCCCCGACAGATTCAAGGTCTCAGGGAGCCACTTGCTGAAAATCATATAGAGGTCCTGGTCACTCACCGTCTCCGGGAGCCCGACCAGCCGCAGGTTGTTCCGTCGGCTCCTGTTCTCCTGCTCCTCCAGGGCCGCCTGCAACTCCCTAGACGTTCGTGTGAGTTCTTCCACCTGGGCCGTCAACGTCACACACGTGTCCTCCTGGTCTGACACGCGCTGCTCTACCTCTGTGAGGCGCTGGCTATGGGAATCGAACTTCTCATGCATTTCATCCACCGCTGATTGAATTTTATTCAGTTTATCTGCCAGCGCCGCCGTGACCGACCGCGTGATGTCTGTGATCCAGTCGCCAGCGGGGATAGTAAATGTGGCCTGCTCCGCCGCCATCTTGGAGGGGGTAAGAGAGGATTTGTCCCGGGCGCCTTTCGCCGTTTTTATGGGCATGCCCCGTGCCGCAGCAGTCGCCCCCGAGGACCAGGAAGGGAAAAGCGGGCTGTTAGTCCCCGGCCCGCCTGCTCGTGTCTGCTTCGGAGACGCTAAATGGCCTGTAATGCCCGTCACTTTTAGCGGGGGTAATGTAGGAGCTCTCCGGCGCGCAACCGCCCAGGCAGGCAGCACCACGTGGCCCCCCCCCGCCTCTGCAGTCTCCCCCGTTGATGAGCAAAAAACTGAGTGGTAGTCCACTTCCTACCTGCTCGTTTCAGCCGTGGGGACTCAATATAGTTGATAGGTGTGCCGGGCTTAGCGGGGGAGAGGCCGGAATTATCCGCCACGCGGCCGTCCAGGCATGCAGCACCACGCGGCCTTCCCGTCGCTGCAGTCGCCCCCGAGGAACAAGGATAGAAAGGCAGGATGTCAGACCCCGTCCCGCCTACTCGTGTCTGCCGTGGGGACTCGAAATCTTCGGTGTGAGTGCCGAGGCTAGCGGGGATGAGGCCGAATTTCACCGCCACGCGTCCGTCCCGATAGGCAGCACCACGCGGCCCCCCCGCCGCTGCAGTCACTCCCGATGATCAAAAATATAAAATGGAAAAGCGGGGTGTCAATCCCTGTCCCGTCCGCTCGTTTTCGCCGTGGGGACACAAAGGAGTCGTTATTTTTGCCGGTTTTTGCAGGGATGAGGCAGGAGCTCTCCGGCGTGCGACCGCTCAGGCAGGCAGCATCACGTGACCCCCCCGCAAGGTTTCTTTTTCCTGCTGTAGTAATATGTAGCCCATCAGTGCAATATAGCTTCTTGTCCTTCCATGTATTTCCCCATCCTCCTATGTACCTGAAGCCTTCTTGATGACACCAGGCTTTGAGCCATCTATTAAAGTCCTCTGTGTTTTTCACTCTTTGCTCTCCCTTTCCATATGCAGGCAGTATTTCAGAAAAAGCTAAAGTCTTTACAAAAGGTTTCACGCCCTCACCAAGCTCCCGAAAAGCTTTCTGTGCTGCAAGTGTGGAGTTGTTGGCCAGGTCATTTGTTCCCAGATGGATAACAACATCAGTGTTAAAATCCTTAGTTTCTTCCTTAATTATAGTCAGTATTTGATAATTATGGATACATGGAAAACTTTAAAATATATTAATAACTTAACTCCTCTTCCAATTCAAAAATTGACTTATCAAAATATATGGCTAAACTCCAAGATTCAAATAGGCGGTTTTAAGATTGTCTGGAAGGATTGTATTGAAGCAGGAATACGTACTTTAAATGATGTTATAGACAATGATAAACTGCTGGAGTTTTCACAATTGTAACATAAATTTGGTCTTGATAAAAAACAAAGTTATAAATGGTTGCATTTGAAGCAGGCTATTCAGGCAGGGTTCCCTGAATGGAAATTGCTTAATAATCAATTTAGCTTAGAATTCTTATGCTTTCAGGCAGACTTTTTGGGTCATCAGGCTGCACAGTGGTATAAATTATTTTCTGGCTATTTAAATAAAAAACCAAAGAGTGGACTTCGAGATATTTGGAGCATTGAGATTAAGCATCAGATTAATGCATCTCAATGGCCACGCATTTGGTCTTGGAGGATGAGATGTACAATGTCTGTGTCTATGAGGCAAACTTGGTTTTTCCTCTTGCATAGAGAAATCTGGACCCCTGTTCGTTTACAAAAATTGGATTGCTCTAGGTCTAATAGATGTTGGCATTGTCATCTTGAGGCTGGAACTCTAGATCATTTATTATTTTATTGTCCTTTCATTAATGCTTTTTGGAAATTGATTTGGGATCAAATAAATTGTATGCTTGACAATCCTGTAGCCTTGTCGTATGATACCATCTTATTTGGCATATCTATGAGGGTTAAACCTCAAATATCCTCTAATAATAACAAGCTTTTAATGATTTTAACAGGAGTTGCCATTCAACAGATAACTTATAACTGGAAAGATTGCACAAGATTAAATTACTGCTTTTGGTGGAATTCGGTGTGTCATCTTTATAAAATGGAAAGAATATTAGCTGTTAAAAAAGGATGTTTACATAAATTTGAGGATGTATGGGGGCCATTAATAAAATACTATAATGATTAATCAGTATCTTTCCCCTGTCAAATAGAAAATGATATAGGTATTATATTATGGGATATGTTATTTATAAAATATGATTTATGTGGGTGGGAGGGGATTAAATTCTTTTATGTGAGAACTGTAGAATTTCAAGTGGAATTATATATTATTTGATTGATTTTATGTGCCCTTGATGTAAGATTTAAAATGAATAAAGATTTATAAAAAAAAAAAAAAAAGATATAGTGGCACTAGAAAAAGTTCAAAGAAGAGCAACCAAGATGATAAAGGGGATGGAACTCCTCTTGTATGAGGAAAGACTAAAAAGGTTAAGGCTCTTCAGCTTACTAAAGAGATGGCTGAGGGGAGAAGGCTAAGGGGAGATATGATTGAAATCTACAAAATCCTGAGCGGTGTAGAATGGGTACAAGAGGATCGATTTTTTACTGCATCAAAATTTACAAAGACTAGGGAACACTTGATGAAGTTGCAGAGTAATACTTTTAAAACAAATAGGAGGAAATATTTTTTTACTCAGAGAATAGTTAAGCTCTGGAATGCGTTGCCAAAGGATGTGGTAAGAGCAGTTAATGTAGCTGGTTTAAAAAAAGGTTTGGACAAGTTCCTGGAGGAAAAGTCCGTAGTCTGCTGTTGAGACAGACATGGGACGGTAGCATGGAATGCTGCTACTATTTGGGTTTTTGCCAGGTATTTGTGACTTGGATTGGCCTCCATGAAGATGGGATACTGGGCTAGATATTGCTGATGGGTTGTCAGGTAAAATTTGCCTCTTTGCAGATGATACCAAAATCTGCGATAGAGTAGACACCCAGGATGGTGTGAATAACATGAAGAAAGACCAGGCGAAGCTTGAAGAATGGTCTGAAATTTGGCAGCTAAAATTTCATCCTAAGGTTATGCATTTGGGCTGCAAAAACCCAAGGGAAGGAGAAATTAGGTTCTTACCTGCTAATTTACTTTCTTTTAACTTCTCCAGACCAGTAGAGGTTAATCTTTACGAATGGGTATATATCCAATCATGACCAGCAGGTGGAGACTGAAAACAAAACTGTGGGACAGTATATAATATACTCCCTTCTCTATTTACATCAGTCTGCCGAATAGCCAAGCAGAACTAAGAACTGGAAAACAGAAAGAAAACAATACTCCGAACAGGAGTAACAAATAACATACCCAAATGCTGTTGGAAAATGCAGAGGAGAAATACCAGAAGGAAAATGTCCCCACAGCTCGCCAGCTGAGCCACAGCCACTGTTCTTTAATTCTCCCCGGCCCTAGAAAAATACTAGAACCCGCAGCAAAAAACAAAAACTGCCCGCGAAACAGCCCCAACAACAACAACAACAGACAGGGTGGGGACCTCTACTGGTCTGGAGAAGCTAAAAGAAAGTAAATTAGCAGGTAAGAACCTAATTTCTCCTTCTTTAGCACTCTCCAGACCAGTAGAGGTTAATCTTTACGAATGGGACGTACCAAAGCAGTCCCTCACATGGGCGGGACCCCCGAAGGGCTGACACCAGAACACACACACCGAACACCGCGTCCTGACGCGCCAGAACATCTACCCGAAAGAGTCTGACAAAGGAATACAAGGAAGACCAAACCGCAGCCTTACAAATGTCCACTGGAGGCATGAGCGACGACTCAGCCCAAGAAGCCGCCTGACCTCGAGTAGAATGAGCTTTAAGAAACTCCGGAACGGGCTGTTGCCCCAGAAGAGAAGCGGAAGCAATAGTCTCCTTGATATATCATGCAATAGTAGCCTTAGAAGCACCAGTCCCCCTAAGAGGACCAGTCATAAGGACAAAGAGATGATTTTATTTCCTGATCTCCTGGGTCCGCTGCACATAGGAGCGAAGGACCCGACCAACATCCAACTTGCGCAGCTGTCTTTGCTCAGAAGAGCCCTCCCAACTACCCAAGACCGGGAGGACCACAGATAAACGATTGACATGAAAAGGAAAAACTACTGTCGGCAGAAAAGGAAGGAACAGGCCTCAAGACAACCTGCTCCCTAGAAAACTCCAAGAAGGGAGCCCTACAAGAGAAAACCTGTAGCTCAGAAACACGCCTAGCAGAAGAAATGTCCACCAAAAAAAACGTCTTCAGAGTAAGGTCCTTCAAAGAGCAGCCGCCCAACGGTTCGAAGGGCGGGTGCATCAGAATAGAGAGAACCAGACTGAGATTCCAAGAGGGAACAGAGGACCGCACGGGAGGCCTGAGCACCTTGGCCGCCCGCAAAAAGCGAATCACATCAGGAATGGCTGTCAAACGCTGACCCGTCACAAACCCCCGAAAGGCTGACAAGGCCACAAGCTGAACCCGGAGAGAAGCCGAGCCAGGCCTCTATCCAGGCCATCTTGCAAGAACTCTAGGATGTTAGGCACAGAAACGCGAAGAGAGACCACTCCCCGCACCTGGCACCACCCCTCAAAGAAGTGCCAAATCCACACAGAAGCCTGAGAGGTAGAAAGCCTCCAGGACCCCAAGAGTGTAGAAATCACCCTATCTGAATACCCCTTCTTACCAAGGCGACCCCTTTCAAAAGCCAAGCCGTAAGACAGAAGGGAGACGGGTCGAACATGGGAATGAGACCCTGCGTCAGAAGGTCGTCCAAGGGAGGCAGAGGAAGAGGATCCGCCACCAGAGTGTCACCAGATCTGCGTATCACGGATGTCGAGGCCAATCTGGAGCCACCAGAACCACCAGACCCGGATGGCGAACAATGCGGAGAAGAACTCTGCCCACTAATGGCCACGGAGGGAGCATGCACAACAGCCCCTCTGTTGGCCATGGTTGAACCAGAGCATCCAGACCCTCGGCCAGTCCATCCCTGCGACGACTGAAGAAGCGGAACACCTCGGCATTGCCACTCGTGGCCATCAGGTCCATCAGGGACTGACCCCAAGCCTGCATTATCAACTGAAAAGCCACAGGGCTGAGACACCACTCTCTGTGATCTAAGATGTGACTGAGGAAGTTCGCCTGAACATTCTCCACTCCGGCCATGTGAGAAGCTGAGAGGTCCAGAAGGCGTGACTCCGCCCCAAATATGAGCCGGGCCGCCTCCTCCGCCACCTGAGCGCTCTTGGTGCCTCAACGATTGACATAAGCCACCGCTGTGGCATTGTCAGACCGGACTCTGACCGACTTGCCCATCAAGAGGGAGCGGAAGGCTAACAGCGCCAGAGGGACGGCTCTGGTCTCCAACACGTTGATCGACCAGGACGCCTCCTCCATGGACCAGGTGCCTTGAGCTGAGTGACCTAGACACTGAGCCCCCCCAACCGAGGAGACTGGCATCCGTGAGAAGCACCGTCCACTGCGATAGATCCAGACTCATCCTCTGGACCAGATGAGAGGTCTGGAGCCACCAAAGAAGACTGCAGCGCGCCAAGCCTCGCAGAGGGACAGGGACCTCCAAACTGTGCCTCTGGGGTGACCATCTACGGAGCAGAGCATACTGAAGAGACACATGTGGGCCCGCGCCCACCTCATAACATCCAGGAACGCTGCCATCGACCCCAAGACTTGGAGGAAATCCTGCGCCCGAGGACACCGGGATGCCAAAAGAAGGCGAATCTGAGATTGCAATTTGCTTACCCGGGCCTCTGGAAGGAAGACCTTCCCCAAGGAGGTGTCGAACAGAACCCCAAGGTACTCCAGATGCTGAGCGGGGACCAACCGACTCTTGGAAAGGTTGACCACCCAGCCCAGTGACTGGAGAAACTCAACCACCCGAGCCGTAACTCGGGCGCTCTCCTGCAACGACTTTGCCCGAAACAACCAGTCATCTCAGTAGGGGTGCACCAGAATGCCCTCTGACTGCAATGCCGCCGTGACGACCACCATCAACTTGGTGAACGTCCGGGGAGTCGTGGCCAGGCCCAAGGGAAGCACACAGAACTGATAGTGCAGACCCAACATCACAAAGCAAAGAAAGAGCTGAGGAGAGGCCCGAATGGAAACAGGCAAGTAGGCCTCCGCCAGAGCAAGAGAAGTCAGGAACTCCCCCGGCTGAACCGCCAGAAGGACAGACTGCAGTGTGTCCATGCGAATAAAAGGGAATTCTGAGAGTCCTGTTGACCTCAGTTTAAACCAAGGATGGGCCGAAAGGTCCCCTCCCTTTAGGGCCCCATAAATGAAATGGCGTACTAGCCGATACCGCACTCCTGAGGGGACACTGGACAACTGCTTTGAGATCTAGCAAGCGCTGAAGGGTCTGGCGAAAGGCTAGCGTCTCCCATGCCACCTGACATGGAGAGGCTAGATATGATCCGGCAGAGAGCGGGCAAAATTCAAGTACATAACCGTCCCGCACCACCACCAGGACCCACTGATCGGACATGATCTTGGCCCACTTGGGAAACAAGTTGCGAAGCCGGGCACCCACGGGAACCAAAGGGGGCACCGGCAAAGAGCCATCGCGCAGGACGGGCAGCAGTGGAACCGGTGGGGGGGAACTCCCTGCCCCCCGACGTGCCCCCTGAAAGGACTGCATGCGCTAAGCCAACCGACCCTGGGGGAAAACCGGAAGCCTGGAAAGAAGCAGTCCCATGCCCCAGGCGAAACTTGCGAAATTCCCGCAGACGCCCCCGGACAATGCCAACCTGAGATGCCGGGCGGGCACGGTCCTCAGGCAGACGGGGCACCTCAGAGTCCGTCAGAGTCTGAACCACCAGATCTAAGTCCTCTCCAAACAAAAAACAACCCCCGAAAGGGAAATTTTGGGAAGTTCAGTTTTGGACGCGGCAACCGCCGACCAAGCGCGAAGCCACAAGGTACAGCGTGCGGCCACCAAAAGTAGCAGACTTAGCCGCACCAAGTCACAAAGAACAACCGAGAGGAACGAGGCAGTCATCTCAAACTTCACCACCTCCTGATCCACTAAGGACCAGTCATCAGACTCACGATCCAGGACATGCTCAGACCACCGAAACACGGTGTGAGCCACCAGCCCCACACAAATAGCCGCCTGGACCCCCAAGGCAGAGACATCAAAATTATACTTAAGAAGTGTCTCTAACGTACGCTCCTCAGAGACCCTAAGAGCAGAACTGTCCATAACAGGCACGGTATGCCGCTTAGTAAGTGCCGAGACCACCGCGTCCCCCATTGGCGAAATTAAGGTAGCCCTATCTCCCTCCGGGATGGGATACCCATGAGCCAAGGCGCACACCAACGAAACGGTGCCCGTAGGCCACTGCGCCAACACAAAATCCCGAAAATCCTGACGCACAGGAAAAGAGCAGGAAACAGGACAGACCCCCTGAAGCAGAGGGGCCCCCATACGCGGGGTCTCCGGTGGCGCAACTTCAAAAATGCAGCACCAAGGAGACCTGCTACATCAGGTCTAAAAGCTCATCCCTCTGAATAAAAAGCGCACCACGGACGCATCTGCTCTGGAAGACGGGAAACCCGCCGCCCCGCTGCCAACGGGCGTCCCCTCTAGAGGATCCTGGAAGCCCACCAAAGCAGCCAGGTCCTCAACCATGCCAACACGCTCCTCCGACCACCAATTCGCAATCCAAGCCTCCCACGGGCGCTTGGATGAGGGAGGAGGAAGAGGGGATGCCAAACGAAAAGAGGGAGGCAAAGCCATAGGGGGCGCGGAGGGAAACCACCCCCAAAAACCCCCAGGTGCACGTGGGACCCCCCAATTGTTTGCACAAAGAAAGAAATTAAAATTGGGGACAAAAAACCCCTGGGGGTCCCCAAGGACTCCCTGCCCCAGCAGGGGTCCCTGCTAAAACCTGCCCCTGTGTTTGCAATACAGGGGGAAGGTCACCTGAGGTTGCAGACAAAATGGAGGGGCCAGACAGAGAAAATAGCGAAGTTCCCGCCAAAAAAGCTCCCTCCATGGCCTGTAGCGGCTGAGAAGCCTGAACAGTCCCAGCCGCTAAAACAGGCAAGTCGGCATCAGCTGTCAAAAAATCAGCTGAGAGGGAATCCTTCGAGGAATCCCTCCGTGGGCGGTTGGGGAAGACCGGGCTTCCCCACTGCTCCCAGCCGACTCGCGAGGCACCATCGGCGGGGAGCTCTGGGCGCCTGCAGCCGCTGCCGACTGAGCTCCACCACCTCACCGGGCCAAACTACCGAGTTCAGTCCAGCCGCGATTGCCTCGCGGATGGACCAAATTGTGTCCCACTCCCCCGGAGAAGGGCACAATGGCTCCATACGCGACCTAGCTAGGAGAAAAAGTGCCGGTTAGTGCAAAAAAACAGCAAAATACAGTAAACTGACAGGGAAGCAATCCTGCAGACCGGCACTACCTCAGGATTTTTTTTTTTTTTACAGAACAGACTCCACAGGCTCTCGAAGCAGTATGCCTTGCTTGATTTAGGGGGCAAGGCTTACTATTGAGGCTCCTCTAAAAAAATGTGGGGAGGTGGAGGAAGTGGGGGGAGGGATCCCGCTCGAGACCCGCCGGGTTTGACACCCCCGAGGTAGGTCGAACCCCCAAACAGGGCCCGCCCAAGCTCTGTCCGGCCAAAAACAGGGACTAGAAACCCCCTAAACAAATTCCAACAGCCCTACCAAGGGAGATGGGTACAGATCACTCAACACCTGCTGGAGACTGAAAGAAGACTGATGTAAATAGAGATGGGAGAGAAGGGAGTATATTATATACTGTCCCACAGTTTTGTTTTCAGTCTCCACCTGCTGGTCATGATTGGATATATACCCATTCGTAAAGATTAACCTCTACTGGTCTGGAGAGTGCTAAAGAATGGTACAGTTTAGGGGGTGAACTTATATGCACAACAGAAGAGCGGGATATGGGTGTGATTGTATGTGATGATCTTAAGGTGGCCAAACAGGTTGAAAAGATGACGGCGAAGCTAGAAGTATGCTAGGTTGCATAGGGAGAGGTATGGCTAGTAGGAAAAAGGAGGTATTGATGCCCATGTATAAAACTTTGGTGAAACCTCATTTAGAATATTGTGTACAATTCTGGAGGTCGCACCTTCAAAAAGATATAAAAAGGATGGAATCAGTCCAGAGGAAGGCTACTAAAATGGTATGTGGTCTTCATCATAAGGTGTATGTGGACAGACTTAAAGATCTCAATCTGTATACTTTGGAGGAAAGGCAGGAGAGGGGGGATATGATAGAGACATTTAAATATCTACGTAATGTAAATGCGCATAAGTCGAGTCTCTTTCATTTGAAAGGAAACTGCAATGAGAGGGCATAGGATGAAGTTAAGAGGTGATAGGCTCCGGAGTAATCTAAAGAAATACTTTTTTACAGAAAGGGTGGTAGATGCCTGGAACAGTCTCCCAGAAGAGGTGGTGGAGACAGAGACTGTCTGTATCCGTCCTCCTTGTTTTCATTGCTTTCAATGGAAGTAAAACCCAGATATCTCAATCAATCCTCTTTTTTTCTGGAGCCATATGGTAATCTATTTGGGGGGTGGCAGACAGTCTCTCCTCCCTCCTTCCTCTGCAGAGTCAGACCCAAACTCAGCTCAACTTACCTCCATCCTAAGTTATTTCTCTGTCTTGAAACAATCTGTTTTGGCTGATGCCTTCCCAACCAATTAATACTTATGTGCTAGCGATATATCAAATTCAACCAATACAATACAAGCCAGTAACCTTGAGCTTTACATGGAAAGATTTCAGTATCTGGTTTCAGTTTAATTACTTGAACAAAGAAACACTTCTTTAAGTAAAAGCTCAAATATATCCATTTTGACCAACCTCGCATGCAATTGTTATCAGGTCCTCCAGTACAACTGAGTGACACTTGGCAGCGAGAAATAGAATTCAGAAAATGCTGGCACCTGCAATTCAATCATTTTCTCTCGCTTCATCTTATGGATTCAGAGAATTCAATAACATGGATTGTCTAAGCTTACCCCCTTACCTTATTTTTGCAATAATCACATAAGTCATTCCCTCCAATAAAAATGGTCACCACCTTCCAGTCCTTTTGAAAGTTAACACCCTGGGAATACAGTAGAGATGGGAGGTAGTTAATCTTGGGGGATTCCCCTGGCTGTAGCTAAAGAGGCTTTTATCTTCTGTAAATTTAACAATTTTTAACTTGAAAGTGAATTTGGACTTGTGGAGGGGGGGGGGGGGTAATTTTGGAACAGGGCACCTGGTTAAAGAGGTCAAGTAGGCACTTAACTAGATATTTTAAAGGCATATACGAGGGGCCACTGAAAGTTCTCGGTCTAACCCTGAAGAAAATGCTGTGGAGCTATGAAACTTACAAGTCATTCCTTACTTTTCTTGACACTTTTGTTTCATTTCATATCATTGAAACGAAAAGTGTCAAGAAAAGTGTGGAATAACTTGTAAGTTTCGTGGCTCCATATCATTCTCTTCTTGGTTGGGCTGAGAACTTTTCAGCGGCCCTTCGTAGGCATCTATGGTGCTCCTTTCCAAAGCAGATGAATGTAAATGCCCCCCCAAATGTTCATCTACCCAAAACATCAACATTGTGATTTTGGAATGGCAGAATTTGGTCATCCTATACTTTGTTGCATCACAAATAGCAAGAGGGTGTGGGTATGTTTTGGGTGGGTCTAGGGAGGGCCCATAATTAGGACGTCCACAATGATAATTGAGATGAAAAACATCCAAGCCTAAAGAGAAGAAAGATTTTATTTAGACCTGTTTCAATCACATCCAGGGTACAAAAAAATGTTCTGATTGAGCAGCTGAGCATTGAAGAGATTAAAAAGGCATGACCCTCCCTCACTGCTGAATCCCCTCCCTTACTAAGCTCCCTGGCAGCATCAGGTATTGTGAGCATTCTGAACATAGAAGCAAGGAGGTCTGAAGAGTAGCCCTATTTGTCAGTGCAGTGCACTATATACCATTGTTTCTCAACACGCGGTATGCGTACCTCTAGGGGTACATGGCATTGGCTGCCGCCGAGGATATTACCTGCCCGCCCGCTAAAGCCACCGCCAGGGATCCCTCCTTCCTGCCCTCCACTCTCCTGTCGAAGCTGCCGCTGGTGATCCCTCCCTTCCTGCTCTCCTGTTGAAGCTGCTGCCACAGATCTCTCCATCTTGCCCTTCACCGAAGCCGACCCAGAGGGCTTCCCTCCGATGTCAGAGCTGATGTCAGAGGAAACCTTCTGGGTCAGTGGGGGAGGGGAGGGTAAAGGGCTCATAATCAAAACTTTAAACCATCCAAGTCAGCACTTGGACATCCTTATAGCAGGGACGTCAAAGTACCGATAATCAAAACCAAATTTCTGGACATGCAGAGGCACTTCTAAGCTGCTGTGCATCCAAAGAGCAAAGGGGCATGTAGGGAGGTGTGTTATGGGCAGGCTTCAACCTGGGTGTACTGGGAAACTTAGATACCAGCAACTAGACAAGTTTCAAGTTTATTAGGTTTTTATATACCGCCTATCAAGATTATCTAAGCAATTTTACAATCAGATACTCAAGTATTTTCCCTATCAGACAAGATAGTTGGTAGGTACTTCTACAAAACTTGCTATTGTGCGTTTTTCACGTGGACGTTTTTAGTTTTGTAAAATGGGCAAAAAAGGTAGACATCCTAAGGACCAAAACTTATACCTAGCTCATTTTCAAAAATAAAAGATAGACATTTGGCAGCTTTGAAAAGGAGAAATTAGGTTCTTACCTGCTAATTTACTTTCTTTTAGCTTCTCCAGATCAGTAGAGGTTAATCTTTACGAATGGGTATATATCCAATCATGACCAGCAGGTGGAGACTGAAAACAAAACTATGGGACAGTATATAATATACTCCCCTCTCTATTTCCCTCAGTCTGCCGAATAGCCAAGCAGAACCAAGAACTGGAAAACAGAAAGAAAACAATACTCCGAACAGGAGTAACAAATAACATACCCAAATGCTGTTGGAAAATGCAGAGGAGAAATACCAAAAGGAAAATGTCCCTACAGCTCACCAGCTAAGCCAGCCGAGCCATTGTTCTTTAATTCTCCCCGGCCCTAGAAAAATACTAGAATCCGCAGCAAAAAACATAAACTGCCTGCGCAACAGCCCCAATAACACAACAACAACAGACAGGGTGGGAACCTCTACTGGTCTGGAGAAGCTAAAAGAAAGTAAATTAGCAGGTAAGAATCAAATTTCTCCTTCTTTAGCACTCTCCAGACCAGTAGAGGTTAATCTTTACAAATGGGACGCACCAAAGCAGTCCCTCTCACGGGCGGGACCCCCGCAGGGCCGACACCAGAACACGCTCACCGAACACCGCATCCCGACGTGCCTGAACATCTACCCGATAGTGTCTGACAAAGGAATGCAAGGAAGACCAAACCGCAGCCTTACAAATGTCCACTGGAGGCACGAGCGACGACTCAGCCCAAGAAGCCGCCTGACCCCGAGTGGAATGAGCCTTGAGAAATTCCGGAACGGGCTTCTGTCTCAGAAGATAAGCGGAAGCAATCGTCTCCTTGATCCAGCGCGCAATAGTAGCCTTGGAAGCGCCAGCCCCCCGATGAGGACCTGCCAGAAGGACAAAGAGATGATCGGATTTCCGGACCTCCTGGGTCCACTGCACATAAGAGCGAAGGACCCAACCGACATCTAACTTGCGCAGCTGTCTTTGCTCAGAAGAGCCCTCCCGACTACCCAAGACCGGGACGACCACAGATTGATTGACATGAAAAGGAGAAACTACTTTCGGCAGAAAGGAAGGAACAGGCCTCAAGACAACCCGCTCCCTAGAAAACTCCAAAAAGGGAGCCATACAAGAGAAAGCCTGCAGCTCAGAAACACACCTAGCGGAAGTAATGGCCACCAAAAATACCACCTTCAGAATAAGGTCCTTCAAAGAGCAGCTGTCCAATGGTTCGAAGGGCGGACGCACCAAAACAAAGAGAACCAGATTGAGATCCCAAGATGGAACAGAGGGCCGCACGGGAGGCCTGAGCAACTTGGCCGCCCGCAAAAAGCAAATCACATCAAGAATGGCCGACAAACGCTGACCTGTCACTAACCCTCGAAAGACCGACAAGGCCGCAAGCTGAACCCGGAGAGAAGACCAAGCCAGGCCTCTATCCAGGCCATCCTGCAAGAATTCCAGAATGGTAGGCAGGGAAGCATGAAAGAGATCACTCCCCGTGCCCGGCACCACCCCTCAAAGAGATGCCAAACCCGCACATAAGCCCAAGAGGTAGAAAGCCTATGGGCCCCCAAGAGCATAGAGATCACCTTATCTGAATACCCCTTCTTACTAAGCCGACCCCTTTCAAGAGCCAAGCCGTAAGACAGAAGGGAGACGGGTCGAACATGGGAATGGGACCCTGCGTCAAGTTGTCCAAGAGAGGCAGAGGAAGAGGATCTGCCACCAGATGCCTCACCAGATCCGCATACCACGGACGTCGATGCCAATCCGGAGCCACCAGAACAACCAGACCCGGATGGTGAACAATGCGAAGAAGTACTCTGCCCACTAATGGCCAAGGAGGGAACACATACAACAGCCCCTCCATTGGCCATGGTTCAACCAAAACATCCAGATCCTCGGCCAGACCGTCCCTGCGATGACTGAAGAAGCGAGGCACTTTGGCGTTGCCACTCGTGGCCATCTGGTCCTCCATCAGGGGCTGACCCCAAGCCTGCACTATCAACTGAAAAGCCATGGAGCTGAGACACCACTCTCCTGGATCCAAGAAGTGACGACCGAGGAAGTCCGCCTGAAAATTTTCCACCCTATGTGAGAGGCCGAGAGGTCCAGAAGATGGGACTCCGCCCAAAGCATGAGCCGAGCCGCCTCCTGCTCCACCTGAGTGCTCTTGGTGCCCCTCTGACGACTGATATAAGCCACTGCCATGGCATTGTCCGACAGGACTCTGACCGACTTGCCCAACAAAAGGGAGCGGAAGGCTAACAGCGCCAGACGGACTGCTCTGGTCTCCAACACGTTGATCGACCAGAAGGCCTCCTCCATGGACCAGAGGCCCTGAGCTGAGTGACCTAGACACTGTGCCCCTAACCGAGGAGACTTGCACCGTCTACTGCGTGAGATCCAGACTTACCTCCTGAACCAGATGAGAGGTCTGGAGCCACCAACGAAGACTGCAGCGCGCCAAGCCTCGCAGAAGGACAGGAACATCCAAATCGTGCCTCTGGGTGACCACCTCCGGAGCAGAGCATACTGAAGAGGACGCATGTGAGCCCATGCCCACCTCACTACGTCCAGGGATGCCGCCATCGACCCCAAGACTTGGAGGAAATCCCGCGCCCGAGGATACCGGGACGCCAAAAGGAGGCGAATCTGAGATTGCAATTTACTTACCTGGGCCTCTGGAAGGAAGACCTTCCCCAAGGAGGTGTCGAACAGAACCCTAAGGTACTCCAGACGCTGAGCCGGGACCAACCAACTCTTGGAAAGGTTAACCACCCAGCACAGTGACCGGAGAAACTCCACCACCCGAGCCGTAACCCAGGAGCTCTCCTGCAACGACTTTGCCCGAATCAACCAGTCGTCCAGGTAGGGGTGCACCAGAATGCCCTCCGACCGCAAGGCTGCCGCGACGACCACCATCACCATCCGGAGAGCTGTGACCAGACCAAAGGGAAGCGCACAGAACTGATAGTGCCGACCCAAGATCGCAAAGCAAAGGAAGCGCTGATGAGAGGCCCGAGGAAGAAGGTGTTGATGCCCCTGTACAGGTCATTGGTGAGGCCCCACTTGGAGTATTGTGTTCAGTTTTGGAGACCGTATCTGGCGAAAGACGTAAGAAGACTTGAGGCGGTCCAGAGGAGGGCGATGAAAATGATAGGAGGCTTGCGCCGGAAGACGTATGAGGAGAGACTGGAAGCCCTGAATATGTATACCCTAGAGGAAAGGAGAGACAGGGGAGATATGATTCAGACGTTCAAATACTTAAAGGGTATTAACGTAGAACAAAATCTTTTTCAGAGAAAGGAAAATGGTAAAACCAGAGGACATAATTTGAGGTTGAGGGGTGGTAGATTCAGGGGCAATGTTAGGAAGTTCTACTTTACGGAGAGGGTGGTGGATGCCTGGAATGCGCTCCCAAGAGAGGTGGTGGAGAGTAAAACTGTGACTGAGTTCAAAGAAGCGTGGGATGAACACAGAAGATTTAGAATCAGAAAATAATATTAAAGATTGAACTAGGCCAGTTACTGGGCAGACTTGTACGGTCTGTGTCTGTGCATGGCCGTTTGGAGGAGGATGGGCAGGGGAGGGCTTCAATGGCTGGGAGGGTGTAGATGGGCTGGAGTAAGTCTTAAAGAGATTTCGGCAGTTGGAACCCAAGCACAGTACCGGGTAAAGCTTTGGATTCTCGCCCAGAAATAGCTAAGAAGAAAAAATAAAAATAAAAAATAATTTAAATTGAATCAGATTGGGCAGACTGGATGGATCATTCGGGTCTTTATCTGCCGTCATCTACTATGTTACTATGTTACTATGCAAGTAAGCCTCCGTCAGATCGAGAGAAGTGAGAAACTCCCCCGGCTGAACCGCCAGAATGACCGACCGCAGAGTTTCCATGTGAAAAGAGGGAATCTTGAGAGCCCTGTTGATCCCCTTCAAATCCAGGATGGGCCGAAAAGACCCTCCTTCTTGGGCACCACAAAGTAAATTGAGTACCTGCCGGTGCCCCACTCCGGAAGGGGCACTGGAACAACAGCCTTGAGATCTAGCAAGCGCTGAAGAGTCTGGCGAAAGGCTTGCGTCTTCCAAGGTGCCTGGCATGGAGAGGCTAGGAAAAGATCTGGCAGAGAGCGGGCAAACTCCAGGCAATAACCGTCCCGCATCACCTCCAGGACCCACTAATCGGATGTGATCTCGGCCCATTTGGGAAAAAATTTGCGCAGCCGGGCCCCCACCGGAACCAAAGGGGACGCTGGAAAGGAGTCATTGTGCAGGACAGGAAGCGGGGGAACCGGCAGAGGGATTCCCTGCCCCCCGATGGGCCCCCCGAAAAGACTGCATTCGCCAATAAAACCGTCCCTGGGAAAACCCCAGAGCTGGGAAAGAAGCAGCCCCACGCCCAGGGCGATACTTGTGTAACTCCCGCAAACGCCCCTGGGCAGTGCCACCCCGAGAAGCTGGGCGGGCACTGTCCTCAGGCAGATGGGGCACCTTTGAGTCCGTCAGAGTCTGAAGCAACTTATCTAAGTCCTCTCCAAACAAAAAAGACCCCCGGAAGGGAAATTTAGTAAGCTTAGCTTTGGATGCCGCATCCGCCGACCAAACGCGAAGCCACAAAATACGCCGCACGGCCACACCAAAGGCCATAGACTTAGCCGAGATCCGCACCAAGTCATAAATAGCATCCGAGAGGAACGAGGCAGCCATCTCAATCTTCGCCACCTCTTGATCCACCAAGGACCAGTCATCAGACTCCCAATCAAGGACATGCTCAGCCCACCAAAACACGGCGCGAGCCACTAGCTCCCCACAAATAACCGCCTGGACCCCAAAGGCAGAGACTTGAAAATTCTGCTTAAGAATGGTCTCCAACTTGCGCTCTTCAGAGTCCCGCAAGGTAGAACCGCCCTCAACAGGCACGGTATGCCGCTTAGAAATCGCCAAGACCACCGCGTCCACAACTGGCGACATTAACGTAGCCTGATCCCCCTCTGGGATGGGATACAAACGAGCCATGGCGTGCGCCAATCGAAATGGCGCCTCCAGCGTTTTCCACTCTGACAGTACAATATCCCGAATATCCTGATGCATAGGAAAAGAGCCGGAAACGGTATGGATCCCCCTAAGCAGAGGGTCCCCCACACGCAGAGTCTCTGGTGGCGCATCCTCAAAATGCAACACCGATGAAATCTGTTGAATCAGGTCCGGTAGCTCATCCCTCTGAAAAAGGCGTACCACGGACGCCTCTTCACTGGAAGACGGGAAACCTGACAACCCGCCACCAGCGGCCGTCCCCTCGAGAGGGTCCTGGAAATCCTCAAAAGGGTCCAGGTCCTCATCCAGGCTGACACGCTCCTCAGACCACAAATCCTCATCCCAAGTCACCCTCGGGCGCTTGGACAAGGGAGGAGGAGGAGGGAACGCCACAAAAGATGAGGGAGGCAAAGCCGCAGGAGGTGCGGAGGAAACCCCACTCCCCGAAACCCCCTGGGTGCATCCGGGACCCCCAGTCATCTGAAAGTAGGCTCTGCACAAAGAAAAAAAGAAATCAGGGGAAAAAACCCCCGGGGGTCCCAAGGGACTCCCAGCCACAGCAGAGGACCCAGCAGAAACCTGCCCTGTTTTTCCAATACAGGGGGAAGGTCACCAGAGGTTGCAGACAAAATGGCCAGACTGTGAAAATGGCGACTTTCTCGCCAAAAATGCTCCCTCCTTAGCCTGTAGCGGCTGAGAAGCCTGAACAGTCCCAGCCGCTAAAACAGGCAAGTCGGCATCAGCTGTCAAAAAATCAGCTGAGGGAATCCCCAACAACCCGACCGCGGTTCGTGGAATCCCTCTATGGGCAGTTGGGGAAGACCGGGCTTCCCCACTGTTCCCAGCCGACTCGCGAGGCACCATCGGCGGGGAGCTCTGGGCGCCGGCAGCCACTGCCGACAGAGGTCCTCCACCGCACCGGTCTGAACACCACTTGCACAGGCCGGCTGCGAGTGCCTCGTGTCTGGAGCAGAATGAACACTTTTTCCCTTTAGAAGTGCTCATTGCTCCATATGCGACCTAGCTAGAAATAAAGTGCCGGTTAGATGAAAAATACAGTAAAATACAGTTTTCTTAAAGGGAAGCAACCCTCCAGACCAGCACTACCTCAGGATTTTTTTTTTTTTCAGAACAGACTCCACAGGCTCTCAAAGCAATATGCCTTGCTTGATTTAGGGGGCAAGGCTTATCGCTGAGGCTCCTTTAAAAAAATGTGGGGAGGTGGAGGAAGTGGGGGGAGGGACCCCGCTCGAGACCCGCCGGGTTTGACACCCCCGAGGTCGGACGGACCCCCAAACAGGGCCCACCCAAGCTCTGCCGGCCAAAAAACAGGGACTAGAAACCCCCTAAACAAATTCCGACAGCCCTACCAAGGGAGATACGTACAGATCACTCAACACCTGCTAGAGACTGAAAGAAGACTGAGGTAAATAGAGAAGGGAATCTAATATAATAAAACGGTAAGCCCGCATGCGCACTTCCTATGCGTGCGTCCGTTTTCCGTGAGCTGTAGCACACATAGGAAGTGCGCATGCACGGCTTACGGTCTGGCCTCACAAGGCAAGCCAAGTTGATGTCGGCCGCGGCGGCTATTGGCCGCCCCAAAGCTCTCTCTTACTCCCCCCCCCTCCCCAGGCGGATGTCGACCGCAGTGGCTGCTGGCCGCCCGAAGCTTGCTCTCTCTCTGGTGGCCGGAGGCCACTCTCTTCCTCCCCCCCCCCCATCTCAGGCGGATGTCGACCGCGACGCCTGCTGGCTGCCCGAAGCTCTCTCTCTTCCTCCCCCCCACCATGTCAGATGCGGCAACTGCTGGCCGCCCGAAGCTTGCTCTCTCTCTGGCGGCCCGAGGCGACGGCTGTCGGCGGCTGCAGGCCCTTAACATAAGTAGGGCATGGAGTTCAGCATGAAGGTATGGGGGGGAGGAAAATAATGGAAATAAGGGAAGTGGGGTGGGAGGGAAATGCTGCAACACACGGAAATGGAGGGGCAGAAAAGGGGTTGATGGACAGGGGAACAGGTGCTGATGAACAGGGAGGGGGGCAGAAAAATGAAGACAGGGGGAACAGGAAGGAGGTGATGATGGACAGGGGGAGGTAAAACAAAGGGAGAAGGGCTTCTGCTGGATAAGGTGAGCAGTGATGGGGTGGTGGAGGACACAGGGGAGGTAAAAGGAAGGGAGAATGGACAGGGGGAGCAGGCAAGAGGTGGTAGTGGACAGCCAAGGAAAAAAAAAAACGATAGAAATACAGAAAGCGGCTAAGGAGAGAGAGAAAAAAATAAAGACAGACACACACACATATATTCTAGCACCCGTTAATGTAATGGGCTATAAGACTAGTATATTATATACTGTCCCACAATTTTGTTTTCAGTCTCCACCTGCTGGTCATGATTGGATATATACCCATTCGTAAAGATTAACCTCTACTGGTCTGGAGAGTGCTAAAGAATGGCGATTTTTCCTACTGGGTTTGTGGACGTCTTGCACAAAATGTCCAACCTCAGACTTAGGCACACTATCGATTATACTCCTCTAGGTATTTCTATATCTCTGGAGGAATCACCATTTAAAACAAGAGTTGCAGTGGAAAATGAACTTGGGTGCCCTGGAATAAAGGCCACCTAATTGATCACTAGGCTGTCCCTCTGCTCAGCTCGTATAAATCCTTGTCACTGGTTGGTTGGCATTCAGCATTTGGATGTTTTATTTTGGATATTCTCACGTATTTTCGAACAGGAAACCCCAACATTTTTCCTGTTAAAAAATGGCTGCGAGATGGATGTTGGGAGTGGGATTTCCCAATTCTGACTTGGATGTTGTTTCGATAATGCCCTTCACATGTCAGAAATCATACTTACTTTGAAGACAAAGACCATTACTCCTACTTCTGAGTTGGTGTAAATGTCTGCACTTACATTATAAAATACACTAATTAATATCCATAAGTGAATAGGATCTCTTCACAAAGGGAGGTAAGGGAGGGTCATTGGTGTGGGCAGACTTGATGGGCCTTGGCCCTTATCTGCCGTCACTTCTATGTTTCTATGATCTATATACTTGCAAACTCTGAACACGCTTCATGAAAATTCTGCCCCTGTAATACCTACTGGAAAAATACGCATCATGTCACAATGTGCACTCTTATGCTAGTCAGTATTAGAGGGAATTTATCTGCATATGTGCTTACATGCAGGCTGAAATGACTTCATAAAACTACCCCTTAGGATCAGATTTAAGTATCAGAAAAAATTAGTGCAAAATCTCTCATGTTACTTTCTTGCCTAAAGCTGAAAAGCACAGTTACTTACCGTAACAGGTGTTATCCAGGGACAGCAGGCAGATATTCTTGACTGATGGGTGACGGCACCGACGGAGCCCCGGTACGGACAATTTTAGAGTGATTGCACTCTAAGAACTTTAGAAAGTTCTAGCTAGGCCGCACCGCGCGTGCGCGAGTGCCTTCCCGCCCGACGGAGGTGCGCGGTCCCCAGTTATGATAAGCCAGCTAAGAAGCCAACCCGGGGAGGTGGGTGGGACGCAAGAATATCTGCCTGCTGTCCCTGGATAACACCTGTTACGGTAAGTAACTGTGCTTTATCCCAGGACAAGCAGGCAGCATATTCTTGACTGATGGGTGACCTCCAAGCTAACATAAAGAGGGATGGAGGGAAGGTTGGCCATTAGGAAAACAAATTTTGTAAAACAGATTTGCCGAAGTGTCCATCCCATCTGAAGAATGCATCCAGACAATAGTGAGATGTAAAAGTATGAACTGAGGACCAAGTAGCAGCCTTGCAGATTTCCTCAATGGAAGTGGAACGGAGGAAAGCTACAGACGCTGCCATAGCTCTAATCTTGTGGCCCGTGACAGAACCTTCCAGTGTCAGACCCGACTGAGCATAACAGAATGAAACGCAAGCAGCAAGCCAATTGGACAGGGTGCGTTTAGATACAGGATGACCCAACTTGTTAGGATCAAAGGACAAAAACAGTTGAGGAGATGATCTGTGAGGTTTGGTGCGTTCAAGATAGTAAGCCAGAGCACGTTTACAATCCAATGTGTGCAAAGCCCGTTCACCTGGATTAGAATGAGGCTTTGGGAAAAAAACAGGTAGAACGATGGATTGGTTAAGATGAAACTCAGACACAACCTTAGGAAGGAATTTTGGATGTGTACGGAGGACGACCTTATCATGGTGAAAAACAGTGAAAGGTGGATCAGCCACCAGTGCATGGAGCTCACTGACCCTCCTGGCAGAAGTGAGAGCTATAAGAAAGACCACTTTCCAAGTTAGAAATTTAAAATGCGTTGTGGCCAAAGGCTCGAAGGGAGGCTTCGTTAATGCAGAAAGAACCACATTAAGATCCCATACAACAGGAGGGGCCTTAAGAGGCGGCTTCACATTGAAAAGACCCTTCATGAACCTCGAAACCAAGGGATGAGCTGAGAGGGGTTTTCCATGGATCGGCTCATGAAAAGCTGCAATAGCACTAAGGTGAACTCTTATCGAAGAGGATTTAAGACCAGAGTCAAATAAGGACAAAAGATAGTCCAACACCAGTCCCACTGCTGTAGACATGGGATTATGGTGATGTAAAAGGCACCAGGAAGAAAACTGAGACCACTTTTGTTGGTAACATTGAAGAGTAGACGGTTTCCTGGAGGCATCAATAATAGAACGGACAGGCTGAGAAAGGAGAGAGTGAGCTGAAGTCAGACCGAGAGATACCAAGCTGTCAGGTGCAGAGACTGTAAGCTGGGATGAAGTAGAGTTTGCTGATGCTGTGTAAGTAGTGAAGGAAACAGAGGAAGAGGTATGGGTTCCCTGGAACTGAGTTGAAGCAAAAGGGAGAACCAATGCTGTCTGGGCCACCGTGGAGTGATGAGAATCATGGTGGCTTGTTCCCTCTTGAGCTTGAATAATGTGCGCAGCATGAGCGGAAGAGGAGGAAATGCATAAAGGAAGAGATTGGTCCAATCCAGGAGAAATGCATCGGGTTCCAGACGGTGAGGAGAGTAAAGTCTGGAGCAAAACAGGGGCAGTTGATGGTTGTGGGGAGCTGCAAAAAGATCCACTTGAGGTGTGCCCCATTGAGAGAAAATGGACTGGAGAGTCGAGGGGTCGAGAGTCCATTCGTGAGGTTGAAGAATTCTGCTGAGATTGTCTGCTAAGCAATTCTGTTCCCCTTGGATGTAGACTGCCTTCAGGAATAGGTGGCGAGCAGTCGCCCAGGTCCAAATCCTTTGAGCTTCTTGACACAACAGACGGGAGCCCGTCCCTCCCTGTTTGTTGATGTAGTACATCGCAACTTGATTGTCTGTACAAATGAGCAGTACTTGAGGGAAGAGGAGATGTTGAAACGCCTTGAGGGCATAGAACATCGCTCGGAGTTCCAGGAAATTGATATGATGTGTCTTCTCCTGGGTAGTCCAAAACCCCTGAGTTTGGAACTCGTTCAAGTGAGCTCCCCATGCATAGGGGGAGGAACCCGTGGTGAGTACCAATTGATGAGGAGGCAGATGGAACAGTGGACCTCTGGATAGATTGGAGGATGTTAACTACTAGAGAAGCGACTGTCGAAGAGACGAGGTCACAGATATGTGTTGAAAACCTGGATCCGTCGCTTGGGACCATTGAGTCGCTAGGGTCCATTGAGGAGTACGCAGGTGGAGACGTGCGAAGGGGGTGACATACACTGTGGAGGCCATGTGTCCCAGAAGTACCATCATGTGATTTGCAGAGATGGAAGCTAGCTGCCACACCTGTCGACAGAGATGAAGAATGGTGTGAAGGCGATTTTCTGGAAGAAACGCCCTCATCCGAACAGTATCTAGAATGGCTCCGATGAATTGAAGTCGCTGAGTTGGAATTAGGTGCGACTTGGATAGATTGATTTTGAATCCCAATAGTCGAAGAAAGAGAATGGTCTGATTGGTGGCAATCTGAACGGCCAGAGGAGAATGAGCCTTGATGAGCCAGTCGTCCAGATAAGGGAAGACTTGAAAGTTGTGGGAGCGGAGATAAGCTGCGACCACAATCAGACATTTGGTGGATACCCTGGGAGAGGAGGCTAGGCTGAAGGGTAACACCTTGTATTGGTAATGATGTTGGTTGACAAGGAAGCGAAGATATTGTCTGGACGTCAGATGAATCGGGATGTGAGTGAACGCCTCCTTGAGATCGAGGGAGCATAGCCAGTCTTCCTGAGAGAGAAGAGGGTATAGGGTGGCAAGAGATAACATCTTGAACTTCTCCTTGACCAGACATTTGTTGAGATCCCTGAGATCTAATATTGGCCTGAGATCTCCGGTCTTTTTGGGTACGAGAAAGTACCGGGAGTAAAATCCCAGGCCCTGCTGGTCTTGAGGAACTGGTTCGATGGCATTGAGAAGAAGGAGGGATTGAACCTCCTGAGCGAGGAGGAGGGACTGAGCCTTGTTGGAAGCAGACTCTTTTGGCAGACCTAATGGTGGAGGAGTCTGAAAGTTTAGGGAGTAGCCGTGGGCGATGATAGCAAGTACCCACTGGTCGGAGGTGATTGTTTCCCAGCGAGAAAGATAAACTTGGAGTCGACCTCCTATGGGCTGAGGAGGAGGACAGGAGGGAGGAAGACTGGCAATGCCCTGGAGAAGAGAGTCAAAAGGGCTGTGTCGGCTTAGTTTGAGGAGCAGGCTTTACGGTAGGCTGTTGTTGCTGACGGGCCTGTTGCTGCTGTTGACGCTGTCTGCGAGGTTGAGGAGGATGAGGCTGAGCCGGTCGAGCAGAAAACCTCCTTTGATATGAAGATTGTTGTCTGAATGGACGAGGAGGAGGAGGTTTCTTCTTGTTTTTCAACAAGGTGTCCCACCTAGTTTCATGGGCGGAGAGCTTTTGCATGGTGGTATCCATGGACTCCCCAAACAGCTCATCCCCTAGGCAGGGCGCATTGGCAAGCCGGTCTTGGTGGTTTACATCCAGGTCTGAGACACATAGCCATGCCAACCTTCTCATTGCCACAAACATAGCAGTGGCCCGTGATGTCAGTTCAAAAGTATCATAAATTGAACGGACCATAAACTTTCTGAGTTGCAAAAGACTAGAGGTACATTGCTGAAAAGCAAGAAGTTTATGGTCCGGAATATACTTTTGAAAAGAGGTCACCTGTTGAATGAGATGTTTCAGGTAAAAAGAGAAGTGGAATGCGTAATTACCTGAACGGTTGGCCAACATCGCATTTTGGTAAAGGCGCTTCCCAAATTTATCCATGGCCTTTCCTTCTCTGCCAGGAGGGACAGAGGCGTATACACTAGCTCCTGCAGATTTCTTCAGGGTTGACTCCACCAGCAGAGATTCATGGGGAAGTTGGTGTTTGTCAAATCCTGGAATTGGAATCACTTTATAAAGAGATTCCAGTTTTCTTGGGGCTCCTGGGATCGTCAAAGGAGTTTCCAAATTCTTATAAAAAGTTTCCCTCAAGATGTCATGGAGGGGCAACTTCAAAAACTCTTTAGGAGGTTGGTCAAAATCCAAAGCATCCAGAAATGCTTTGGATTTTTTAGAGTCAGATTCTAGAGGAATAGAAAGGGTGTCTGACATCTCCTTTAAGAATTTGGTGAAGGAGGAGTGCTCTGGCTTAGCAGCAGGATCCTGCACCGATGGATCATCCTCATCAGATGAATAATCCTCCTCGGTACCGAGGGGATCATCAGAATCGTCCCACAAGTCAGGGTCCCGTACCGATTGGAGACGGCCCTGAGAAAGTGGAGTAGATGTTTCAGTATGCTTAGTCTTGCGTACCGATTTCCCTGAATGGGTGGAGACGGTACCTGGGGACTGTACTACGGTACGGGGTTCAGAGAACGGTACCGGGTCAGAAATCAGAGGAGTAGTACGCCGCTTCGGTTCCGCTGACAGAACAGGCATGGACAGAGATTTGTGTGGTGCCGATAAAGTCGATGTCGATAAAAGAGGCTGATCGACAGTCGGCACCGAAGGCTCACTAGGTACCGACACTGGAAGATTCGGAGTCAACAGAGCCAGGAGCAAGTGTTGGAGTTGCTCCTTAAGTTGGACCTGGAGGATAGAGGCAATGCGCTCATCCAACGTTGGTCCCGATGGCACCGGTACCGGTTTTTTCTTGCTCGGTACCTTCGGTGCCGCTCGACGCTCGGGAGAAGTCGATGCCGATGACGAGGCAGTGACTTCAATGGGAGCGGAGCGCTTACGGGGCCGGTGCTCAGTCTGCAGGACTTGGCTCACTGCATGCTCGACTGGTGGGCCTAGAACAGTAGGGGAAGGCTTCTTAGCCGGCTTACCTACAGGAGTCGACACCGGTGATGTATCTTGCAGTGCCGAGACAGTCGGTGTCGATTTAGAGGAAGTCGTCGACGTCGATACCGGTGTAACTTCCATAGCGGTACCAAAAAGGATCCGCTGTTGAATTTGTCGATTTTTTAACGTTCTCTTTTGTAAAGAACTACAGCGGGTGCAGGTTTCAGCCCTATGGTCCGGACCCAGTCACTGGAGGCACCACTTGTGCGGGTCGGAGAGGGATATAGGGCGCGCACACCGCTGACACTTTTTGAAACCCGGTGACGGGGGCATGAATGGAAAAACTGCTGTAGCAAAATCGAAGCCCAAGGCTTCGATGGTGCCAACAGGCCCCGCCGGGGCAGATCGAAAAAAATGAAAAATAAAACGATCTTTTTTTTTTTTTTTTTTTTTTACACAAACGAAATAAAAGAGTAAGAGAAAGAAAATATGAAGAGAAAAATACGCGCGAGTGGGAAGGCAAGTGAATAAGAAAAATTTTCCAACAGCCGTTGGAAACACGCATCTTCTTAGCTCCGCGGAATTAAGAAAACTGGGGACCGCGCACCTCCGTCGGGCGGGAAGGCACTCGCGCACGCGCGGTGCGGCCTAGATAGAACTTTCTAAAGTTCTTAGAGTGCACTCACTCTAAAATTGTCGGTGCCGTCACCCATCAGTCAAGAATATGCTGCCTGCTTGTCCTGGGATAATACATCTTTTGGTCAACATATTAATGTCCTACAAGAGCTGGAAAGGAAACATTGCACCTCTTAGGAAAGGAATGATCTTCGGGGTAACATCAGTCACAGACACCTCCATGAAAATAATGGAGCAGTCACAGAAAAGACTTCAAACTGCCAAGTCCTGGCAACCTGTGTCTTACAGCTGTTTCCATGAAAGACAAAATTCCAAAACCCTCTTACTGGATACTTTTTCATGGTGTCAATCAGTTTTCTTGTCTGTTCAGGAAGCTCACTGAAAAAAAGGAAGCAAAAATTACTGAAAGAATGTGAATGGTTGGAATTTCTGGTATTAGATTAACAGTGGTGCACGCTTCATATATATGCACAATCGTACCACAGAGTAATCAGAGGACACATGCCAATGTGTTCCAATATGGTTCGTTTAATGTACCATCACTAGAGGTGAGAGGATAATTTTGTCTCCCTGCTTGTCAATTTCTGTCCTTGTTGAGAATACCAACCAGGAAGATAATTACAGCCAAACTATAAGGGTGGTTTGATACCTATGAATACAGAAACTAGGGTGCCAAGATGGTGTCAGTTAGTGATGCTCGGGTCCGAGCTCTGCTTTGCTGTGATAGCCAGCTGTTTATTTGTACTCTTAGGGCCTGATTCTATAAACCTTGGCCTAAATGGAATGTGTCTAAGGATTTTAACAGTTCTCAATCAACTGCTAGGCGCCATATATAGAATCATACCTAGTGGCGCCTAGATGTTAAAATCCTTAGGCGTGCTCCATTTAGGCCAGGGTTTTCTTAGCCTAAATAAGTGCATCTAAGGTACCGTATTTTTCACTCCATAAGACGCACTAGACCATAAGACGCACCCTAGATTTAGAGTAGGAAAACCAAAAAAAAAAAAACATTCTGAACCAAATTGGGTACTAATATATACCAAGCTCTGCACCCTGTCTCCCCTTCCCTGCCAGGTTGTTCATTTCATTTTCCATATACGCACTATACACACAGCAGATATAAATGATCAAAACTAACACATTTTGATCACTAAATTGAAACTAAAATAATTTTCCCTACTTTTGTTATCTGGTGATTGCATGAGTCTCCTTCCTTCCTTCCTTCCTTTCTTCTTTCCTTTCTTCACTCAGGACCAAGAATTGTCCCTTTCTATAACCTCCCTCCCATATCCCAAGTTCGTGCTCCCCTCCAACTCACTGCTTTCTAGCCTTTGTTCTTTGACCAACCTCCCTCCCATGTCCTGAGTTTGTGCCCCCTCACTGCCTTCTAGCCTTTGTCCTTCGTTCTCCCTCCCTCCCATGTCCCGAGTTTGTGCCCCCTCACTGCCTTCTAGCCTTTGTCCTTTGTCCTCCCTGTTGCGCCGGAAACAGTCTTCCTCCCCCACCTGCGCGCTGAAACCTGCCTACCCTCCACCGATTCCTCCTCCTCTGGCCCCGGTCCGCCACCGCTGCGCCGCAACCCAAAGAAGGGAAGGGCCAACAAGCCTTTGCCCAACATCAGAATTGACGTCAGTTCTGACGTCGGGAGAAGGCTTGTGGGCTGGCGATGTGCAATCGCTGCACTCTAGCCCTTCCCTTCTTTGAGTTGCGGCGCAGAGGTGGCCGGCAGGGAGAAGACGCAGGAGCAGTGGCAGTGGGAAGGAGCGGCGGGCAGCAGTCAGCCTATGTACCCCCAACGAATGGGTCTTTTCAAAAAGGTACACCGGGAGGGGTGTGTTTTAAAAAAGTTCCTTCACTTCATAAGACGCACTGAAATTTCCACCCAATTTTGGGTGGGAAAAAAGTGCGTCTTATGAAGCAAAAAATACGGTAGTTGCCTAGTAGTGCCTAAGTCAATTCATGTCCAAATTCTACACCAGATCTGCCCTTAACCATGTCTACTTGCCATGTAGGTGCTTACCTTGAAGTGAAAGTGACGGGTTGGGTCAAGAACTAGTTGAGTGGAAGGTGACAGAGGGTAGTGATCAATGGAGATCACTCTGAGGAAAGAGATGTTACCAATAGTGTGCCTCAAGGTTCTATTCTTGGGCCTATTCTTTTCAACATTTTTATAAATGATATTGCTGCAGGGCTGTCGGGTTAGATTTGCCTCTTTGTGGATGATACCAAAATCTGCACTAGAGCAGACACTCCTGATGGAGTGAATAACATTAGGAAGGACCTAGCAAAGCTTGAACAACAGTCTGAAATTTGGCAGAAAAGATGTAATGCTAAGAAATGCAAAAACTTGAGGGAATGGTACAGTTTATTGGGTGAAGAACGTTTGTGCACGAAAGAGGAGCAGGACTTGTGTTTGATAGTATATGATAATCTAATGGTGGCCAAACAGGCTGAAAAGGCGACAGCGAAAGCTGGAAGGATGCTACTTAACATCTTTCGTGTCTTTACTGGGGTAGTGGAATTCATCATTGGTCTTGGTAAAGTGACATGTGCTCTAAATTAATTTTGTAAACTTAATTTGATAGCATACAATAAATATAAAGTGCTTTTAGTGCTTAAGAAAGGCACTTATCTCTTATGCCCGACGGCTGCCCAACCGTTTCACACTCGGTTTCATCAGGGGCTATGCCTCCTTCTATGTATGCACCAAAAACTGAAAAAGACAAAACTTGATCAATATTCAAAATTTAAAAAAGTCAATATTAGCAAAACTGGATGTTAACATTTAATTAAACATATTGGTAACTATGTTTCAATCTCACATTGATTATAAAAAGGAACTGATTTCTAACACATTAATGATTAATTCATGAAAATTAATTCAAATTTATTGTAATTCACATCAAAAAATTCAAAATAGATCGATAAAGTTATGAATGTAAAATTAATTTAAATTAATTATGATTGGTCAAAAGAATATTGGAAGCTCAGAATGTTAATAATGCAATTTAATATGGGCCACACAGGGCAACATGTTTGGTACTAAATTTCATTTAATCAAAAAACTCAAAACGACTTAAAAACTGATTTAATTAATTGTTAATATTTAATTGATTAATAAAAACACACATTTATTATAAGGAGGGTCACTTTGATGTGAATAATTAGCTTTAAATTAATTGAAGCAAACGCATCTTGGAACTATTTCTCTGCCCAAAATTAAATCCATTCATCGCGAGTAGTATAATGGGTACACCTCATGTCAAAATGATTGACAGCTTTCAGAGATAAGGATCGACCAATCAGTGTTCACTTTCGGGTTAAGCCCCACCCACATCATGCCCACTCCCTGCCCACTTTTACCTAAACCCCACCCATGCCCCGCCCACTCTCCCACCCACTTTTATCTAGATCCTGCCATGGCCCGCCCACATATCTACTTTTCTCATAGCCCCGCCCAGACCCCACCCACACCCCACCCCTCCCACCCATGCCCCTCCCACTCTTCACCCATGCCCTGCCCCCTCCCATAGAAATGAATGGTGGTAGCCCTGACCATGGCCCCACCCCTCTTGCCCCGCCCCACCCATGGCCCCGCCCACTGAAATGCACTTTCTGATGACATTACTGGAAATGGGGGCGTGTTTCACCCCGGAAATACGCTTTCTGATGACATCACCGGAAATGGGAGTGCCTGCCCTACTGGAAGTGCACATTCTGATGATGTAGGCAGAAATAGGGTAAATGAAGCGCCGGAAATGCGCTTTTCTGACCACATAGGTGGAAATAGGGTAAATGAAGCGCCGGAAATGAGTTTTTCTGATGACATAGAAATGTACATTCTGATGACGTAGTTGGAAATAAGGTAAATGAAGCGCCTGAAATGCGCTTTTCTGATGAGACAGAAATGCATTTTCTGATGATGTTACTGGAAACAGACTTAGTCAAAACCCCATGGAAATGATGTGGCCAGAAAAAGAAGAGTCTTTATTTTAACAGTTTTTTTAGTTAAAAGACAGGTTTTAAGAGCTCATTGATAGAGCAGATCACAAAACAAAAGACATTCACAAAATCTTTCCTGTTTTTTTTTTAAAACAGACCAGTGCAGAAACAACTGAGAAAAAGCTGCATTTATTTATTTTTTTTTCTTTTCTGGTTTTTAACACACTTTCAGTAGGAATGCAAAGTTAATGGTTAATGGGCCAGCTCCCCTATTGTCATGGTAACAGCTGATAAGCCCCTTGCAGCCCCCCTGATAAAGCCAAGGGGGGAGAGGTGGAGGTGTGTGAAAGGAGGAAGATGAAAAATGGAAATGCTAGGATAAAAGATACTGGGAACCAATATATGGAGAGTGATGAGGAGAAAGCAAATGTGCTAAACAAATACTTCTGTTCTGTGTTCACAGAAGAAAATCCTGGAGAAGGACCAAGATTGTCTGGCAAAGTTACACGAGAAAATGGAGTAGATTCTGCGCCGTTCACGGAGGCGCCGTTCACGGAGGAGGGTGTTTATGAGCAACTTGAAAAACTGAAGGTGGACAAAGCGATGGGACCAGACGGGATCCATCCCAGGATACTAAGGGAGCTCAGAGAGGTTCTGGCGAGTCCTATTAAAGACTTGTTCAACAAATCTCTGGAGATGGGAGTGATTCCTGGGGATTGGAGGAGAGCGGATGTGGTCCCTATTCATAAAAGTGGTCACAGGGATGAAGCAGGAAACTACAGGCCGGTGAGCCTCACTTCAGTTGTTGGAAAAATAATGGAAGTGTTGCTGAAAGAAAGGATAGTGTACTTCCTTGAATCTAATGCAGTGTTTTTCAACCGCTGTTCCGCGGCACACTAGTGTGCCGCGAGATGTTGCCTGGTGTGCCGCAGGGCCGCCGGGCCCGGAGCTGACAGGGGGCCCGAGGCAGGGGCGCCAGTAGCTCGCCAAGGCAAAGTGAGTCGATCACCCAGGACTCACTTTGTCTTGGCGATCTAATCTATCGAGCTGATAAGTCTTCTTCTCCCCGACGTCAATTCTACAGTCGGAGAGGAAGTTCGGGCCAGCCAATCGCTGCCTGGCTGGGCGGAACTTCCTTTCCGATTGTAGAATTGACGTCAGGGAGAGCATGCGTCGGCGTCGGCTTTGGGGGCCTGTTATCCATTGGTGGGTCCTGTTCCCCGATGGCAGCGGCAGTGGCAGTGGCTTGGGGAACGGCAGGGAGAAAGAAAGAAAGGGGGCAGGCAGGGAAACAGAAGGAAAGAAGAGAAACAGAAAAAAAGAAAGAAAGGTCAGGGAGAGAGGAAGAAAAAGTTGGGGGAGGGAATGAGGTGTGGAGGAGAGAAAGCATACAGGCTGATAGAAGGGAAGAAAGATTGGATGCACAGTCAGAAGAAGAAAGTGCAACCAGAAATCACCAGACAAGGTAGGAAAAATGATTTTATTTTAAATTTAGCAAAGTGGAGGCAGTATTACCACAGTTTTCAAAGGAATTTGCCCAAATAACTTAATAGTTAACTGGGTAAATTCCCAGAGATGAAAACTTCCCTTCACTTACTATGCACAGTTCTGAATTTATATCTGCTGTCTATATTTTACAATATGGTCACCTTTTACTAAACCGCAATATTGGTTTTTAGCGCAGGGAGCCTATGAGCGTCAAGAGCAGCGCTGGGCATTCAGCGCAGCTCCCTGCGCTAAAAACTGCTATTGTGGTTTAATAAAAAGGATGGAGGGTATATTTGTCTATTTTTGTATGCTATAAAATCCAAATACAGAGAGAGACTGAGAGCTGTTGACGAAGAGCTACGTGTGTGTCTTTCTTCGATTCCAGCCAGAATATCAGCTTTGTGTTCAGCCAAACAGGCCCAGGTTTTGCACTGAATAAAGTATTTTATAATTTTTATTTCGTAATAAAGTAATTATAAAATACTTTCTTTGTGTTTATTTGATTCCTATTCAAGAGAATTACTTTATATATAGTCAATATAGGCAGAGAGTTAAATTTTTTAACATTTTCTAATGGTGGTGTGCCTCGTGATTTTTTTCATGAAACAAGTGTGCCTTTGCCCAAAAAAGGTTGAAAAACACTGATCTAATGGGTTACAGGATCCGAGGCAACATGGCTTTACAAAAGGTAAATCGTGCCAAACGAACCTGATTGAATTTTTTGATTGAGTGACCAGAGAGCTGGATCGAGGACATATGCTAGATGTAATTTACTTGGATTTCAGCAAAGCCTTTGATACAGTGCCTCATAGGAGGCTGTTGAACAAACTTGAAGGGCTGAAGTTAGGGCCCAAAGTGGTGAACTGGGTCGGAAACTGGCTGTCGGACAGACGCCAGAGGGTGGTAGTTAATGGAAGTCGCTCGAAGGAAGGAAAGGTGAGTAGTGGAGTCCCTCAGGGTTCGGTGCTGGGGCCAATCCTGTTCAATATGTTTGTGAGTGACATTGCTGGGGGGTTAGAAGGAAAGGTGTGCCTTTTTGCAGATGATACCAAGATTTGTAACAGAGTAGACACCGAAGAGGGAGTGGAAAATATGAAAAAGGATCTGCAAAATGAGAGGAATGGTCTAATGTCTGGCAACTAAAATTCAATGCAAAGAAATGCAGAGTAATGAATTTGGGGATTAATAATAGGAAGGAACCGTATATGATGGGAGGAGAGAAGCTGATATGCACGGACGGGGAAAGGGACCCTGGGGTGATAGTGTCCGAAGATCTAAAGGCGAAAAAACAGTGTGACAAGGCAGTGGCTGCTGCCAGAAGGATGCTGGGCTGTATAAAGAGAGGCATAGTCAGTAGAAGGAAGAAGGTGTTGATGCCCCTGTACAAGTCATTGGTAAGGCCCCACTTGGAGTATTGTGTTCAGTTTTGGTGACCGTATCTGGCGAAGGACGTAAGTAGATTTGAGGCGGTCTAGGGGAGGGCAATGAAAATGATAGGAGGCTTGCGCCAGAAGATGTATGAGGAGAGACTGGAAGCCCTGAATATGTATAGAGGAAAGGAGAGACAGGGGAGATATGATTCAGACATTCAAATACTTGAAGGGTATTAACGTAGAACAAAATCTTTTCCAGAGAAAGGAAAATGGTAAAACCAGAGGACATAATTTGAGGTTGAGCGTAGTAGATTCAGGGGCAATGTTAGGAAATTCTACTTTACGGAGAGGGTAGTGGATGCCTGGAATGCGCTCCCGAGAGAGGTGGTGGAGAGTAAAACTGTGACTGAGTTCAAAGAAGCATGGGATGAACACAGAGGATTTAGAATCTGAAAATAATATTAAATATTGAACTAAGGCCAGTACTGGGCAGACTTGCATGGTCTGTGTCTGTATATGGCCGTTTGGTGGAGGATGGGCTGGGGAGGGCTTCAATGGCTGGGAGGGTGTAGATGGGCAGGAGTAAGTCTTAACAGAGATTTCGGCAGTTGGAACCCAAGCACAGTACCGGGTAAAGCTTTGGATTCTTGTCCAGAAATAGCTAAGAAGAAAAAATTAAAAAATTTAAATAGAATCAAGTTGGGCAGACTGGATGGACCATTCGGGTCTTTATCTGCCGTTATCTACTATGTTACTATGTAACATGTCTGAACATGTCCCGGCTTCCCTGCTGTTGTCTTAACAATCTGAAAAAAAGCCTGTTCCTATTGTCCTCTGTTAAAAAGGCAGAGTTTTAAGACCTATTTTTTTATTTAGAGCTAAGCTGTCAGAGCTGAATGGAACATGAAAGAATCTTTATTGAAGCAAATTTATTATGAACATACGCGGCAGGAAGCTATGGAGGCATTAACCCTCTACTTCAAGCGGCTAAAAAGAGCGATATTACAGTCCAAAGTCAAAACACATACAATTTTACACAAACCTGCTAGAATCCATTTTAAAAGAAATAAAACAATGGTGTCAGAAGTTGACAGCCAGTGGCAAAAGTGACTTAGTCGACATGTCAGCCTTTGCCCGTTATAACAAAGGTTACAAATACATCTTAACGGTAATAGATATCCTGTCAAGATATGCATGAGTCGTGAGTTACATAACCTTTGAAACATAACCTTTGAAACAATATTTAATTTAGGGCGTACACCTGAAAAACTTCAAACAGACAAGGGTAAAGAATTTTTAAATAAGTCTCTGAAGAATTTATTAAAACAAAAAGGTGTTAGCCTTTTTGTGACCCATAATGATGTTAAAGCAGCTGTAGTGGAAAGATTTAACAAGACTTTAAAATCCGAAATATGGCGCTATTTTGACATCTCACAACCCCCTTTACTTATCAAGACATGCTGTAGGCTATGCACAGCTATAATTATAGTTTTCACAGAACGATACAGGCGAGGCCTGTAGATGTGACATCCTCAAACTCTTTGCAGATTTGGAAAACAGTCTGAGGCAGTAACATCAAGGATATCTTAAAGAAAGGAGACCATGTGAGGCTGTCAAAAGTTAAAGGAAAATTTGAGAAAGGTTACGAGCAAACATGGACGGATGAGATATTTATAATAAAAGATGTTTTAAACAGGGCTCAGAGAACAACATACAAGATACAGGATTACGATAGCAAAGCTATACAAGGTTCTTTTTATCCTGAAGAATTACTAAAAGTCAAGCCGCTGCAGGACAGAATATACTGTACCGAAAAGGTTCTAAAGGTAAAAGGAGGAAGTAAGAACAAAATATGTCTCATGAAATGGAAGGGGTGGCCTGATAAAGCCAGGGATGTTTAAACATGAAAAAAACCCAACTATCTGAACACGTCCCGGCCCCCTGGTGTTGTCATAGTGACGTATGCCTTAGCTCTTTAACAAACAGCTGTTAACATCAGAAATAAAAGTTCTCAAACCGTCAAACAAAATGACTGCCACAAAGGCACGTAGATTGAGTTACTTTCTTAAAGATCGTGATGTAGAAAAAGAGGGTTGCCTGATGACAGAAAAACTGTATGAATCAGACAAAGAAAACATGGACCCCTTTAACACACAGGTAACTGAAAAAAGGCCTACCAAGAGGTCTCGTAACTTTCTTAAAGACTGTAATGCAGAGAAAGAGGGTTACCCGCCGGCTGAAAAACCGATTGACGCGACAGCAGATACCGGGGAGCATACACACGAATTAACAGGTTCTGAAATACAAGAGTTTCCAAAAGCTATATGATTCGGACACAGAAAATGAAGATGCAGGTTATGAACTACCAGAGGATAATACTTCGGATATAGAGCTTTATGAAGCCGCAACAGATGCCGAAATGACAGACATGTTGGAAAAGCCTGGATCTTCCATGGTAATAATAATAATAATAACTTTATTTTTGTATACCGCAATACCACAAATCAGTTCAGAGCGGTTTACAGGTTAAGAGACTGTACATTTACAGCGAAGTTACAGCATATCAGAAAAATAGTTCAGATCAATTTATGCATTGCAGGTACAGAGAATAGTTAACAATTATTTGGTATAAACCAGTGAACAGTTACAAAATGATCCAATAATTGTTGCATGGGGGGTGCAACCGGGGAGGGTAAGGGTAAAGGAGGGAGGCGAGGTTGGGATTATTGGTTTGGTAGGGGGGCGGGGGTTAGAGGAATTTATCAAAGAGGTATGTTTTGAGAGATTTCCTGAGAGAGAGAGAGAGAGACACATACACACTTTTCATTGACAGGGGTCGGTGTTGAGGGATTTATGAAGCTGAATGTGTTCGTGTGTTTTAAAAAGGAAAATTTTATTTTCTGGTTTTTTTTTGTAGGGAAGTAGCGGCTCTTCGCGATCACAGAAACCTGCGGACAAGGTGTACATGCCGATGATAAATCTATCCTGTTTGTATTTATTCTGCTTGTTTCAAAGAGAACCAGCGGTGATTGAACGTAAACCTGAAGATACTTGTAATTATGGTTGGTGGACTAGCATACGACTTTCCAAAACACCCACCAGAACTTAAATAAGTTATAAAGGTAGCTGTATACTGCATTCTAAATAAATGTCTGCAAGGCATGAAGGAAGAAGATTGTGGAGCCTGCTTAATACAAGCTGGGGGGCAAAAGCACCACGATTGCTTGATGTGGGGGCAAAAGGAACTCAGGAAAACTTGTGACATGCTGTGCCTGGAACGTGTGGTAAATGTAGTCACTTTTGTAGGCTATAAAATGAAAATACTGATGCTTTGTAATGAAAGCATTAATATAATCATTGATTTAATCAGAGATATTAAGACCTCTAAAAATGGGCCACGACTACTCAATAGATTGGTCAATTTCATGAGAGATGGTGAATATGTAGAGATTGTAAGTGATTTAATCTGTGACACCGATTATAAATCATTCTTCAAAAGAAATGCTTTTTAAAACATGTTTTTCTTAGGATTAACTGAAATATAGTATGTAACTGCTTGTTTTGTTTGTATAAAAAGTTTTAAAACATTTATTGATGTAAAATAAAGATTTTTTTTAATTACAAATGTGTGGTGTGTTTTAGGAATGGCTAGCCATGTGAATTAACACAATCTAAAACAATAGAAGATTTGACAGGTTATAAGGAACTAGGTTCTAGGCACGTAGGAGTCATTTTGATATCTAAAATGACTAAATGTAATGTAATGTAATTTATTTCTTATATACCGCTACATCCGTTAGGTTCTAAGCGGTTTACAGAAAATATACATTAAGATTAGAAATAAGAAAGGTACTTGAAAAATTCCCTTACTGTCCCGAAGGCTCACAATCTAACTAAAGTACCTGGAGGATAATAGAGAAGTGAAAAGTAGAGTTAGAGGAAAAATAAAAATAAAATAAACATTTTAACAAGACAGCATTGATTTAAATACTTTGGAAGGTAGAAGAGAGGAGAGAAAGGAATAGAAGCAGAAGGGGGAGCCGTTGAATAGTAGAATTCTGGAGAAATTTAAATGATAGAAATAGAACAAAACAAAGACAAAAGGCAAAACAATAGATAAGATTAAATATAAATCATAAGCTGGAAAGAAAAATAAAATAAACTTTGTCTTCAATCCACGGTTTCAGCGTCAGTGATGAAGTGGAGCAAGTAAGTTTAGGAGGAGCGATTGACGTTTCCAGAAAGGGCTTCTTCAGGGAAGAGACTTGGCAGACAGTCCCAGGATGCCTATGTCTCTTCCCCTGCGATGTTCTCCCATCCATGCAATCCCTCCCAGACACACTGCCCGTGCCCCAGCCGCTCCAAGGAGGCTGCCCCAGATGAGGCCCACGGTGAATGCAGGATTCTCTCCTCTGCGGGAAAGCCGCCCGGAGCCGACAGTCGATCTTCTTAGCGGATTGCATGGGGGGAAGAGTTCACACTCTTGGTAGGATCGGGTCTGTGTGCTCTCGGTGGTTGTGGCTGGTCTCGTTGCTGCTTAGGTGTAAAAGCAGTTGATCTCCACTGCTGCTGATATTTAAAAGCAGGCAGATTGATCTCTCCAATGGACTGCAGGGGGAGGAGTTCACACTCCTGGCAGGATCGGGTCTGTGGGCTCTTGGTGGTTGCGGTAGGTCTCGCTGCTGCTTGTATGTAAAAGCAGTTGTTTTTCTACTGCTGCTGATATTTAAAGCAGGTAGATTGATCTCTTAAATGGGATATAGGGGGAGGAGCTCACATGCTTGGTTGGATCGGGGCAAGGGCTCCTATTATAGGCAGCTGGTCTTGTTGCTACTTAGGTGTTAAAGCAGTTGATCTTCCTAGCGGACTGCAGGAGGTGTGGAGCTCACACTCCTGTCATGATCTGGTCTATGGGCTCTTGGTAGTTGCGGTTGGTCCCAATGCTGCTTAGGTGTAAAAGCAGTTGTTCTCCCACTGCTGCTGATATTTAAAAGCAGGTAGATTGATCTATCCAATGGAATGCTGGGGGAAGATCTTATATGTCTGGCTGGATCGTGGCAAAGGGTTCCCGGTAGTGGCGGCTGGTCCTATTGCTGCTTAGGTGTAAAAACAGTTGATCTTCTTATCGAATTGTAGGGGGGGCGGATCTCACATTCCTGGCAGGTTCGGGTCTGTGGGTTCTTGGTGGTTGCGGATGGACCCGCTGCTGCTTAGGTGTAAAAGCAGTTGTTTTCCCAATGCTGCTGATATTTAAAAGCAGGCAGATTGATCTTTCCAACAAATTGTATGGTGAAGAGCATACACGTCTGGCTGGATTGGGACAAAAGCTCTCGATAGTGGCGGCTGGTCTTGGTGCTGCTTAGGTGTAAAAGCAGTTGATCTCCTACTTCTGATAATATTTAAAAGCAAGCATATTGATTTTTCCAACAGAATGCTGGGGGAAGAGCTTACTTATCTGGCTGGATCAGGGCAAAGGGCTCTCGATAGTGGTGGCTGGTCCTGTTGCTGCTTAGGTGTAAAAAACAGTTGATCTTCCTAGTGGACTGCAGGGGGAGGTGGAGCTCACACTCTTGGTTGGATCGGGTCTGTGTGCTCTTGGAAGTTGCGGATAGATCCGCTGCTGCTGAGGTGTAAAAGCAGTTGATTTCCCACTGTTGCTGATATTTAAAAGCAGGTAGATTGATCTCTTCAATGGACTGCAGAGGGAGGAGCTCACATGCCTGGCTGGATCGGAGCAAAGGGCTCTTGGTAGTGGTGGCTGGTCCTGCTGCTGCTTAGGTGTAAAAGCAGTTAATTTTCCTAGCGAACTGCAGGGAGGGTGGAGCTCATATTTTTGCAGGACCGGGACTGTGGGTTTTTGGTGGGTTGGTCCCGTTGCTGCTTAGGTGTAAAAGCAATTGATCTCCCACTGCTGCTGATATTTAAAAGCAGGCAGATTGTCCATGGCAAACAATATGTATCTGTAGCAGAGGCCATAGACATACAATAAAGCCTTTGTGAATGGGTAACTTCTGTAGAGAGTTGTAAGTGTATAAAAATATGCTATGACAAGACCAATAAGCGTTCTGGTTTTTGTGGATATTACACCGGACCACAGATACATCAACCACTAACATGATGATTAGAAAAGGCGTTAAAATTTTTTTTTTTTTTCTGTCTCTGAATCTATCATTGCATTTAAAAACAGGAGTGGGAATCTGATGGTAGAAATAAACTAGCTCTTACCAGAAAAAAGACAACAGATATTGTTAAAAAGTAACAGTTGATTTACCTGGCACGTATGTTGGTTTTTTTTTGTTGGTTTTTTGTTTTGTTTTGGTTTTTGGGGGGGTTTAAAAAAAAAAAAAAAGCAGCATCTACAAAACATTCTTTTTACGTTATGATTACATACATAAGATACATAAGCAATGCCTCTGCCGGGTCAGACCTGAGGTCCATCGTGCCCAGCAGTCCGCTCACGCGGCGGCCCAACAGGTCCAGGACCTGCATAATAATCCTCTATCTATACCCCTCTATCCCCTTTTCCAACAGGAAATTGTCCAATCCTTTCTTAGACCAAGAAACGGCTGGAGAACCGACACCTTCTACATCAATAAGTTCTAACCAACAACTGGTTTCTTACCGGAAACCAAAAGATAAATGAAATAGTAGATATCCTAGTTTTGTAAGGAGACTAGTGTTAAAAGAAAATGTCATTACTTTTATAATGGTTGATCAAGAAAATATTAGGCAGTCAGATCCCCTAAGGGGGGAAAAGTATTAACGGTTTTACTAAGTTATAAATTGTAGAGCAAGAGAATGTTAGAAAGTCGCAAGCAGATACCGTGAAGCTGACAGAAAAGTCTAAAAGGAAAAAGACACACAGCGAAAACGTCTCAGAGCTGGACAGCACAGAAGAAGGAGAATGTTATGAAGTTGATAATTATTCTGATAGCAACAATGTGTCAGAGGATGGGTCAAATAAGGGTGCATTAGGTCCTTTTGAAGATTCAGAACCAATCAGCTATGTCCAGTTTGTGAAAAGATGGGATCGTAAACTGGACAAGTTTCATGGTGTACTTTATTCAGAAGAATTTTGTTTCATTAATTTAGACAGGATAACATCATTACGTGAGGCTCAAAATGCCATACGCCAAGGCATTCAACATATCCTAACGATGTTTAGCAACAGAGTTTCGCCCGGTGACTACGTACAAGTGCATCTACATTCATCGCTTTTTCACAACTCCTTGTTTTCTGGTAAATTAAATCCCGAATCGTTAGATGCTGATGATTTCTTAGACCAGGATGCTAAACTCCTTCAAAGTCACAGAGAAATACAGGTCTGTGATTTATTCCGTGTTGTTGTACTTGTAATAAGAAACAAGGGTGGTGGGGCTCATAGGGTGTTAAAATCTATACAGTTTAGCCAGATTTTGCAGAAAAATGGATGTATTTAATAGATTTGAACAACACAGGCAATAACCTGTGTTTTGCCGGTAGCCTTACAGCACTTATGTCGCCAGTAAAATTCACAGATGCTGAACTATTAACAGGTGCTAAAAAGCTACATAATGATTTGGGGTGGTCGATACATAAAAAAAAGTCATGCTCGATGATGTAGCAACCATAGAACAACATTTAAAGATAAATATGAGAGTTGTGTTTTATACAAACTCGTGGTGTTGCTTTAAAATATCAGATCAGCCCCGTGTATCCTAAAACGGTTTTCTTATTGCTACATGACGTTCATTTCAACAGCTTAACCGATGTAAAAAAATTCTATGGGGAGCGTAATTTCTGTACTTTTTGCCAGAAGCCCTATAGTCACGACCACTCCTGTACATTATGGTGGTCTTTGTTTGACACAGGTATGTTTGAACAATGTCGGTGTACAACAGAGATGTCCTAAATGCAAAATGTGTTGTCGCTCTAAAGAATGTTTAGATAGACATAAGCAGATGGCGCAGAAAAAAGAAGTGGAGTGTTTATCTAAAACACTGTGCCTGAAATGCGAGTCCTATGTGAACGAGAAACATAAATGTAAGGGTAGGATGTGTAAGCTATGCCGTGAACCCTTAAGCGGTGATGACATACACTTATGTTTTAGGACCACTATCGATAAACTTAAAACATCTGAAAAGTATATTATTTACGATTGTGAATGTATGCAGGAAACGGGGGTGGCACTTTCCTAATTACATATATGCGGGGGACTTGTACGAAACAAGAAAATGGGGATTCATGGGTCTTGTGTGTATTTCAGCCTTTTTGTGTGTGTGTGTCTGTATGCGCATTTCTGGCAATTCATTTACCCTATTTCCGCCTACGTCATCAAAATGTGCACTTCCTGTGGGGCACGCACTCCCATTTACGCTAACGTCATCAGAAAACGTATTTCCGGGGTGAAACATGCCCCATTTCCGGTGACATCATCAGAAAGTGCATTTCTGGTGATGTGGCGCAAGCACTTTCTGATGATGTCACCGGAAATGGGGCGGGGAAGTGCCCAATTGGGGGGGGGTAGGAACACGTCGGGGGAGGGTGCCGGATCGCAGGGGGAGGGTGGTGGATCACGGCGGGGGGGGGGGTGCAGTATCACGTTGGGGGAGGATGCCGGATCGCGCGGGTGGGGAGGGTGCCAGATTGCTCGTTTTGCAAAACACTCGCAAACCGATGCACTCGTAAAGCGAGGTACCACTGTATACTACTATCGCGTTTCAAATCACATGATAAATTATTATATCAAGGAACTGATAGAACAATTAAATGATTTAAAAATTTTTTTAAAAACATGAGTTCTAGAAAAGATCACGTCAATGTTAAAAAATGATCTTTAAAATTCATTGAAGCACACGCCAGCTAAAACCATTTGCCTACTCGATATTAAATTGATTTATGGCATTTCAATTATAAAAACTTCATAATAAATTATCTTAACAAAAAAACTTTAAATGGCTTGTTTAATTGTTAATATTAGCTTGTTCCCGAATTGCTAAAATGCAGCCTGTATCTTTCCCACGAACTAACAAAGATGGTGTTGACTTACTCTACAGAACGCTGTCCCCTCCATAAATTTGCCCCAATTGGCTCTGTGAAGCCCAGTCACAAGAAAACTACTGCACACGCTACCAAACTTTTGCTAAAAAGAGTGATTACTTGCTAACTTCCTGCACACGTTGTCAGACTTTTGCTACAAAGAGCGATTACTTACTAACTTTTTTAAGAACGAAGATAGCAAGCACCCACACAGCAATTATCATGTCGGGTTGCTGGCAATAAAGCTGTAATTTATAAAAAACGCTCTCAAAATCAGCCAATCATGGCTTAACGTGATGTGATGACGTGATTACATGTTGTAGCGTGGCCGGTCCTTAAGGCTTGCAGTAACCGGCCCACGCTCGCAATATTCTCCCCAGCGTGCTTCCCCAAGATGGAGGAAGTCCCTGTTGTGCAAAACTTATCCTATGAGTTTAATCAGAATGGCCTCACACAGGTAAGTTATGAAATAACAAAAATCAAATTTATTGTTCAATTCACAAGTCCAAAAAAAATGCATCAAAAGAAATTGTATTCCAATGGTCTTTGGCAAAAATAACACAAACAAAATATCATAGTAACCAGCCTGGTCTGGATATCTGTTCCAAAGTTCTTTATCAATGTCCCAGGTGTAATAAAGTCCCTTAATAGTCCTTAGCTCCTCCAGAGTCTTATTGATAATTGGCAAACTCTGTATGCTATACTGCACTGTACAGCCTCAGCAAATGCAGCAACAAACATTGGCAGATTTGTCAAAAGGGTTTTGTGGCATCCAAAAGAAAAATAAACTCCCAAACTGTTCACCAGCACACAGTGTAAATCCTGTCTCAAACTTCCAGGATATTCACACCTGCTTGCTGAAGTTTTGTTCCACAGCAGCTCTTGATAAGCAAGAGAAAAAAAAAACTCACAACAGCAAAACCCTTGACTAGTATATCTTTCATTCATTAGCAGACTTCCAGCAAATCCTCAGGTTCAACAGAAAAGGAAACATTTAACAAAACTCAGCACACAAAAAAAAACAATTCCAAATTAATCAGTTTCCATTTCTTCACCCATTCCCACCTCAGGTAAAGTGCTGTACTCCATAGCTTCACCTTCAGGATTTACCAAGCTTGTATTCTCTAGTTCAGTGTCCAACATCTCAATGTCCCTTGGCTCAGGGGGACTAGGAGACTCCTTCCACATGAGAGCCTCTCCTCTGTCTCCCTTCCTCTTGGTCAGCCAGCCCTCTAAATGCTGCCAAGCTGCTGTACCACGCCCAGCCCTACTCCTGGGCTGAACTTCCTTCAGCTGTGTTTTCCTTTTCCCCTGCTTAGCCAGCTTGACACAAAATGGAGGTTTTAAAGAGCCCTTACCAATTTCCATCAGGCTGTGTTCTGCCTCACGTTTAAACACAGCCTGTGCTTCCTGTTCTTGCTCTTGTCTATCAGGGATAACATGGTCAGCCCGGACTAGTTTCAGGGAGTGATTTTTGTGACTCTTCCCTGGCACAAGGCCGGCATTGGACTCGGGCTTGTGACAATGTAGATGAAACGGCAGCTCTCAAACTGAATCGCTGCATTGCTATTATATAGAAAAAGTAAAAAATGAAAAAGTAAAAACCAAAAACAAAAGAATCAACTTATTGAATCTTATCTTCAGAAAGTGAAATCATACTTTGAGCTCCAAACCAATAGAGTAAAGCCAAAAAAGCAAAAACTGACAAAAGGATTTTTTAGAAAAAAACTTTCCATTCGATATTGTTCTTCAATCCAACTGGTTCTAAGGAGTTCAATTTGTGAATCCAACATTGTTCACATTGTACAAGAAGTCTATCTCTGTTGCCTCCCCTGAAATTCAATTTCTCAACATCGATGGTCATACATTTCAATTCAGTTAAAACATGATTCATTTCGCAGCAGTATACGTTTTAAATTAGATCTATGTTCACTAAGACACATTTTTAAACATCTCTTGGTTTTCCCAACATACACTTTGGAACAAGGGCATATGATCACATAGATGAAATAGTTGGTTTCAATCTCTAAAAATTCCTCCCTCCAGTTCAACTTATTTGTGTACAGATTTATTTATCCCTTCCTATTGTTTCTTTCCTTTGTTTCTGTCTCTTTTTCTAAACTGCGAAGATGTAACTTTATCACTTCATCCATCATGTTTCGTGTATGTTATAAATTTGTTAATCTGTTTGTCTAATTTTATAAACCTGTTTTTTATTGAATTTTAATAAGCGATCCATCAAATATAAATAAAAACTTAAAACTTGGTATTACAGTTGCTAAAATGTTTCAATTCATATCTTTTGCCATCATGGGGATTAGTGAAAATCTTGGATTGTAACATAATCTCGCAACACTTATATGAACCACACTTGTAGTGTTCAACAGTACCAATAACTTTCTGAGATGGAGTGGTATCAGAAAGGCTAATAATTTCCTTCAAATTTCGCCCTCTACTGAATGCAGTTCTTAGCATATTGTCTGTGAATACAGGGTGCGAATGTACTATCTTCCAATTGTTTTTCATAATTCTTGTTATAGCAGGGCTTGCGTTGGAAAATTTCAGAACACAAGTTTGAATGTCCGAATCTTCTTTGTTCTCTCCTATATCTTTCTCGCACAAAAGATGTTCTCTGTGGTTATATTTTGCGCGTTTGTAGCATTTTTTCAAAACTTTCTTATCATAATCCTGGACAGAAAAATCAGCAATCAACTTACTGGAATTTTTCTTGAATTCTTGTTTTTAACTGCAAAATCCTCCTAAACCTTAAAAATTGAGAAAAAGGAAGATTGTCATGAAGATGTTTAGGATGGCAGCTCGTGTTGTGAAGAAAAGTATTGCGATCAGTAGTTTTCTTAAATACAGTAGTTTCAAAGCCTGAAATGGATAGTGTCACTAAAACATCTAAAAAAGAAATGGCAGAATGAGAAATATTATAAGTGAACTGGAAATTTGAATTGCAAGAATTTAACCAGTTTACAAACAGCAAAAATTCCTCTGTTGATCCAATCCATAAAACAAAAGTGTCATCAATATACCTAATCCATGAATGTAATTTAATGTTGAAAGGAGAGCAAAAAATCCAGTCATTCTCTAATTTATTCATATAAAGGCACGCAACTGACAGGGCGAAAGTTGCCCCCATAGCAACTCCACTTTTGTCTGTAGATAGAATTTCTTGTTGAAAAGGAAAAAAAATTATTTCTTATAAATTCTTTTTTTTTTTTTTTTTAAATCTTTATTCCTTTTTATTTCTTTCAACAAGTGTACAGTATTATTACAATTAATTTACATAACACACTTGGCATTCTTAAACAATATTATTATGCATGTTTTTATTCCCTCTCCCACCTCCCACCCTTTTCCATATCAATAAAATATTCCTTCCAAATTTATATATAATTATACATCCCTTTTTGATAATACAATTAATCTGACATGAAATCTGTCCCTCCCCCCATCCTTCTTCCTCAAACACTTTAAACATTTTATTATACTCAGTAATGCACAACAATAAATATCCCATCCTATTACATATATCTCCTTATTTTTCATAACAACATATTTCCAATATTTTTCCCTCCCTATCCCTCCCATCCCATCCCATTTCTATATATTATCCCCTAAGGAAAAAGAATAAACTTTACTCGTTATAATATTCAATTAATGGCCTCCACACCTCTTGAAATCTTTTAAAATACCCCCTCTGTATCGCAAGAAATCTTTCCATCTTATACATATGACAAACTGAGTTCCACCAAAAATTACAATTCAATCTAGAACAGTCTTTCCAATTAGTTGTTATCTGTTGAATTCCCACTCCCGTAAGAATCAACAATAATTTATTGTTTGCTGCAGATATTTGGCATTTGGCCCTCATACACATTCCAAAAATCACTGTCATAGGATAAAGCCACATGACTCTCCATCAACATATTAACTTGATCCCATATTGATATCCAAAATGCCTGAATACATGGACAATAAAATAAAAGATGGTCTAGAGTTCCAACTTCAATTTTACAATGCCAGCATCTATTAGACTTAGAGCAATCTAATTTTTGTAATCTAGTAGGGGTCCAGAATGCTCTGTGCAACAAAAAGAACCATGTTTGCCTAATAGATGCTGACATCGTACCTTTAATTCTCCAAGACCAAATACGTGGCCATTGAGATGCATTAATCTGATGCTTAATCTCAATGCTCCAAATATCTCTTAATCCATTTTTAGGCTTCTTATTCAAATAATTAGATATAATTTTATACCACTTTGCGGCCTGGTGACCCAGAAAATCTGCCTGGAAACATAAGAATTCTAAGCTGTAATGATCATTTAAAGATTTCCATTCAGGGAACCCCATCTGAATAGCCTGCTTCAATTGCAACCACTTATAATTTTGTTTTTTATTCAGACCATATTTATGTTGCAATTGTGAAAATTCAAGCATCTTACCATTATCAATTACTTCCGTTAATGATCTTATACCTGCTTTAATCCAATCTTTCCAGACAACCTTAAACCCGCCTATTTGTATCTTGGAGTTTACCCAAATAGTCTGTTGTTTCGATTTTAAAATAGAATCAGTAGTTAATTTGTCTACAAACCTTAATGTTTTCCAAGTATCCATTAATACTCTATTGTCCTTACCTAGGCACTTTTATACCAAGCAAAAGATCAAGCCTAAGTGGAAAGATAAGTGATCTCTCCACCCTTAACCACTCTGGTAATTGTTCCAAAAGCTCTGGGAGGACCCAATACATACCTTGGCGCATGATATAGGCCTGATGATACCTATAAAAATTGGGAAAATTTACCCCACCCTCCTCAATTGGTCTTTGCAAAGACACTAAAGCCACTCTTGCAATTTTACCCAGCCAAATAAATTTAACCAGAATACTATTTAATTTTTTATAGAAAGACCCCTGAAAAAACACTGGTATCATTCCCAATTGATAGCAAACCACAGGCAAAATCATCATTTTAACAGTTTGTACTCTTCCCCACCAGGACAAATGTAAAGGATTCCATTGCTCACACAACTCTGTAACTTTTTGTAATAAAAATTTTTCATTTATTCTCATTGTCTCTTCAAGTGTTTTATTCAGCCAAATACCTAAGTACTTTATTCCATCCTCTTTCCATATAAAAGGGAAAGAATCAAGTATACCTTTTGTACAATGCACATTTAAAGGTAAAATCTCTGATTTAGTCCAATTTATTTTGTATCCTGAGAATTTTCCAAATGTATCTATGACCTTCAGTAGACATGGGATTGTTGTTTCCGGATTCCTCAAATGAAGCAAGATGTCATCTGCATAAGCAGATACTTTATATTCCACTCCAGCACATGGAATACCCTGTATGTCCTTTGCCTGTCGAATAGCTAATAATAAGGGTTCAAGAACTATATCAAAGAGCAAAGGAGATAATGGACAACCTTGTCTAACTCCCCTCTGCAACTTAAAAGCATCCGAAAAATTATTATTTATATATAAGCGAGCAGTTGGGGAGCTGTACAATGCTTGTATCATTTGTATAAATCCGGATCCAATACCAAACCATTCCATAGCTTGATACATGAAACTCCATTCTACACGATCAAAAGCCTTCTCAGCATCTAGTGAAACCGAAAAAGCCGGATCATTAATTTGTTTTGTTAAATAATACATCTGAAATGCCAGTCTAGTATTATTAGAAGAGTGTTTTTGAGCAACAAATCCAGTTTGATTCATTCCTATTATATGCGGAAGCGCTTTAGCCAATCTTAATGTTAAAATCTTAGCTAATTATTTAGCATCTACATTTATTAAAGATATAGGCCTGTAGTTTGAAACCAATGTTGGATCTTTATTTGGCTTTGGTAAAACAATAGTTAAAGATTCTGCCATAGTGCCTGATATACAACCTTTATTCAGTTGATCCTGATATAATTTTAATAAATACGGTAATAGGGAAATTTGAAATTCTTTATAAAACTCTACTGTAAATCCATCTCCACCTGGAGCGGTCCCAACTCTAAGGGATTTCAATGCCATTTGTAACTCTTTTAATGATATAGGTTTATCTAAACTTCTTTTTAAATGATCAGGAACCTTAGGACCTTCAACTAAACTCAAAAAATCCATCCCATCTTTCTCTTTATTTAAATAAGACTCCGAAGAATACAATGACTTATAATATTTTTAAAATTGTTTTAATATATTTCCAATTTGAGAATGAGAATTTCCTAACTCATCTTTAATTATGCTTATTTTCTCCTTCCTTTTCTTTGCTTTTAAATAATGTGCCAATAATCTTCCAGCCTTATTTGCACTACCATAATATACCACCTGCTGAGCAAAAATATCTTTCCTTACTAACCCAGAGGAAATTTCATTATATTCACATTTTTTTTTAACAATATTTGAAATGTCTCCTGTTCCCATTTATTAACCAATTTTAATTCCAAATTCTTAATTTCTTTTTCCAAATTCACATATTGTTTTCTTAACAGTTTCTTTTTATATGCAGAATATGATATAATTTGTCCTCTCATAGTTGCTTTGAAAGCATCCCATAAAATTCCAATCGAAATTTCCTCTAAATCATTAAGTCTAAAATATTCATTTGTTTTATTTTGAAATTCTGTGCAAAATTTAGAATCAGCAAGCAATGTATTATCAAACCTCCATACAGGTTTGGAATTATCTGGATCTACTAAGTTAACTTCTATCCATATACCACCATGATCAGATATTACTATTGGTTCTATGTCAGCTTTTATAACTTGCTGTACCATCTGATCTGAAACAAAAATATAATCAATTCTTGAGAACGATTGATGAACATGTGAACAAAATGTAAATTCCCGATCATTAAAATGAAGAATACGCTATATATCTTTTAAATTACATATTTGTACCAAATTATCTAATCCCATTGATTTCATTATTCTACTAGGCTTTTTATCCATTATTGGATCTATAACAGCATTGAAATCCCCAGCCACCACTAAATTAGTAGTAGCCAGTGGTAAAACTAATTGTTGTAGAGATTTAAAGAATTCACTTTGATTCGAATTAGGTGCATATATATTTAGTAATGCCATTGTATTACTGCCCATGCTCATGTCAACAAGTAACCACCTTCCTTGAGGATCTGCCTTAACCATATTAAATGTTGCTGGACATTTTTTTATTAATCAATATTGCAACTCCTGCCTTCTTTTTTACCGCTGGTGCAAATAAACATTGTTTTATCCACTTATCTGTCAGCTTCATAGACTCTGTTCCAGACAAATGTGTCTCTTGCAAGAAACATATATCTATATTTTGTTGTTTAATATATTCCAATACCTTTTTCCTTTTTATAGGGTGATTAAGGCCATTTACATTCAAAGAAAAAATTTTAAAACCCATTTTACAAATAAAATATAAAATACATATATAATCCACTCAAACATAAAATATACATTTTTTCTTTTTCCTTAAACCAATATATGAGTCCCCCCAATCCCCTCTTTCCCCATCCCCCCCTATTCCCATCCTCCACCCTCCCCTCCCCTAACACAAATGCAAACTTCGAAACGCACATATTACTGAGCAAAAAATAAACTCCCCACAGGCAATACTCATTTTTCTTTCTCTAATCTTTCAAACATTGCAGTCAATCCATTCTTCAATACCCTAAATACCCATATTTACTATAATTCTTTATTATATACTTCCCCCCTCATTCAAATTTCCAAACATTCTTCCATCCTATACCTCTAATATATTTATAAAAGGATATACCCAATATTTCGGAAACCATTTCTTACAATATATACCCCCCCCAAGATTAATATTATTATTTTATTTTTTGTCTAACCTAAGTTTCTCACAACTTCAATGGAACATACATCACTCCATCCTATAATATTCATTTTTTTTTAACCTTGCATCAAAAGAAGGATCAAACATTTCAACCAAGCAGACCTCATATTTTTTAAAACTCTCATTAATTTTCATTGCATCTTCAATCTATTACAGTCTATTCTCCATTCTGCACAACTGTAACATTTGTACATCTTCATCCTGCTGTTTCAGTCTCTTATTCCATCTTCTTGCAGATTGCTATTTCATTTTTCTCTAATAAAGTATTTTTGCAACATCATCCTTATATCTCAGTCAATTTCAGATGCAAATTGTAAATCTAAATAATGCTCAAGTCATTTCCATCAGTCCATCTTCACATCTTCTTCTCTTTACATCAATAGTCTTTTGTATTTTTCATCTTATTATATTCTAAGTTCCCACATTTCTCCAATGCAGCATTTATGTGTCCTCATATTATTATCTCAGTCACGCTCAAATGCAAATTATAAATTCACATTAAGAAACCATCCAAATCTTATAATTGTTCCTCATATTTTCTTCACTTCCTATATGCTCCATCCCTCTTTTTACCTTGTCAAAATCTTCTTTTTTTCTTTTCTTATTGTCTTTAAAATTTTTCATTTCTATTCTTTAAATCTTGTTTGAAATGTTGATCCCCCTTAAACCTAACTGCAACAATTTTCTAGAAAATATTTTTCTCCTTTTCTATTTTTTTTTTCCACTTTTTCCTTCTTTATAAAATATCTTTCAATTTTCACTCAAAAATATAAACCAAAAATAATCTAAGTATATTATTTATTACATTTTCTAAATACTTTCATGAAACCATAGGCAAATTATATTGATCTAGAAATTCCTGTAATTTGCCTGCTTCTTCAAAATTATAAGTTTTATTCTCATAAGTTACCCTCATAATAGCAGGGTATATCAATCCATATCTTGCTCCCATTGCTCTCAGTTTAGGTCTTAAATCGAAAAGCTGTTTTCTTTTGTAGGCTGTAGCTTTTGCAAAGTCAGGTACTATAAAGATCTTAAAATCCTGGCATTTAAGATCCTTGTTTGTTTTAGCCAGCTTTATAATCTCTACCACTTGCTGATGTCTTAGCAGCTTAAAGATTAGTGGACGGGGACCCTTCTGACTATTTGATCTTTTCATCGGTATCCGATGTGCTCTTTCTATCTCCAAAGGAAAAGAACTTTTAAATGGCAAGATCTTTGGGATAAAATTAGTCACAAATTGAATAGGATCATTCTGCTCAATCCCCTCAGGTATCCCAATCAGACGCAAATTATTCCTTCTTTCACGATTTGATAAGTCTTCAAAATCCTTTTTCAACGCCTCTATTTCTCTGTGATCTTTTTTACACACCAGCATCTCTGCCTCAGATTTCTCAGCATGCTTTTCTAACTGCTCAATTTTCTCCAACCACAGGAGGGGCCTAAGACTCCTGGGCCTATTCTGGTTGGCCCAGGCGCCTTAGGCCCCACCTGTGGGCGGGGTTTTAGCCGCCTGGGACAATCCGGCCCCATTCTGGAGCCGGCTGGCCTGCCGGACGGGCGGGCTTGGCATCCAGTCAACATTTCACAGGTATGGGGGGTGGGATTGGGGGTGGGTCGTGGGGTCGCGGGGGGTCATGGCTCGGGCCGATCGGGGGTTCAGATGGGCGGTCGTTGGGAGGGTTGTGTCGTATTGTAGTGGGGGGTCCGCCTGGGCAGGAGGGGTTGGGCTCCCTCCTGCCCGATCGTGTAGGGTGCTGGGGGGCTCCCTCCTGGCCTGATCGTAATCGGGGGGTGCCCGGGGCAGGAGGGCTTGGCCTCCCTCCTGCCACAGTGTCATCGGGGAGGGGGGGGTGATGTATCACGGCAGGAGAGATTGGTCATCTCCCCTGCCGCAATGCGATCACTCCTCTACACTGCCACAACCTGCAGCAGGAGAGATTGGTCATTTCTTCTGCCGCGGGTCGCAGCAGTTCGGGTAGAGGGGTGATCGCATCGCGGTAGGGGAAATGAGGCATCTCTCCTGCTGCAATGGTTACGGTGGGGATGGAGGGGGGTAGGTTGCTGGGCCGCTGAACTGATCGCGCAGCCGCCATCAGCTCAGTGGCCCCTTTTTCGGCACTTAGACCTGTTTTGACTTCGTCTAAGTCAAAACGTATAAGTGCCGACTAGGCAACCTGCCTAAAGTTTTGATTATACCTGCTGCACTCCTAGGTGTAGGTCAGCCTACCTCCTGCCCTTTCCCCTCCTCTAAAAATGCCTCTTTTCTCTCTGTGCGTTTAGAGGCAGGGGAAAGGCCTAAGCTGGTTATAGATACGTCTAAAACCAGCTTTGATTATGGGTACTTGGACGATCAGGCTTTTTGATCGTCCAAGTAGCCATTTAGGACACTTTTTAGACGTTTTTTTTCTTTTGATTATGAATCCCATAATGTCCAGAGAACATTTATTTAAAATACGGTTGCACTAGTCAATGAAAATATCATCATCCTTGAATATCTGAGGTTGTAAATTGACCCTAAGGCCTCTAGGAATTTGTTCCTTTCTACAATACTCAGCTAGTGCAGTACCATTTAATTCTAATTTAATACTTTGTTTGTAATGAGCGATGATTTCATCCATTTCAGGTTTGCCTTTGGCATGAATGCTAGAACTTAACCATAATACCGAGTAGGCAAATGGTTTTAGCTGACGTGTGCTTCAATGAATTTTAAAGATCATTTTTTAACATCGGCGTGATCTTTTCTAGAACTCATGTTTTTAAAATTTTTTAAAAATCATTTATTAATTGTTCTATCAGTTCCCTGATATAATAATTTATAAGTTATTCAACATGTCAGTTCATTGATTAGAGTTTTTTTAATTCAAAGTAAATTATCATGTGATTTGAAACGCGATGAATGGATTTAATTTTGGGCAGAGAAATAGTTCCAAGATGTGTTTGCTTCAATGAATTTAAAGCTAATTATTCACATCAACATGACTCTCCTTATAATAAATGTGTGTTTTTATAAATCAATTAAATATTAACAATTATTTAAATCAGTTTTTAAGTTGTTTTGAGGTTTTTGATTAAATTAATTTAGTACCGAACATGTTGCCCTGTGTGGCCCATATTAAATTGCATTATTAACATTCTGAGCTTCCAATATTCTTTTGACCAATCATAATTAATTTAATTTTACATTCATAACTTTATCGATCTATTTTGAATTTTTTGATGAATTAAAATAAATTTGAATTAATTTTTCATGAATTAATCATTAATGTGTTAGAAATCAGTTCCTTTTTATAATCAATGCGAGATTGAAACATAGTTACCAATATGTTTAATTAAATGTTAACATCCAGTTTTGCTAAGATTGACTTTTTTAAATTTTGAATATTTTTCAGTTTTTGGTGCATACATAGAAAGAGGCATAGCCCCTGATGAAACCGAGTGTGAAACGGTTGGGCAGCCGTCGGGCATAAGAGATAAGTGCCTTTCTTAAGCACTAAAAGCACTTTATATTTATTGTATGCTATCAAATTAAGTTTACAAAATTAATTTAGAGCACATGTCACTTTACCAAGACCAATGATGAATTCCACTACCCCAGTAAAGACACGAAAGATCATTTAAGTAGTGTCTCGGGTATTTGAGGTCTGGTGATTCAACTAAACTTGATATTGATTTGTTCTTTTGTTTATACAATTGTTTATTGTTTGAACAAATTTTTTTTGGTTTTCTTCAATTTCATTGGACTTAACATAACAACATAATAGCAAATTTCTAGACCGCATAACCTTCAGTTCAATGCGGTTAACAAAAGATTATGCTATGAGGAAATACAGGAATAAAGTGATATACTGGAATTTAATTAACCAAAAATTTGGAAAAGAGAAAAGTCTTCAAAAGTTTTCTATAATATTCGTAAGATGTGGATCTAATCAACAATGGACAGAAATCTTTATTATAATAAGCTGCTTGATAAGAAAGACAATGCCCATGAAAGAAACGTAAATAGGGCACAAGATTTTCTACTATTCTCATGTGCCATGATAACAAATCTAAATAGGGCAACACCAAAAGCGACTTTATAATATAAGCATCCCAACTTTAAGATCACTCTGGCCTCCACTGGGAGCCAATGCAGCTCACAATAGTAAGAGGTCACGTGGTCGTACTTCCTAAGACCATAGATCATTCTTACTGCTGTATTCTGAACCAAGGCCAGTCTAGCCAATTTTTTCTTAGTACTTGTCAAATATACAACGTTACAGTAATCCAGAATACTCAGAAGTAATGTCTGAACTAAGATTGTAAAAGCAGCAGCATTAAAGTAGGATTTAATGGTATGTAATTTCCATAAGGCATAGGGAGAGGTATGGCCAGTAGGAAAATGAAGGTATTGATTCCCCTATATAAGACTCTGATGAGACCTCATTTAGAATATTGTGTACAATTCTGGAGGCCACATCTTCAAAAACATATAAATAGGATGGAGTTGTTCCAGAGGAAGGCTACTAAAATGGTGGGTGATCTTCATCATTAGATGTATGGGAACAGATCTCAATATGTAAACTTTGGAGGAAAGATGGGAGAGGGGAGATATGATAGAGACGTTTAAATACCTAAGTGGCATAAATGCACATGAGGTAATCATTTGAAAGGAAGCTCCAGAATGAGAAGGTATAGGTTGAAGTTAAGAGGTGATATGCTCAGGAATAATCTTGTGATACATAGATAAATACTTTTTTTTTTAACAGAAAGGGTGGTAGATGCATGGAATTGTCTCCCGGTAGAAGTGCTGGAGACAAAGAAGGTCTGAGTTCAGGAAAGCATGGGATAGGCACATGGGATCTCTTAGGGAGAGGAGGAGAGAGTGGATGCTGTTGATGGGCAGACTGGGTGGGCTGTTTGGCCTTTATTTCTATGTAACACAGCTGAGTGGTGGAGCTATGCCATATAACTTGAAGATTGAGATCTGAAAATTATGTCTCCTAAGCTCAATGTACCCCATAGCAGAATCATTAGTATGAATATAGTATGAAACTATGGTAGACTTATTCTGCAGGGACAAACTCTGAAAGATGTGCAGTAAAGGAGATTACAGCAGAATGGAACACGTACAAGATCCATTTTATTGTTCAAATTGAAATACAGTAGGAACAATGAGCATTCCAGGACAGAAATGGTGTTGATTCACTCTGTCCAGCCCAAAACGTAATTGAACTGTTCAGTTCAAAGTAAAATCTGACCCTTTCAGATGTGAAATAAAATGATAATTTAGAGCGTATCTGGGTGTAAAAACCTGGAATGACCTACCAGAAGTTATCTACACTACATTCATAAAAAACCTGAAGACTCACCTCTTTGACAATTAACAGTCTTAGTTTCTGTATAACTCCCCCTACTTCTGGGTTCTCTCTATTATTTTCTCCATACCCCTCCCCTACTACCTTTCCTCTTCCTCCTTGAACTGTCGCCTTGAGCCTGTATAGATATGTGCAACGCACAAATGGAAGATTAGATTAGATTCAACTTGAACTACGGCTTTCTGTCAGTTGTTGCAACCACTAGACTACTGAACCACATAGCACTAAAGCGCAGGAAATTCCATGAAATCATGGCAACACCGAATTCCCCACTCTTTTATAGTTACCACTAGTATTTAAGCCCGTTACATTAACGGGTGCTAGAATAGATGTGTAGACTTTTAGCACAATGGGTCGCTGAGGCGTTTCTTTCTTTCTTACTTTATGTTTTTTATCTCCCCTCCTGCCCCCCTTTCTTTCTGTCTCTGTCCCCCTGTGTGTCTTTGTCTCTTTCCTGGCCCCCCTGTCTTACTGTCTCTCTCCCTGGCTGTCTGTCAGTCTTTCTTTGTTTCTGTATCTTCTCCCTTGCGTGAGTGTGGGGCAGTTGTAGGCACGCAAGCGCACTCCTTCCGGCCACGGACATACGGAACACGCAGGTAGGAGTGTGCATGCGCCGCTTAGGGTTTTATTATGTAGTCATTAAGCCCGTTACATTAACGGGTGCTAGAATATATATCTGTCTGTCTCCCTCCCGCTGACTCTCTCTCTCTCTCTCCCTAGCCCCCTTTCTCTGTCTGTCTTTCTGTCCCTCTGTCTTTCTTTCTTTCTGTCTCCCTCCCTCCCGCTGTCTGTCATTTTTCCCCATTTCCCTGTGCAGCAGCATTTCCATCCCACTTCCCTCCTATCCCCCCCTTTCCTGTGCAGAAGCAGCAGCGATATTTCCCTTCCCCTCCAAGTTCCTGTATAGCAGTAGCAGCATTTCCCCCCACCCCCCTTTCCCTTCTCTTACCGCGATCTGCTCTTCTCTTACCTACTCCGTTCGGCCCCTCCCCCTTCTTTTAATGCCGTTGTTCTGCTGATCAGGCCTGCTCCTGACCCTCCCACCGCCGACAAACCTCCGGGCTCCAGCCGCATAGGCAGCACTTTAAACACGCTGCTTTGCGGCCTTCTACTGCTGATTTCCTCTCCCGCATCTGTCTCCGATGATGTCATCAGAGACGCGGCAGAGGAAATCGGCAGTAGAAGGGCGCGAAGCAGCGTGTTTAAAGTGCTGCCTACGCCGCTGGAGCCGGGAGGTTTGTGGAGGGTCAACGGGCGGAGCGGGGCTACTCTCCACCACTCAGTTACTGCCACTGAAACTGGGCAGTTGTAGTCGCGCATGCGCACTTCTTCAGGCCACAGACATACGGAACACGCAAATAGAAGTGCGCATGCGCGGCTTAGGGTTTTATATATTAAGATAGAGAGAAATGGAAACTGTGTACTGTAATACAGCAAAGGGAACCACAGAAACTACTGAAACTTGCAAACAGGCTACAAAAAACTCAACATGGATAGTCAGTAGAGCTTCTCACAGAAACATTTCAATTCATTTATTAAAAGCTGGGACATTAGATCATTTGCTATTCTATTGTCCATTGATTCTTGCTTTTTGGAAATCAATATAGGGTTAAATAAATTGTTTGTTGGAAAATCCGGTGGCATTATCGTATGATACTGTACTGTTTGGCATGTCAATGAGGGCTAAGAGCCAAATATCATCTAATAACAACAGGCTTCTACTTATTATGACAGGGGTTGCCATATAACAGATTATGAATAATTGGAAAAACTGAGAGAGGCTGAATTACAGTTTCTGGTGGAACTCTTTATGTCACATTTATAAAATGGAAAGGATAATAGCTACAAATCAAGGGAATTTTAGAACATTTCAGGATATTTGGGAGCCATTAACAAAATATTGTAATGATTGAATATTATTTTTCCCCTTAAATATGCATGTCCAAGGTGAGGGGAGGGGGGAAGGGCATTTTGGTCTGATTATTAAAGTAAGGTATATGGGAATGGGGATTATTATATGTTTTCTTGAATTTAAAGACTGTTATTGATTAGGGGGGAGGAGGGGGATAAATGATATGGATTTTAACAGAATAGTAAGTGTTGTATCTGAGTTTAAAATGTTATATATGCTGTTACTCTTATTGTAAGTTTTTAAAAAATGAATAAAGAATTTTTTAAAAAAAAGTTTATAGACTGCCTTATTTCAAAGCGGTATACGCATAGTGTTAAAAAAACAACAGTAAGTTATCACCTGATCAAATTTCTAAATCTTTGAATCAATCCATTTGGGTGAACTCCAAGATTAAAATTGGCGGATTTAATCGTCTGGAAGCAATGGATAATTGCAGGTATTAGAACTTTGAATGATGTTATTATATATGGATCATTGCTTAGTTTTTCACAATTGCAAAATAAGTTTGGCTTAAATAAAACACAATATTTTAAATGGTTGCAATTGAAGCAGGCTATTCAGGTAGGGTTAATACTCAATATAGTTTGCAGTTCCTCTGCTTTCAGGCGGATTTTTTGGGTCACCAAGCTGCAAAATGGTATAAAATATTATATGGATTTATGAATAAAAAAACAGAAAACTGGTCTTAGGGATATTTGGAGTACAGAGATTGGACAGACAATTTCTGCCTCTCAGTGGCCACGGTTTTGGTCTTGGAGATCAAGGTCTACAAGGTCAGCATCTATGAGTCAAACTTGGTTATTTTTGTTACATAAAAGTTTATTGGACCCCTACATGTTTACAAAAGTTGGATAACACTCGATCCAATAGATGCTGGCAATGTAGATTAGAAGTGGGGACTTTAGATCACTTAATCTTTTTCTGTCCATGTATAAATATGCCTTTTGGAAACTAATTTGGCCCCAAATTAATAAATTATTAGAAAATCATGTCGGACTGTCTAATGACACGATATTGTTTGGTACAGCAATGAGAGTTCAGAGTCCGATTTCTGCTAATAATAACAAACTATTATTATTGACAGGGGTCGCCATGCAACAAATTACTCAAAATTGGAAAGATTATACTAAATTAAATTATACATTCTGGTGGAATTCAGTTTGTCACATATAAGATGGAAAAGATGATAGCATTGCAACAAGGAAAATCTCATAATTTCAATAAAATATGGGGACCATTGACTACTTACTCTAATGATCAGATATCTTAAGCACATGATTAGTCTATATTTGGGTTAGGGTGGGAAACAGGTATAATATGGTCATGGAAATGTTGATAATATGGGGGGATATTTATTTGTTATATTTATAAGAACATGTGTTTGTAATCACAAGTGATTTTGTGAAAACTGTCGTATTATTTTTTAAGTATCAAGTTTATTAGCAAAATTTGATTAATCGCCTATTATAATCACTAAGCGATGTACATAACAAAAATATAGTAAAGTAAAAAGAGGTTCACAATTTAACAACAAACTTTTAACTTGAACAAACATATAGTTGGGAAGGGAAGGATAAAAGTTACAATTTTCGATTGGGGTAGAATAGTGGAAATAACAATAGGTAATTGGAGATAAAACCTCAGCAATTATGAACATGCCATGCTTTAAACATTGAAGGCATCTCTAAATAAATAAGATTTAAAAAATTTTTTAAATATTAAAATATCTTTTTCATTTCGAATGTATTGGGGAAGGGCGTTCCACCATAGGGGACCCGTCACAGAAAAAATGTCAGCCCTTCTTGTACCAATGATTTTCAAAGAAGGAACTGAGAGAAGATGCTGGTTAGTAGAACGAAGTGAGCGTTGTGTATTATAAGGAATCAAGAGTCTAGATATGAATTGGGGTTCATCAGAAGCTAAAGTTTTAAAGATGAGTAGCATTATTTTAAATGTGATTCTATGACTAATAGGCAGCCAATGAGAATCTATTAACAGCGGAGAAACATGATCGTATTTCCTGGCATTGTATATTAACTTTATTGCAGTGTTTTGAATCAATTGTAATCTCCTTTTTTCTTTCAGTGATATATTAAAAAAGAGAGCATTGCAGTAATCGAGTTTCGATATTACTAATGAATGGATTAGTATTGTGATAGATTTAGGGGTCAGAAATTTGGATATCGATCTAATACGACGTAATTTGAAAAAACAGTTTTTAACAGTAAGAGAAATATGATCGTGGTAAGTAAGTTTATCATCAATTAGTACGCCAAGGATTTTAACTGAAGGAACTAAGTTTAGTGTGGTGTTATTAAGGATAAATGGGTTTGACAAAGTTATATCGTTCCTCCAAGTAAATAATACAGCTTTAGTCTTCTTTATGTTAAGAGCCAATTTGTTTGTATTGAGCCAAGAATGAATTATTTCTAATTTGTGATTGATGGATTTGTTTTCTTTATCACATTTGGGATCTAAGGGATGTATAAGTTGAACGTCATCTGCGTATGCGAATGGGGTAAAGCCTATGGATTGACAAATGCTTAACAGTGGAGAAAGAAATATGTTAAACAGAAGAGGAGATAAGATGGATCCTTGAGGGATACCAAATGTAGAAGAATAAGTTTTAGACATTTCATTTTTAAACTTAACAGAAGAGGTGCGATCAGCGAGATATGAAGTTAACCAATTTAGGACATTATCTGTTATGCCTATTGATTTCAATCTTTGTAACAATAAGTTGTGATCTATGGTGTCGAACGCTGCTGAGATATCTAAAGAGAACAGGATGACGGATTTGTGATGGTCTAAATGATATTGAATATTTGAAGTTAGCCCTATTAGAGAATATTCTGTGTTGTGGAATTTTCTGAACCCTTGTTGTACACTTATTGTAAGAATTAAAAAGGAATAAAGAATTAAAAAAAAAACACACAAAAAAAAACCAACCACCACCAAATAAAGAAAACGGACAGTCCCTTACATCACCTGTCTCATATAAACTAGTGTCACTTCAATAGCTGCTTCAACTGACTCAAGTTTGGTTGACATCAAAGTCCTAGCGCTAAACTAGACTATACAAAACGTCTTTGTAAAGGTGCTGACAGTAGGAATATCTGTGCTGTCAAAATAAATAGAGTTCTTGTACAACAAAATGAAACGTAGTCTGTAGGTTGGCAGAACACACAGGAGCAGGGACAAAACTGATCCTGGAATTTTTCAGAGGCCAAGAAAAATAAAATTATGAGCATGTAAACTGAAGAAATTCCACAAAACGAAGCGGGGGAAACTTCCAGGGTTCTTTCTCTTTCTATCTATTTTCAAGAAACTGCCCTCTTTCAATGAACTGAGATAGACTCGAGCCTTCCATATAAAAGGTATATCCAGAGCTTAACAAAACCAAAATGGGAACTCACAAGAAAATTAACTGTGGCAATACTAAGTGTTACCCTCTAGTATTTAACTATCTCCAGTAAAGCACTCTCCATACTCAACTGGTTTCCAGCCAAGAAACTGGACTGGGAGTTAGTCACAGATGAATAGTCTGGAGGTAGCTCAATCCCACATGTCTCTTGTGGCAAGTGAGAAATAGGAAAGAGACCTGGAGACCTCCAAGAATTTCCTAAGTACAAATTTCCTGTAAAGTCGGACAATTTTAAGCTTCTGGTAGCTAGAATAAACTAGTTCCGAAGCCAACAGGGCTTAAAAGCCAAGAGACTGCATAGAGCACTATCACCATCTGCTGGAGACAGAGAATATCTGTGGCTGCATGATACCCTTAAGGGGTGAGTCACTTGGAACTATTTTGATTTTTTGTTTCCATCTGTTGGTTGACACAACATCTTCTTCTTGACTGGTCTGGTATGGATAATGAGGGATAAATGATTGATTCAAAGAGACCCTCATGGACTCAGGATTCAGGGGCAGTGACCAAAATCACCACTGACTATCAAAACAATGACTGGACACTTTTCTTCTGGAATCAGAAGAGTAGAATATTGATTAGGCGATAAAACAAAACATGCTTTACTTACTAAGTGTTGGCTCCAGATACTGCTAGATTTAAGCCAGTATTTTGCAGAGACGCTGGTTGACTGATGATAGTTGAGCTTTGTGCAAAGCCAATGAGGTCTGGATTGAAAAGTTTAAAGATATCTATAAACAGTAAAATAATTACAGATATATTTAGAAAGAGAATTGGATGGATTCCTGCAGTCTTGGATAACTTAACCCTCAATAATCATTACATGATCGTCCTCTGCTTAAACCCAGATTGCAACCTTTTGAAGCAAAGTTACTACAAGCATATCTTTTTTCTTATATTCTCCTGGTGTTATACAAATAGTAGATTTCAAGTACAATATGGTGAAATTTAAACTTACCTGTTCATTTCCTTTCCTTGGGTCTGCCAGACTTGTCCAAACAAATGGAGACTGATAAAATAACCAAGCAGAACTAATAAAAACTAATCAACAATACTCCCAGAAGGAGAACAGGAACTAACATAGAGAAATACTGTTAGATATTGAATAGAATAAGAACCTTCAAAAAATGTCCCCACAGCTCGCCAGCTACACCAGATGAACCAAACACCGCTGTTCTTTCTCTGTTGTGTTTTTTTTGTGTATTCATGGATTATCAATTTGCCCAAATCTCCGAACAAAAAGACACTGCAGAAAAAAAAGTATTCTTTGCGCAAAAATTCAAACAAGAAAATGACAGAGAGGGGTCTGTGCTGGTCTGCAGAGACTAAAAGAAAGAAAATTAGCAGGTAAGAACCTAATTTCTCCTTCTTTATCGTCTCTCCAGACCCTCACAGTAGACAAAACCTCCAAAATCCTGGGCTGCATCCTAGATTCCACACCAACTATGGAAGCACAAATCTCCTACATCTGGAAGAAAACCCTCTTCACCATAAGACTACTAAGACTCATCTAGCCATACTTTCATCAATACCATTTTGTCCTAATCGTACAGATGATGATCTTACCCCAGGTGGACTACTGCAATTCTGCCTACAAGGGAATCAACACCACCCTAATCCAGAAAATGCAACTCATTCAAAACACCACAATAAGATTCATATTCAAACTGAAAAGGTACGACTCGGTCTCTGCCCATCTCAAACAACTTCACTGGTTAACCATGATATCCCAAATAAAATTCAAAATATCCTACATCATACAGCACATACTGTAAGGAAACTTGGCCACTCTACTGTTATGCCTAGGGCCCGGGGGGTAACTGAAACTCAGCATACTACGTGACATGTCTCCTCAAGTCTGCTTATCTAACCTCCTAAACCTTAGTGTTACCTTGACAACATCAAAAGGACAGTAACGCCAGATGGGACCTGAATGTTATCCAAACAACATCAAAGGGACTGGCCAGGGGGGTAACTGAAACTCAGCATACTACTGACATGAATCCACAAGTCTGTTTATCTGACATTCTGACCTCCTTGACCTGAGTGTTGCCCACATCACATCAAAGAAAGAGTGAAACCAGATGAGAAGCCGGTTTTCTGCAACACCTCCTTCTGACATCCTGACCTGGGTGTTGTCAAAATACAGAACAAAAGACCAGCACCTGCGGTTTCAACAAGTATCTGCTATCTTGACCTTCTTGACCTGGGTGTTGCCAAAACAAGGAACAAAAGACCAGCACCTGCTGTTTATGCTTTTGAACAGCAGATTTCACCCTTTATAAGGACGGGACGCTGCTCCTAGAATTAGAATCCATGACGTCTGGAGGGAGAATCCAAGATGTCTAAAGGGACAGTCCTTTGGTCCACCCACCTATCATTTGCCAGGATTCCCAATTGTGAAGATGGTCGTTGTATGGGGTCAAGGTGATTCTATTTTTATTCTTATATAATAAAGGGTTATTGTTTATGCTTTTATATTGTCTGTGTGCTTTTCTGAGTGTCACTGATCATCCCATTTGTCAGAAATTAGTGGCAGAACATCTACTCATTCACCAAGGCATGGTCAGACAGGTGAAGAAGATAACCCAACACCAATTCCACTGCCAAGGAAGTTGGATCATGATGATGAAGAAGAAACTAGGAAGAAAACCTAGTCCACTTTTGTTGATAACATTGCTGAGTGGCTGGTTTCATGGATGCATCAAGAATTTTACAAACAGGCTAAGAAAGATGTAAATAAGAAGGAATCAGCCTGAGAGAAACCAAGCTGTCAGGTTTAGTGATTGCAGGTTGGGATGTAGATGTGATTCCCGATTCTGAGTGAGCAGAGTAGGAAATATTGGAAGAGGTATGGGTTCCCTGAGGCTGAGTTGAAGTAGAAGGGAGAACCAATGTTGCCTGGGCCACTGTGGAGCAATGAGATTCATGGTGGCTGCTTCTGCTGCCAAATGGAGAGAAGAGTAAAGTCTGGAGCAAAACTGGGACAACTGGTAATTGTGAGGAGCTGCAAACAAGTCCACTTGAGGAGTGCCCTATTGAGCAAAGATGGACTGGAGAGTTGCAGAGTTGAGAGTCCATTCGTGAGGCTGAAGAATTCTGCTGAGGTTGTCTGCTAGGGAATTCTTCTCCCCTTGAATGTACACAGCCTTCAGGAACAGATTGCGAGCTGTCACCCAAGTCCAGATTTTTTGGGTCTTCTGACACAACAGGAGAGAGCCCGTGCCTCCTTGCTTGTTTATGTAATACATTGCTACTTGATTGTCCGTGCAAAGGAGGAGGACTTGAGGGCATAAAACATTGCTCTGAGTTCCAAGAAATTGATGTGAAATTTTCGTTCCCTGTCCGTCCAAAGACCCTGAGTCTGGAGATCGTCCTTATGAGCCCTCCAAGCATAAGGGGAGGTGTCTGTCATAATGACCTTGTGATGAGAGGGCAAGTGAAAAAGGAGACCTCTGGAGAGATTGGAAGAGGTCTTCCACCATTGAAGCGATTGCAGAAGAGATGATGCCATAGATATATGTTGTGAGAGACGATCCGTCGCTTGAGACCACTGAGAAGAAAGGGTCCACTAAGATAGTGTGAAGATGCAGCCTTGCTAATGGTGTTAGATGGACAGTGGAGGCCATGTGGCCTAGAAGAACCATCATGTGACTGGCAGAGATGGATTGAAGAGGAAGCAGCTGCTGACACAGATGGATGACAGCCTGAAGTTGATCTGAAGGAAGAAACGCTGTCATTAGAGTGGTGTCTAGGATTGCCCCAACAAACTGTAGACGTTGAGTCGGAATAAGATGTGATTTGGGGAAGTTGACTTTGAATCCTAGAATCAGTAGAAAAGAAATGGTCTGTGATGTTGCTTGGACCACTTCCTGAGATGAGACAGCCTTGATCAACCAGTCGTCCGGGTAAGGAAAGACTTGAAGGCTGTGTGATCAGAGAGATGCGGCCACCACAATCAGGCACTTCGTGAAGACTCTGGGAGAAGATGCCAGGCCGAAGGGAAGTATCGTGTACTGGTAATGACATTGACTGATTTGGACGTAAAGGTATTGCCTGGAAGCCGGATGAACTGGAATATGTGTGTAGGCTTCCTTGAAATCCAGGGAGCATAGCCAGTCATTCTGATCGAGGAGAGGATAAAGCATTCTGAATTTTTCCTTGACTAGAAATTTGTTGAGAGCTCTTAGATCCAGGATGTGTCTCAGTCCTCCAGTCTTTTTGGGAACTAAGAAGTAATGGGAGTAGAAGTCCTGCCTCTGCTGATCGAGGGGAACTTCCTCGATGGCATTCAGTAGAAGAAGGGATTGAACCTCCTGCAGAAGAAGGGAGGACTGTGCAGGGTCCAAAGCAGCCTTAAAGGATTGTCTGGTGATAGAGTCTGAAAATTGAGAGAGTAACCCTGCTGAATGATGTTGAGGACCAAGAGGTCTGATGTTATAAGTTCTCAACAACTGATGAAGAGCTGAAGATAACCTCCGATGGGCTAAGGCAAAGTCTGTAAAATAGGAATATTGACTGTGCTCCCAAGAAACAGGTCAAAAAGGCTGTGTGGATATCGGAGGTGCAGCCTGATGTTTCTGTTGTTGTTGATGTGGTGGTTGTTGTCTCTGCCTCCAAGGTTGAGACTGAGGTGGAGGCATAGGTTTTGCAGCAAAACGACATTGGTAGGATCATTGTTGTCTGAAAGGACGAGAAAGCAATGTTACTTACCATAACAGTTGTTATCCAGGGACAGCAGGCAGCTATTCTCACTAGTGGGTGATGTCATCCGACAGAGCCCCGATACGGACGTCTCACAAGCATGACTTGCTTGAAGAAACTTAGAAGTTTCGAGATGCCTGCACCGCGCATGCGCCAGTGCCTTCCCGCCCAATGGTCCAGGCGTGTCTCCTCAGTTCAGGTAGCTAGCAGAGAAGCCAACCCAGGGGAGGTGGGTGGGACGTGAGAATAGCTGCCTGCTGTCCCTGGATAACAACTGTTACGGTAAGTAACATTGCTTTATCCCAGGACAAGCAGGCAGGTATTCTCACTAGTGGGTGACCTCCAAGCTAACCTCAATGGGATGGTGGGAGAGTTGGCAACTTAGGAGAATAAATTTTGTAACACTGTTTGGCCAAACTGTCCATCCCGTCTGGAGAAAGTATCCAGACAATAATGAGAGGTGAATGTATGAACCGAGGACCAAGTGGCGGCCTTACAAATCTCCTCAATCGGTGTCGATCTGAGGAAGGCTAGAGAGGCCGCCATTGCTCTAACCTTGTGGGCTGTGACCTTACAGGGAAGGGGTAGTCCAGCCTGGGCATAGAAACATAGAAACATAGAAATAGACGGCAGATAAGGGCCACGGCCCATTCAGTCTGCCCACCGCAATGACCCTTCCCCACCTAACTCAGTGAATAGATCCCACGTATCTATCCCATTTGGCCTTAAAATCAGGCACGCTGCTGGCCTCAGTGACCTGAAGTGGAAGATTATTCCAGCGGTCAACCACTCTCTCAGTGAAAAAGAATTTCCTGGTGTCACTGTGCAGTTTCCCTCCCCTGATTTTCCACGGGTGCCCCCTAGCAGAAAGAGATACAAGCCGCCATCCAATTGGAAATGGTACGCTTCGATACAGGTCGTCCCAACTTGTTTGGATCAAAGGAAACGAAAAGTTGAGGAGCAGTTCTGTGTGGCTTAGTGCGATCCAGGTAGAAAGCCAAAGCACGCTTACAGTATTAAGAGCTGATTCTCCAGGATGAGAATGAGGCTTAGGAAAAAACACTGGAAGCACAATGGATTGGTTGAGATGAAAATCAGAGACCACTTTAGGCAGGAATTTCGGATGAGTGCGGAGGACCACCTTGTCATGATGGAATACTGTGAAAGGCGGATCAGCAACTAAGGCCTGAAGCTCACTGACCCTGCGAGCAGACATGAGGGCCACCAGAAAAACCACTTTCCAAGTGAGAAACTTTAGTGGAGCCGTTTTCAAAGATTCAAAAGGAGGTTTCATAAGCCGAGAAAGGACAACATTGAGATCCCAAACCACTGGAGGCGGTTTGAGGGGAGGATTGACGTGAAAAAGTCCTTTCATAAATCTGGCAACCACAGGAAGAGCAGAAAGAGGTTTCCCCTGTAGAGGCTGATGGAAAGCCGCAATCGCACTCAGGTGGACTCGTATAGATGTAGACTTGAGACCAGACTGAGACAGGTGTAGAAGATAGTCCAACACAGAAGATAGAGAGGCTCTCTGAGGCTCCTTAGAGATGGAAATACACCAGGAAGAAAATCTAGTCCATTTTTGGGAGTAGCATTGACGAGTAGCAGGCTTCCTCGAAGCCTCCAAGACATCCCTCACCGTCTGGGAAAACTGGTGAGGGGTTACGTTGAGAGGAACCAAGCTGTCAGGTGGAGAGACTGCAGGTTGGGATGAAGTAGAGATCCCTGATGCTGAGTAAGTAATGAAGGAAACACAGGAAGAAGCATCGGCTCCCTGCTGCTGAGTTGAAGTAAAAGGGAGAACCAAGGCTGTCGGGGCCACCGAGGAGCTATCAGGATCATGGTGGCACGGTCGGACCTCAGCTTGACCAGAGTCTTCTGAATGAGAGGAAATGGAGGAAACGCATACAGAAAGCGATTCCCCCAATCCAGCAGAAAAGCATCCGCCTCGAGGCGATGAGGAGTGTAGATCCTGGAGCAGAATTGAGGCAGCTTGAAGTTGTGGGGAGCCGCAAAGAGGTCTATCTGAGGCGTTCCCCACTGAGCAAAGATCTGATGAAGGGACGTGGAATGGAGAGTCCATTCGTGAGGTTGGAATAGACGACTCAACTTGTCTGCCAAGACATTGTCCTTCCCCTGAATGTAGACAGCTTTGAGGAAGGCGTTGTGGCGAACTGCCCAATCCCAGACTCTGAGAGCTTCCTGGCAAAGGGAGGCCGAGCCCGTGCCCCCCTGCTTGTTGACATAATACATGGCGACCTGGTTGTCTGTGCGAATGAGGACCACCATGTCGTGAAGCAGATGTTGAAAGGCTTGAAGAGCATTGAAGATGGCTCTGAACTCCAGAAGATTGATTTGATAGAGTCGGTCCGCACCGGTCCAGAATCCCTGAGTGCGAAGCCCATCCAGATGTGCTCCCCAGGCATAGGTCGAGGAATCGGTGGTGAGGACCTTCTGGTGGGGAGGAGAGTGAAATAGCAAACCTCTGGATAGATTCGTAGAGGTCATCCACCAAAGTAGAGACTGCCGAAGAGCAGGAGTGACGATGATGTGTCGAGTCAACGGATCCGCCACTTGGGTCCACTGAGATGCCAGGGTCCACTGAGGGATTCTGAGATGGAGTCTGGCGAACGGCGTCACATGAACTGTAGAGGCCATGTGGCCCAGAAGGACCATCATGAGTCTCGCCGAGATGGACTGGCGAGAAGACACAGACTGGCAGAGATGAAGAAGGGCATCCATGCGCTGAGGAGGAAGGAACGCTCTGAGGCGGATGGTATCCAGGACCGCTCCGATGAAGGGGAGCGACTGCGTAGGTTGCAGATGAGATTTGGGAAAGTTGATCTCGAATCCCAAACTCTGCAGGAACTGAATCGTGGACAGGGTCGTCGAGATGACCCCCGATGTCGAGGGAGCCTTGATGAGCCAGTCGTCGAGGTAGGGAAATACCTGAAGACCCTGGTTCCGGAGTGCAGCGGCCACCACTACCAGACACTTCGTGAAGACTCTGGGAGATGAGGACAGACCGAATGGAAGCACTCGATACTGCAGATGTAGATGTCCCACCCGAAATCTGAGGAACTTGCGGATGAATTGGAATGTGAGTGTAGGCCTCCTTGAGATCCAGAGAGCATAACCAGTCGTTCTGCTCGAGGAGAGGGTAGAGAGAAGCAAGCGTCAGCATGCGAAACTTCTCTTTGACTAGAAATTTGTTGAGGACCCTGAGGTCCAAAATGGGTCGCAGGTTGCCCGTCTTCTTCGGAACAAGGAAGTACCGGGAGTAAAACCCTTGGTTGTGTTGGTCCACAGGGACCAGCTCGACGGCTCGGAGCCGGAGCAAAGCCTGGGCTTCCTGAAGAAGAAGGGCGGACTGAGTCAAGTTGGAAGGTGGTCCGGAGGGACCCGATGGAATTGAAGAGAGTATCCTTCCCTGATGATAGTAAGGACCCAGAGGTCGGTGGTTACGTCCTCCCAGCGATGATAAAAATGATGGAGGCGCCCTCCGATGGGAAAAACAGGGGGAGGCAGAACGAGACTGGTTATGCCCTCGACGAGACAGTCAAAAAGGCTGAGGAGCCTTAGGGACAGTAGACGGCTGACCCTTCTGAGGAGGCTGCCGCTTCGCAGGTTGCCTCACTGGAGGAGCTTGCCTCGGCTGATAACGCCGCTGATAAATCAATGGCGGTCGAGAGGGTCGAGACTGCTGAGGCTTAGGCTTCGGCCTAAGAATGGACTGGAAGGACTTTTCATGATCCGACAATTTCTTTGTGACAGTCTCGATGGATTCATAAAAAAGATCCGCCCCAGCACACGGGACGTTAGCCAGGCGGTCCTGAAGATTCGGGTCCATGTCAATGGTCCGCAACCAGGCCAAACGGCGCATCGCCACAGAGCAGGCTGCTGCTCGGGCCGAAAGCTCGAAAGCATCATAGGCAGATTGCATCAACTGAAGACGAAGCTGGGACAGCGAAGCAACCACTTCCTCAAACTCAAACCGAGCCTGGGACTCGATGTAGGGCGTGAATTTCCGAAGCACAGGCAGAAAAAATTCCAAGTAGGTGGAGAAGTGGAAATTATAATTTAGGACTCGGGACGCCATCATAGAATTCTGATAGATGCGTCGTCCAAACTTATCCATGGTCCTGCCCTCGCGGCCCGGAGGCACCGAAGCATACACTGGCCAGGATGAGACCGCTTGAGCGAAGATTCGACCAGGAGGGACTGATGAGAAAGCTGAGGTCCCTCGAAGCCCTTATGATGCACTGTGCGGTACCGAGCATCCAATTTTCCAGGGACCGCAGGGATAGAGTAAGGAGACTCAAAGCACCTCATGAAGGTCTGGTCGAGGAGCTTGTGCAGAGGCAGGCGTAAGGACTCGGCTGGAGGACGAGGCAAGTGCATTGTGTCGAGATACTCCTTGGAGTATCGGGACCCCGCATCAAGGGTAATGTCCATGTCATCCGCCATCTGCCTGAGAAACGAGGAAAAGGACAGTTGGTCCGCCAACGCCGGTCTCCGAAAAGGACTAGAAGAAGTCGAGGCTTCGGGCTCCACGGAAGCCTACGAGCAACAGGGCGAGTAAAACATCTCAGGGTCCTCGAACTCCGGGCCCGGAGGAGGAGACCCAGCAGAAGCAGAATACCCCATCCGAGGCAATTTCTTTTGAGGTGAGACGGTTGAGTGCCGAGAAGAATGCCTCGAAGAGTGTCTGGATCGATGCCCCTCTCGATGCCTGGAAGGGGATCGAGCCCGTCTGTGAGAAAACTGGTCCCCAGAAGCCTCCAAGGAGCAGATAGGACTCGAGACCGTCGATCAGAGAGGTGGAAGAGTCGGAGCCTCCCCGGAAGCCGCCCAGGCTTGATAGGGGGTCCGGAAGAACTCGTCCTGCCTCCTGCTATGCCCAGGACTGGGAGGCCTCGAAGGCGGACTGTCACAACCCTAGCACTAAGGCTCGGCTTGTGCCAGGGAAGGCTACTCCTAGCCCTGGCGTGGCTTTGACCCGGGCTAACCAATGTGATGGGTTAGGCAGAAAGAAAGCAGAAAGGTCTGATTTCCCATTTAAAACTCAGATTACAAAACCCTGGGGAGGTGAGGAATATGGGGAGGACAGTCTGGAACAGCCTCAGAGCAAATCGACCAGCTCAGAGAACTCACAGCTGCAGGGCTTAATTAAAAGCTCAGGGAAATCTAAACACAAGCTACAGGCTGCCCTGCCCCCTCACAGAACAGGGCGTGGTCACCTCAGTGCTTTAGAGGCAGCACTGAGGAGGAACCAGTCAGTTTACCCTGGGACAGCCCAGGAAGGATAGCTCTCCTGAACCTCAGAGCCTTCAAGATATTGAAATGGTGGATGCAGCCCCTGTCTCTGAAGCCAGCCAGCCAGCCTACCCAGAAGCCATGGAATTTATGGGCACTGCCATGGATTCAGAAGCAACTGCAATGGATGAAAGCTAAGTGCAATACCTTTACCTTTTTTGCTGTGCTTAGTTTGTGGACTTTTGGGATTTTGAAAACCTGTATGCACCTGTTTAGAGCCAGTGAGTAGTGCTGGGCTCTCACTGCAAGGTGCCTGGAACCTGGGAGTTTTAAACCAGGTTTATTTTGCTTGGAAGTATTTGTTTGTATTTGCCTTTTGAGACTTGAATGAAACTGCAATATGGACTTTGTATAGGGTGATAGTGGGGAGAATCCACTCAAGATCCTGGGTGGGATTGTGGGGCCATTTGTGGCAACTGTTTAAATGCAGATTTAAATAAGTGGATTCGGCTACTCCCCTCCCCCACCAACTACTTCTAAGTTGGTTGGGACAGGCCTGCCTCAATCCAGGCCTGAGTATAACACTTTCATTCCTCAAAGAAAGTGCTACAGTCTTATTCCTGCCTGCTTGCTAAAGGCAGATTTATTAAGGCTGGACTATTACTCACCTGTTATACCTGTAAGGAAGGTGTGGGCTTTTTGTTTCGCAGCCCGGAGATTCTTTTATGTTTTCCTTTGTTCATGGAAGCAATGAACTGAACCCTGAGAAGGGTCTGTGAACTCAATAAATTGGAACTCAATTTTATTTTGAACTTTATTGTTCCTGACTATTTTTGTGTTACTTTATTGACCAACAAGCCAGCAGGACTTCCAGCCTCTTCTGGAAGCACGTGGGACGCAGGCTATTCTGGACGCTGACCGGGGCTAATAGTCCAAGCCAGCTCCGGCGGTGTCACAAGTGGTATCAGGAGTGGGATATAGCGCCTCCTGCTGGACATTTGTAGGAACTTTTGAAAAAAAAAAAAAAAAGTGTTGTTTTTTTTTTGGTTTGTTGTATTAGTTTGTTTTGTTCGTTCCTGCCCTGGAGCAACTGGTTTCCAGACTCTTCTGTTGGTGGTTGCTGAGGGAGACGAGTCTTCTTCAGAGGAAATCCTGTCAGCTGGATGGAAGCAGTCTGAGGACGAAACCAGAAGGACCTGGCCTTATCTGCGGTGGACCTGATTCAGAGGGTGACCAACAAGGACCAGACTGGGTGCCGGTGAGGACAAAAACGCAGACAAAGCGACTGGAGGCCAAGGAGGCCTACTAACCAAGGCTTAGACTCATCAGTACCTCTGGTAAGAGTACCCGAGCTAAGGGGCTGGTGAGGGAGATAGCTAAGCTATCTTGAGGTACCGCACTTGGGTTGTGTTTTTTCTTGTTTCTGTTCCAGACCCGGCAGGAAGATGGACCAGCAGCAGATGATGGCGTTCCTAACTGGGTAAGACAGAAACAAAGTGAGGACCTGCAAGCCGTCCTCAAAGCCAACCAGGAACTATGGTACCGTTCACAGGAACTTGCAAGGCGACAGCAGGATGAGATGGTGATGGCTATGGGGGAGCAAACTAAGGTACTCTCACAACTGTTACAAAGACCCTCGCCAACTACGGGCAGCGAGCCAGGACTGAGTTTGGCACAGCAACCGACAGTAGCAGCTAACCCTCTCTCGCTGTTGAACTTGTATAAAATAACACCGGCAGATGCTCCGAATGAGTTTTTATCTGCCTTTGAGAGGGTAGCTACTGCAGCTGGTTGGCCGCAGGAACAGTGGGCTGTCAGGCTTCTACCTTGTTTGGCTGGAGAAACTCTAGCAGCCTTTCAGACCTTAAACCCCGAGTTAGCCAACAATTACCAGGCTGTTAAGAGTCACATCCTGGAGTATTTAGGGTTTACTCCTGAGCATTATAGGCAGAGATTTAGAGCAACTATAATGCAAGATAAAGAGAGACCCAAGGCTGTAGTGCAGAAATTAACAAAGTTAGCTGAGCGGTGGCTGCACACATATCTAGGAGACCCCAGAGCTTTGTTTCTTGAGATTATTAAGGAACAATTCTTAGAATCGGTCCCGAAAAACTTACGGGGCTGGATTAGGAGACAGGGGTTCAAGAACCTTCGCCAAGCTATTGAGGTGGCTGAGGCGTATCTGGACGCCCAGGGCGCTAATGATGAAGAGCGGTCAGCCTCCTCACCAAGCTTGGAGAAGGGGAAGGTGGTGAAAAGTCAAGTCCAAGCTCTCAAAACCACTGGGTATCCCAAACCTAAGGAGCCCTTGCCCAAAGAGGTGCTCCGGTGCTATCGATGTGGAAAGTCGGGGCATACTCAGAGGTTTTGCAGAAACAAAAGAGACTTGATGGTGACCCAAGGGACAAACACCCAGGTTCCTGAGGCATATCAGGCTGTATTCTCTGTGGCAGGTAGGGAAGTCTCAGCCCTCATTGACACCGGGGCCGAGCAATCGGTGGCTTCGGGCAAACTCTGGTCTGAGTTGGGCAAGGATCAGAACTTGGGGGTAGCGAAGGTTCCCATCACCTGTATTCATGGAGAGTCTAGGGAATATCCCCTGGGGCCCATGACTATAGATTATGGTAAGGAAAGAACCCGCATACAAGTAGCGGTCTTAAAATCTACACCTTTCCCATTAGTTCTGGGCAGAGACTGGTTAGCTCAGGCTCGTGTAGGGATTCCTCAAGGAGGGGGAAGCCCAGGGAAGTATGTGTTGGGGGATAGTGTGATTGCCCTACAGGAAGGTGGCGTCGAGGTAGGAGGCCAAGGCAAAGGGGGTGGTGTCCTTCTATTCGCTGGGCTCCTCTTTCAGATAAGGCCTTGGCACCGACCCGAGCCTATGCTAGAGCAGAGGGGTTCGACCTCTACGCTGCACAAGCGCAAACTATTCCATCTAAAAGCAGGGCCTTGGTAAAAACTGACATCCAAGTGTCAGCCCCGCCCGGTTCCTATGTTAGGATAGCCCCGCGGTCAGGGTTAGCCCTGGAGCAGTCAATGGATGTTGCGGCAGGGATAATTGACCCTGACTTTAGAGGGAATCTGGCAGTATTGTTAGTGAACCACAGGGATACAGAGTACAGGGTTCAAGCTGGGGACCGTATCGCCCAAATGGTGTGCGAAAGGATGTGGCATGCCAGGTTGGAACAGCGAGAGCGGCTCCCCGATACTCGAAGGGACAGAAGGGGTTTGGGTCCACGGGAAATAGGACTCAAGGATCTCCGTCTTCCCCTGAATCCTTAGGTACCCATAGCGGGGGTCCTGAGGAAGCAACTCTGGCTGCACTACGTGCAGAAATCTTATCTCTGAGGGGAGAGTTAGGGTCAGCGCAACAAAAATGGGAAACAAACCTGCAGTCACAAGCTGAGGCTAGTTTCCTATCGTGGAAGGATCCGCTGGACCGGGCTCAGGAAAAATCCAGGGAGGAAATCACAGCCCAGTGCCAGCGAGAATCCGAAAGCCTTAGGAAACTGCTAGAGCAAATGAATGCTCAAATGAAGTTAGTTCAGGGGCAGATAAAGGAAAGCCAAGCCCAACAGCAAGCTGTCCAGCACAGTGTCAAAGAAATAAAGACATTGTGTGGTGAACTAACGAATAAAACAGGGAGAGCAGAGAGTTGGGTTGAACGACAGCAAGCTCAGGGGGAACAACTGGAGCATCACGCCCAACATTTTGAAAAGGTCCTGGATACTTTTAAGGAGATGGAACAGGGCATGAGTGAGTTAAAAGAACAAATCACTCAGATGCAAAAAGAGGAGCTAGGTGGGATGACTCAGGTTATTACAGCCTTAGCTCAACGGGTAAATGGGTTGGAGAGTCCGAAGGCTTATGACAACGGGGCCTCAGAAGTGCAATATGAGACTCCCATTTTAAGGTGGCCCGAGAATTTTGAGGATCCAGACCCACCGGCCCTAAGTCAGGGAAAAAAGGTAACAGACCACGGAGGCGTTACTGAACATCTCCACAGACTAGGGACGGGCAGCCATTAAGGGTGGGGGTATGTCACAACACTAGCACTAAGGCTCGGCTTGTGCCAGGGAAGGCTACTCCTAGCCCTGGCGTGGCTTTGACCCGGGCTAACCAATGTGATGGGTTAGGTAGAAAGAAAGCAGAAAGGTCTGATTTCCCATTTAAAACTCAGGTTACAAAACCCTGGGGGGGTGAGGAATATGGGGAGGACAGCCTGGAACAGCCTCAGAGCAAATCGACCAGCTCAGAGAACTCACAGCTGCAGGGCTTAATTAAAAGCTCAGGGAAATCTAAGCACAAGCTACAGGCTGCCCTGCCCCCTCACAGAACAGGGCATGGTCGCCTCAGTGCTTCAGAGGCAGCACTGAGGAGGAACCAGTCAGTTTACCCTGGGACAGCCCAGGAAGGAGGTTCACAGGATAGCTCTCCTGAACCTCAGAGCCTTCAAGATATTGAAATGGTGGATGCAGCCCCTGTCTCTGAAGCCAGCCAGCCAGCCTACCCAGAAGCCATGGAATTTATGGACACTGCCATGGATTCAGAAGCAACTGCAATGGATGAAAGCTAAGTGCAATACCTTTTTTGCTGTGCTTAGTTTGTGGACTTTTGGGATTTTGAAAACCTGTATGCACCTGTTTAGAGCCAGTGAGTAGTGCTGGGCTCTCACTGCAAGGTGCCTGGAACCTGGGAGTTTTAAACCAGGTTTATTTTGCTTGGAAGTATTTGTTTGTATTTGCCTTTTGAGACTTGAATGAAACTGCAATATGGACTTTGTATAGGGTGATAGTGGGGAGAATCCACTCAAGATCCTGGGTGGGATTGTGGGGCCATTTGTGGCAACTGTTTAAATGCAGATTTAAATAAGTGAATTCGGCTACTCCCCTCCCCCACCAACTACTTCTAAGTTGGTTGGGACAGGCCTGCCTCAATCCAGGCCTGAGTATAACACTTTCATTCCTCAAAGAAAGTGCTACAGTCTTATTCCTGCCTGCTTGCTAAAGGCAGATTTATTAAGGCTGGACTATTACTCACCTGTTATACCTGTAAGGAAGGTGTGGGCTTTTTGTTTCGCAGCCCGGAGATTCTTTTATGTTTTCCTTTGTTCATGGAAGCAATGAACTGAACCCTGAGAAGGGTCTGTGAACTCAATAAATTGGAACTCAATTTTATTTTGAACTTTATTGTTCCTGACTATTTTTGTGTTACTTTATTGACCAACAAGCCAGCAGGACTTCCAGCCTCTTCTGGAAGCACGTGGGACGCAGGCTATTCTGGACGCTGACCGGGGCTAATAGTCCAAGCCAGCTCCGGCGGTGTCACAGGACGCCACACTGTGTCATGGGGTGGGGTAATAGGTTCCAAAGGAGGCAGGTCACTAAGGGAAGCTTTCCTCGAGGGAATCGGTTCCAAGGGAGGCATATCTCCAAGAGGGGCCTTCGTCGATGGAATCGGCTCCAAGGGAAGCATGCCACCAACCGAGGACCGTCTCGAGGAGCTGGACACTGCCCGCCGATCCTCCTCGCCGAGCAACAAGGTCGTGCGGCGCGGAGGAGGAGGAGGGGCGGCCCACCCCTCGGGACCGGAACTGGGAGGTCACCCTGGATCGAGGCAATCAGCCGGGGACCCATGGTGGTCATGAGTTCCACAAACTGAGCCTCCAGGAGGGACTTCAACGAAGCCGATATGGAGGGATCCGCACCAAACGGGGGCCCTTCCACACGGTCTCCGTGCTCTTTCAGTGCAGTGTGCTTCTGTTTGCCAGCTTTCGGCACTTTAAGCACCACCGGTGGAACTATGGGGGTCGGTACCTGTTCCGAGGAGACAGAGGAAGGCACCGGCGCCGAGGACGAGGCAGAAACCGGCGTGAACGATGCTGGTTTTAAAAGGCCCGAAGCATCCGGGGAGGCAGAGGGCTTTGTCGACGAAGTTGAAGCCCCAGTCGATGTTGAAGCAACAGGATCCAACAAAGCTTCCATCTTGAACATGGACTCCCACAGCAGGCAGCGGCGCTTAAACGCTCGCGCCGTCAAAGTGGAGCAAGGCCGGCACGATTTCGGAAAGTGATCCGGACCCAGACACTGGAGGCAGCGTCGATGTGGGTCCGTGAGCGAAATCACGCGCTGGCACTTGCTACACTTTTTAAAACTGGTGATCAGCCGGGACATAGGCCGGAAGAGCTCCGCCGCAAGGTCGAAGGCGCGGGGCCCCAGCCACGCGGCCGACCCGGTGTCGGAAGAAAAAATTTTTGAAAAAAGAAATCAAAGAAAGAAACAAACGCACGGGAGAGCCCAAAAGAACCCAACCCGCGGGATATTAGAAGGCAAAAACAGATTCAATGGGCGCAGAATTGAAGTTGAACTTCTCAGCTCCGCAGAAGAAAAAGAACTGAGGAGACACGCCCGGACCATCGGGCGGGAAGGCACTGGCGCATGCGCGGTGCGGGCATCTCGAAACTTCTAAGTTTCTTCAAGCAAGTCATGCTTGTGAGACGTCCGTATCGGGGCTCTGTCGGATGACATCACCCACTAGTGAGAATACCTGCCTGCTTGTCCTGGGATAAGGTGGAAGTTTCTTTTTGGTCTTCACCAAAGTATCCCACCTGGTCTCATGTGCCGACAACTTTTGGGTAGTTGTATTTAAAGAGGGCCCAGAATGTTCATCCCCCAAACAAGGAGCATTAGCCAGTCTATCCTGATGGTTAACATCAAGCTCTGAAATCCTGAGCCAGGCAAGGTGCCGCATAGCCATAGACATTGCTGCTCAAAAGTGAGCTCAAAAGTGTCATATATAGAGCGGACCATATATTTACAGAGCTGCAGCAAGTCAGAGATGTAATGTTGAAATGCTGGTAGTTTGTATTCAGGTAAGTATTTTTGAAAGGCAGCAACCTGGTTGACCAAATGCTTTAAATGAAAAGCATAGTTGCTGGACCAGTTGGCGAGCATGGCATTATGAAACAGATGTTTGCCAAAACGGTCCATCGCTTTACCCTCTCTGCTAGGAGGTACTGAGGCGTATATGCTAGCTCCTGCAGACTTCTTCAGGGTTGACTCCACCAAGAGGGATTCATGGGGAAGTTGGGATTTCTCAAACCCTGGTATGGGAACCACCCTATATAGAGAGTCAAGTTTGCGAGGAGCCACAGGGACGATAAGAGGAGTTTCTAAGTTTTTATAAAAAGTTTCCCGTAGAATGTCATGTAAGGGAAGCTTGAGAAACTCTTTAGGCGGTTGGTTATAATCTAAAGCATCCAAAAAAGCTTTAGATTTCTTAGAATCAGTCTCTAAAGGAATGGAAAGAGTGTCAGACATTTCACCCAAAAAGATAGCAAAGGATGACTTATCAGACTTGATATGAGGTTCCTGAGAAGATGGAAGGTGAGACTCATCTTCTAAAGAACCCTCCTCATCAGACGAAATGGGTTCCTGATCCGAATCACCCCAAAGGTCAGAACTTGGGTAACTGGAAGTCGGTGCCGAGTAGTTGGTGTGGAAGGCTCGAGATGCTTCATTTTTTTGAGAGCCTTGCCTAATCTGACCTACACCGTCTCAGGAGATGTTTGAGAAGATGATTGGTGTCGTGTAGTCTCCGATGTTGGTTCCTTAAACAGGTGAGGCAGTACCGATGGAGATTCTCGAATAGTAGGTGCCGGCGTTTACATAACAGGAAGCAGAAATTGTAACTGCTCCCGTAATTCCTCCTGCAACAAGCCTCTAATCTGCTGCTTCAGGGATTGCACCGGTATCACTGGCTTTTTCGCCGGTACCTTTGGTGCCATTCAACGCTCTGGCGATGAGGAGGCCGATGTTGAGGCACTCACTGATATTGGAGAGGAGCACTTTTTGGGTCTCCTCGAGGTCTGCAGGACTTGGCTCACTGCTGAAGTGACCTGAGGACCTGAAGGAATGGGAGAAGGATTCTTAGCCAGCTTACCCACTGCATGCGACACCGAAGATGAGTCTGTCGACGCCGAGAGTTGTGACGCTGATTTAGATGGTGCCACTGATGCTGAAACCGATGTCAAATCTCCCTCCATACCGAAAAGCAGTTTCTGCTGGATGAGGCGATTTTTAAGCGAATGCTTTTGGAGAGACGAACAGTAGGAACACGATTCTGGACAGTGCTCAGGTCCCAAACACTGGAGGCACCAGCAATGTGGATCAGTGAGAGAAATAGCCAAGCAAGCATCCACACTTTTTAAAACCTGTCTGAGGCTGGGACATTGATGGAAAAACAGCCTTAGCTAAAGTATTTAAGATTTATGGTTAAGAATGTACAAGTGATTTTGTATATTATAAGATATCATATTGTATACTTGTTAATTGAAGTGAAAATGAAAAAAGAATTTTAAAAAAACAACAAAAACCCGGAGGCCAAGATGGACGAACAGGCTTCGCCGGGTTGAACCCGTGAAAGGGAAAAACCAAAAATTATTTTGATTTTTTTTTAAAACTAAAACAGCAAAAGAAAGAAAAGCAAACTGACTAAAAAGTCAGAAATCCGCGAGAGCAGGAAAGCAGCGATACGAAAAAATTTTCAACAGATGTTGAAACATGACTTCTTAGCTCCGTGAAAACTAAGAAACTGAGGGACCGCGCGCCTTATGTCGGGCAGGAAAGCACTTAGAAACATAGAAAATGACGGCAGAAAAGGGCTATAGCCCACCAAGTCTGCCCATTGCAATTAGCCTCCCCCCAGAGTTCACTCCCTTAGAGATCCCACATGAGTATCCCATTTCTTCTTAAAATCAGTCACGCTGCTGGCCTCAATCACCTGCAGTGGGAGTCCATTCCAACGATCCACCACTCTCTCGGTGAAAAAGTACTTCCTGGAGTCGCTATGAAATTTCCCTCCTCTGATTTTCAGCGGATGCCCTCTGGTTGTTGAGGGTCCCATGAGACAGAAGATATTATCTTCTGACTCGATACGTCCCGTGATGTATTTGTACGTTTCAATCATGTCTCCCCGTTCTCTTCTTTCCTCAAGTGAGTACAGCCACAATTTTTTTAGTCTTTCTTCGTACGTGAGATCCTTGAGCCCCAGGACCATCCTGGTCGCCATTCGCTGAACTGACTCGATCCTCAGTATGTCCTTACGGTAGTGTGGTCTCCAGAACTGAACACAGTACTCCAAGTGAGGCCTCACCATGGATCTGTACAACGGCATCATGACTTCAGGTCTCCTGCTGACAAATCCTCTACGGATACAACCTATCATCTGTCTTGCCCTGGAGGAAGCCTTCTCCACTTGATTGGCAGCCTTCATGTCCTCAATAATAATCACCCCTAGATCGCGTTCTGCCTTGGTCTCAACTAAGGTCTCACCATTCAGTACATAATTTTTGTGCGGATTTTTCTTTCCCAGGTGCATCACCTTGCATTTTTTAGCATTGAAGCTTAGCTGCCAAGTAGTTGACCATCTTTCCAGCAGTCGTAGATCGTGTGTCATATTATCAGGTAATAAGCTTTTGCCTATTATGTTGCAAAGTTTGGCGTCATCAGCGAATAGTGCTACCTTTCCTTTAAGTCCTTGTGTCATATCTCTTATGAATAAATTGAATAGAATTGGGCCCAGAACCGAGCCCTGCGGCACCCCACTGATCACGCTCGACGCCTTGGATGGGGTACCGTTCACCACCACCCTCTGAAGTCTACCGCTTAGCCAATCTCCAACCCATGCAGTTAGAGTGCTTCCTAATCCTATCGATTTCAATTTGTTCAATAGCCTTCTGTGTGGGACGCTATCAAATGCTTTACTGAAGTCCAAATATACCACGTCCAGTAACTCTCCTGCATCCAGTTGTCTAGTAACCCAGTCGAAAAAGCTAATCAGATTAGATTGGCAGGATCTACCCTGGGTAAACCCGTGTTGGTGGGGGTCTCGTAAGTTTTCTTCATCCAGGATTATGTCAAGGTTCCGTTTGATCAGTGTTTCCATGAGTTTACACACTATAGACGTGAGACTCACTGGTCTGTAGTTTGCCGTCTCTGTCCTGCAGCCCTTTTTGTGGAGTGGGATTACGTTGGCGGTTTTCCAGTCCAAGGGGACTCTTCCTGTGCGTAGGGAGAGATTGAAAAGCTCAGATAATGGTTCGGCCAGGACTCCACATAGCTCCCTGAGCACCCTGGGGTGCAGGTTGTCCGGTCCCATGGCTTTGTTTACTTTGAGTTTCGATAGTTCGTTGTAGACGTTACTGGGCGTAAACTCGAAATCTTGAAACGGGTCTTTCTGGGTATCTCCCGTCTGAAGCTGCGGACCAGCTCCCGGCGATTCGCAGGTGAAGACTGAACAGAAGTATTCGTTCAGTAGTTCTGCCTTGGCAGAATCTGATTCTGCAAAATTACCATCCGATTGCTTCAGCCGTTCTATACCATCTTTGTTTCTTTTCCTGTCACTAATATAGCTAAAGAAAGATTTATCCCCTTTCTTAATATTCCGTGCTAGTTCTTCCTCCATTCGGAGTTTGGCCTCTCTGACTTTCTTTTTAACGGCTTTAGCTCTGTCTAGATAGTCTTCTTTCGCCCCCTGGTTTCCTAAATGTTTGTAGGTGATGAATGCTTCTTTTTTCTTTTTAACTAGGTCTGAAATTTCTTTAGTGAACCATTGGGGTCTTTTGGTTCTCCTGCATTTACTTACTGTTCCTATGTATCGGTTTGTTGCTTCATGTAGGATGGACTTCAGAGACAACCACATATCCTCTAAATTTCCAGATTTTGTTTGTTTATATAGCTCCTGATGGACAAAATCTCTCATGCGGTTGAAGTCTGCGCCTTTAAAGTTGAGAACCCTTGTTGCTGTGCTTGACTTAGAGAAGCCTTTCTTGAGGTTGAGCCATACCATATTATGGTCGCTGGAGGCCAGTGTATCGCCTACTGATACGTCCGAGACGCTATCTCCGTTGGTGAGTACCAGGTCTAGAATCGCCTTGTCCCTGGTGGGTTCCAGTACCATTTGCTTGAGACGTACGCCTTTTATGGAGGTTAATATTCTTTTACTGCTACCTGTAGTCGCTGAGAGTGTGTTCCAATCTGTGTCTGGCATGTTGAAGTCTCCTAGCATTACTGTGTCACCGCGTAGTGTGATGTTCTCTATGTCCTCGATTAATTCCATATCTTTGTTTTCCTGTTGTCTGGGTGGTCTGTATATCACACCAAGGTATAGGCATTTTTCATTCCCTCTGGCCAGGTTAACCCAAAGGGATTCCCCGGTGTATCTTACATCTGTAATTCTGGTAGTTTTGATGCTTTCCTTAGTGTACAGCGCTACACCCCCTACCAATTTACCTTCCCTGTCGCAACGAAGTAGGTTATAGCCTGGTATGACCATATCCCACCTATGCGAGTCCATGAACCAGGTTTCGGATATGGCTATCACATCAAGATCGGCATTTGTTATTTCAGTCTCCAATTCTAAGATTTTATTGCCCAAGCTGTGCGCATTAACATACATAGCCCTCCATATCTGTGGAGGTTTGGGCTATCGCAAACTTTCTAAACATTTAAAGTGGCGATGCACTTTTGAAGTGGTCCGTACCAGGGCTCTGTCGTTGACATCAACCATTTGTGAGAATATGCTGCCTGCTTGTCCTGGGATAAAGGTTTTATAGCCCCCGAAGCAGCCCATCAGGGTGAAACTTAGCTAAGTCAGGCTTTGTGTGTTTTTATTCCTTCAGCAACAGTTGTTTATTAAAGGTGTAGGATCAACTTCTGTGGCTTGGTCTGCCATTTGTTTCTTGCTACTCTGGCCCTTGTGGATCGACTGCCCACTTGTTTTCTTCAGTTTATCAAAGCCATAGTTTAGTAATTGTGAACGGGCCAAGCAGTTGTCTCCCATCATCACTCTAAGGCTCCTCTGGTCTTCTTTTCTTCTAACACCAGGTTCTTCCAGACACACTTCACTGACACATTTCTAAAAATACAATCAGGTTCCTCCAAACACTTCCCTGTTCTCTTTGGCCACCAAAGATCGCTCTAGCCTCTGCTGGCCCCTCTGGTCACCACCAGTCACTCACTCTGGTCACTACCGGATATCCCTGGATAATCTGACAGTCGGTCCCTCTGGTCACAACCAGTCATTCACTCTGGGTTTACTGCCGGTCACTCTGATTGCCGGCCTCTTGGGTTCCCACTGGTCCCTCTGGTTGCCAGCCTCTCTGGTCCTAACCATTCACTCTGATTCCTCTACTGGTCACCACTGGTCTTCCCCACCGGTCACTCCATGGACCTTCCTGTCATGGTCACTCTCTGAGGACTCTCCCGGTCCATCAGACAGTCTCACTGAGGACTCTCCTGGTCATTCAGACATTCTCCATCAGTGCCTCTGCTGGTCGTCAAATTTGAACACTCTCTGGTCTTTTGGTAAGGCGAGTCAAGGTTAGGCTTGCTGAGGATTAGACTTTTGCTAGTATTTCTCCCCTTGAAGGTCGCCTAAGCTCAGAAGGAACTCTTGCTTCTCCCAGTTCTCCACTCTGGAACTCCCGCTATCAGGTTTCTTTTCCACTCAGGGTGAGCAAAGAACTCCCAGATGTCCCTACATGATCCATATGTAAATGAGCTCTCTTTTCTGCTACTGAGACTTCCCTCTGCTGGTCAGTGATGGGATATACAAATTAAAGAAATTTGATTCAATCACAACCTTCATCAGGCAACTACATTGGCTCCCAATATCATCTCGAAAAATTTTCAGATCATCATGTATCCTACACCAGATTCTTTATGGAAACTCAGCAGCCCCTCTCATCCAATTATTCTCTACTGTTTAGTCAACATCAAAAAGAATCCTTAACAGAATCCAACTGAACCTGCCATCCATAAAATACCTTCACTACAAGCGAATTTTCCACTCTATGCTAACTTATCTGGGTGTAAAAACCTGGAATGACCTTCCTGAAGCTATCAGGAAAGAGACAAACTACACCACATTCAGAAAAAAACCTGAAGATTCACCTCTTTGACAATTAACTGATTTAGTTTTTGTATAGCACCCCCTACTTCTAGGTCCCTCCTCTTGCTTCTCCATGCCCCCTTCCTCTTTGATCTGTCGCCTTGAACCTGTATAGGTATGTGCGACTCACAAATGGAAGATTAGATTAGATATACCCCATCACTGTAATAAAGACACAACATAACATAACATTTGTACGTATACCGCATTCAGATCTATGCGGTTTAACAAAAGTAAAATACTGCTACAACACAGAATGAAATACATTTTCAATTTTTAAAAAATTTCCTAAATAAATAAGTCTTTAATAGTTTTCTAAAATTTTGATATGATGTAGTTGTAAAGAATAATTGATGAAAATCAGAATCCCAAGTAGCTATACAATATACATTTTAATAAAAAAATAAAAAAATACCATAACACCCACCCATCCCCATCCCCTCATTTCAATTATTAAGGAAAAATGTTTATTACTCTTTACAAAAGAGTGTTAATGGTCCCCAAACCTCTCAAAATTTATCATTTTATGATTTTCAGATGGTATTATAGCAAATCAAGTAATGTTTTCCAATTCAAATGTTATTTCTTGTTACACTTGATGTAAGTTGTAAAAACAAATAAAAATTATAAACATGAGAATCCCAAGTAGCTGCTTGAAATGACAGTAGTCAATTATATCTTTTATAGCGGCAACCTTTGGGCGATGGAAAATCTTAAAGGGAAGCTATCTGAGTAGAATGTCTATGATGGGAAAAATAAATTGAACAACTAAAAAGGTTGGAGCCATAGCAGATATTATTTTGTAACACAGGAAACACATATACTGTACTTGGAGGGGGGGCGGTAGATCAAACAGTACTCACTTGGAAGGGTAATGATGTCTGCATAAGTTCCATAGCCTCCAGCACTAAGAAACAAAGAAGGGAAGAACTAATGTCAAATGTGGAAGAAGTAACCCAAGCTCCAATCAGAATCTCGGCAGATGTTCAGGAAGATTCCTGTCTAAGAGGGCAATGTACAAAAGTGGAGATAAACTTGCAAAGGCGGGTTTCAATGTTAAAATAAAGATAAAAAAATTGTATTAAAAAATCCTGCACTGTAACTATGGCAAATTGTAACCTATTAACTGTATATTATGTATGTTAACCGGTACACCGCCCTGTCAAATGAATGCACCGAGAAGTGCGTGCAGGACAATGGCGCCCCATCAATCGCGCTAGTGTTAGGGTAAGATTTTGATGAGGATTATGGGAACACTTTAGAGTTCCCATAATTCTCATTTAAACCTTAACCTATCACTAGATACCAAGAGAATATTTCAAGTATAGTGGGGGACCACTCAAAAAAGAGGGTTACTTTGTAACCCTCAAAAAGACAAAATAGTATCTGCTGTATGAAGTGCAATTGACAGGGTGCCATTGTCCTACACACACTTGTCATGTGTGCATTTGATGGGTCACCATGTTAACCTGTAACCAGTACTGAGCAAATTGGGGAGAATGGGATAGAAAACGAATTCAATAAATAAAAGTGCTCTTAGCACGCATTCAGTGGATCAATGTTGTGACCAGTCAGACACAGTGCCTGCCCTGGTCTCAGCTAAAGCTCCTACAAAGACCCCTAGTAAAACCCGGAAGGGAGTGTGTAAAGGCTGTCCTAGGGTGGATTTGGCTGATTCTCAGGCTGACCACCAGAGGGAGCCTGAAATTCCCAATAATCCTCTAGACCAGCAGTATCTAGGCCACCACAAGAGGAGCTATAGAGCTGCCTTGAGGACTGCTGAATCAGCCAGGTTAGGGTGTGTCCCAAACATACAAAAACCAGCATCTGAGCACAAGCAGTCAGGCAGGTTAGGGAGAAGGTTGAGACCTTTCCTCCCTGAGAGTCTCCTCGGGCCAAACAGGAGCAAACCAGCCTCACTTATGGAGGTGCAGGAGGCTGGAGACATACTGGAAAAATCAGTATCTGAGCTTGAACTCCCAATGGAAACTGACAACATTCCAGAGGAAATGAGCCTTGGTGAGGAAGCAATAGAAGTTGGTTTTTCCACCAGCTGCAACTGCTAACTGGAAGAAACAGTGAGTGTTTTTCAGCTGTTTGCTTGAAGAGACTGTTTTGATTGAAGCTAACTCTTTGAGGATTTTTTGGTTTTTCTTTACTGTTTTGCATTTTTGAAGCTGATTGTGTCTGTTATTTTGGGAGAGGTTTGCTATTACCTGGAAGGGAATTTTGTAGGCTATATAATAGCTAAAATTAAAGCAAACCTGAGGCACTCTCCTGTGCCTGGCAGTTTAGTGCATGACTGCCAGAGGCTTCATTATAGTGGCTCTGAGGTGAGCCAGTGCCTTGAACTCTATTTTTTTTTTTATTAAACTGAATAATCTGCTTGGGAGCAGGCTGTATTTAAGCTCTGAGGTGAGCCCAAACCTCAGAGCTGAAGAAATAAGAAGAAAAGCAGTGTTGACTTTATATTGCACTGTTTGTTGCTCTTTTCTTTTGAGTTTGGACTGTTTAAGTTTGTGGTCTACTGGACCTATAATTACCTAACTTTTGGTGCTTTACCAAGAAATAAAAGTGAAGCATTTTCATTTATCTCCTTTTGAGAGAATTGGGTTTTTTTTTATTATTGGTGTCAGTTCAGGCCTGCAGGGTGACTCCAGTCCGGGTCACACGCAGGTGTTATTATTTGTGTAACCACTGTGAGGTGCTGTGGAGTCCCGGTCGGACCACAGTGGTGGTCACATAAGTTGGTATCAGGAATGGGATCTAGCACCTCCTGCAGGCGACACCAGGGAACTGCTATTTTTTTTAAAAAAAAGTTTTTCTTTTGCTTTGCCATTTTTGGACTTGCTTACCCTTGATGTTGGTATTATGATTGATGGACTATTTACCAATTGTTTTGTTTGGAGAATTATATTTTTTTGGAGAAACAAACTTTATCTGGAGTTTCTTGTAATCTACTCGGGGAAGGAGTTTCCAACCGGAAGGCGGAAGCCAGGATAAAGACTACAGCATATCCTGTGGAGGAGTGCAGCGAGTGGACCTCAGTTCGAGTTCGGAGGTGGAGCGAGCAGGACGAGAGTTCCAGAGGGACCCGAGAACCGAGCCAGAAACCCAGTTCCAGACCGGGGACAGCACGGGCGGTGCACCCAATCAGCACGAATGCGAAGACTCACCAGTGCCTCTGGTAAGAGTACCTAGGTGATAGCTGGTGAGGATAAGGTGGTGCTGGTTGGGGAGGACTGGAGATTGGGGGAGGCTAAGGAAAGGGAAATACCTTTTTGAAGCGGCCACACTTGGGTTCCCTTGTTTTGTTGTTTATTTTGTAGGTGGTCGTGATGGAACCGGCTCAGGTGTTAGCCACGATGGCCGGGGAGCGCCAGCATCAATGCGAGGACCTCAAGGCCCTAATAGAGTCCAGCGAGAGGCGTTGGCAGATGAATGATGAGGCAGCATGGAGAGCTGATGGCGTCTATGAAAGACCAAGCGCAAGTGTTTCAGCAGATCCTACAAAAGACTACTATGCAGCCCGGAGGACAATCGCTACCGAGCATAGCAGCACCAGCTCCGGTAGGACTAAACACATTGACTAATGTAAATTTGTGCAAAATAGCACCCGGAGACTCACCTGATGATTTTTTGAGCTCTTTTGAGCGGATAGCGGTTGCTGCTGGGTGGCCTCCGGAGCAGTGGGTGTTTAGGCTACTGTCCTGTTTGGCCGGGGAGACTCTAGCGGCATTCCAAACCTTAGGGCCCGAACATGACAATAGTTACCCCGTAGACAAAGCTCATATAAGAACATAAGAACATAAGCAGTGCCTCCGCCGGGTCAGACCATAGGTCCATCCTGCCCAGCAGTCCGCTCCCGCGGCAGCCCAAACAGGTCACGACCTGTCTGAATCACTAGAAGGGGCCCCCTTGCCACCTTGGTTTCCCATTGAGTCCTATCTTCCCATCGAAGTCCTAACCCTTCGGTCTTGCACATGCACGAGCTGGTTGGGTTTCTATACTTATTACCTGGTTAGCTTTCTATACCTATGTTACATCCCAGCACCTCTCTCAGTATCCCACGATCCCTTTATCCTTCAGGAATCCGTCCAATCCCTGTTTGAATCCCTGTACCGTACTCTGCCTGATCACTTCCTCCGGTAGCGCATTCCAGGTGTCCACGACCCTTTGGGTGAAAAAAAACTTCCTTGCATTTGTTTTGAACCTATCTCCCTTCAGTTTCTCCGAATGCCCCCTCGTACCTGTTGTCCCTTTCAGCCTGAAGAATCTTTCCCTATCCACCCTCTCTATGCCCCTCATGATCCTGAAGGTCTCTATCATATCTCCCCTGAGCCTCCTCTTTTCCAGAGAGAAGAGCCCCAGCCTATCCAACCTCTCAGCGTATGGGCAGTGTTCCAGCCCTCTTACCAGTTTCGTTGCTCTCCTTTGGACTCTCTCAAGTACCGCCATGTCCTTCTTGAGGTACGGCAACCAATATTGAACGCAGTATTCCAGATGTGGACGCACCATCGCTCGATACAATGGCATGATGACTTCCCGCGTCCTGTTTGTTATGCCCCTCTTTATGATGCCCAGCATCCTGTTGGCTTTTTTCGAGGCTGCTGCGCACTGCGCAGATGGCTTCAGTGATGCATCCACCAGCACACCCAAGTCTCTCTCTAGACTGCTGTCTCCCAGCAATCCCCCCCCCCAATTTGTAGTTGAACAACGGGTTCTTTTTCCCTAGAAACATAGAAACATAGAAATTGACGGCAGAAAAGGGCCATAGCCCATCGAGTCTGCCCATACCAGTGACCCACTCCCTGATTCTTACTCTCCTAGAGATCCCACATGAATATCCCATTTCCTCTTGAAATCTAACACGCTGCTGGCCTCAATCACCCGCTGAGGCAGCTCGTTCCAATGATCGACCACCCTTTCGGTGAAGAAGTACTTCCTAGCATCACCCTGAAATTTCCCTCCCCTGATTTTCAGCGAGTGTCCTCTGGTTACCGAGGGCCCCGTAAGACTGAAGATATCATCTTTCACCACTATACGCCCAGTAATATACTTAAAGGTTTCAATCATGTCTCCTCTCTGTCTTCGCTCCTCCAATGAGTACATCCGCAGTTTTTTTAACCTTTCTTCATACGTGAGATCCCCGAGCCCCAAAACCATCCTGGTAGCCATTCGCTGAACCGACTCAATTCTCAACACATCTTTTCGGTAGTGTGGTCTCCAGAATTGAACACAATACTCGAGATGAGGTCTCACCATGGATCTGTACAGTGGCATTATTACTTCAGGTTTTCTGCTGACAAAACCCCTACGGATACAGCCCATCATTTGTCTTGCCTTGGATGAAGCTTTCTCTACTTGATTGGCAGCCTTCATATCGTCGCTAATGATCACTCCTAAATCACGTTCCATCGTGGTCCTGGACAAGGTTTCACCATTTAGTGTGTAAGTTCTGTGTGGATTTTTTTTGCCTAGATGCATTATTTTACATTTTTTAGCATTGAAGCCTAGCTGCCAAGTTGATGACCACTGCTCGAGCTTTCTTAGGTCCTGCGTCATAAAGTCAGGCACACTGCTTTTGCCAACTATGTTGCATAGTTTGGCATCGTCGGCAAACAGTGATACTTTTCCTCTAAGTCCTTGGGTCAAATCTCCTATAAATAAATTGAATAGAATCGGCCCTAAGACGGAGCCCTGAGGTACTCCACTCATCACTGCTGACGTTTTGGAGGGGGTACCGTTTACCATCACCCTTTGAAGCCTACCATCTAGCCAATCCTTTACCCATGTAGTGAATGTATCCCCTAATCCCATTGATTTTAGTTTGTTCAACAGCCTGCGGTGTGGGACGCTATCAAAAGCTTTGCTGAAGTCCAAATATATCACGTCAAGGGACTCACCGGCATCCAGATGACTGGTCACCCAATCAAAGAAGTCAATCAGATTAGATTGGCAGGACCTTCCCCTGGTAAATCCGTGTTGATGTGGATCACGTAAACTTTCTTCGTCTAGAATTTTGTCAAGTTCCTGTTTGATCAGTGTTTCCATGAGTTTGCACACTATGGATGTAAGACTCACCGGTCTGTAATTTCCTGTCTCTGTTCTGCATCCCTTTTTGTGGAGTGGAATTACGTTAGCTGTTTTCCAGTCTAGGGGTACTTTTCCCGTGCGCATGGAAAGATTGAAGAGTACAGATAGTGGTTCAGCCAGAACTTCACTCAGCTCTCTGAGTACCCTGGGGTGTAGATTGTCTGGCCCCATGGCTTTGTCCACTTTGAGTCTTGAAAGTTCGTGGTAGACGCTACTAGGTGTAAACTCGTAATCGCGAAACAGGTCATTTTGGCTGTCTCTTATTTGTAGTTGTGGACCATCTCCCGGTGCTTCACAGGTGAATACTGAGCAGAAGTATTCGTTTAGCAGTTCTGCCTTGGTAGTATCAGATTCTGCGTAGTTTCCATCTGATTGCCTAAGGCGTTCTATTCCATTTTTGTTTCTCTTCCTGTCGCTAATGTACCTAAAGAAGGATTTGTCCCCTTTTTTATGCATGACCTTGCATTTTTCTACGTTAAAGCGCATTTGCCATTTGTTTGCCCAATCTTCCAGCTTGTCCAGGTCCCTTTGCAGGTCCTCACACTCTTCCCTGGATCTAACTCTGCCGCACAGTTTGGTATCGTCTGCAAATTTTATAACCTCGCACTTTGCCTCCTTTTCCAGGTCATTGATAAATACGTTGAAGAGTAACGGCCCCAGCACCGATCCCTGTGGCATACCGCTCGTGACTCCCCGCCAGTCAGAATATTGTCCCTTTACTCCAACCCTCTGCAGTCTACCCGACAACCAGTGCTTGATCCATCTGTGCACATCCCCTCCCACCCCGTGGTTCCACAGCTTCCCAAGCAGCCTTTCATGTGGCACCTTGTCGAAAGCCTTTTGAAAATCGAGGTAAATGATGTCTATGGGTTCCCCATTGTCCACCTGGCTGCTTATTCCCTCAAAGAAGTACAAAAGGTTCGTTAAGCATGACCTTCCCTTACAGAATCCGTGCTGGCTTGTTCTCAGTAGGCCATTTCTCTCGATATGCTCGCAAATACCATCCTTGATCATAGCTTCCACCATCTTCCCTGTAATTGAAGTCAGGCTCACCGGCCTGTAGTTCCCGGGGTCACCCCTCGATCCCTTCTTGAAGATAGGTGTGACATTCGCCAGTTTCCAGTCCTCTGGTACCTCTCCAGTTTTCAAGGATAGGTTGCAAACATGCTGGATTGTGCCCGCTATTTCTTGTTTTAGTTCCTTCAGAACCCTTGGGTGGATTCCGTCTGGGCCCGGCGATTTGCCGCATTTTAACCTGTCTATCTGTTTGAGGACATCCTCCTTACTTACCTCTATGTGTTCCAATTTTTCAGCCTGTTCCCCACTTATGAGCTCCTCTGAATCTGGTATGTTAGATGTGTCTTCTCTCGTGAAAACCGACGAGAAGAACGTGTTCAACCTCTCAGCTATCTCTTTATCCTCCTTAATCACTCCCTTCCTATCCCCATCGTCCAACGGCCCCACCTCCTCTCTCGCTGGTCGCTTCCCCTTTACGTAACTGAAGAATGCCTTGAAGTTCTTCGCCTCCCTGGCCAGCCCCTCTTCGTAGTTCCCTTTTGCTTTTCTAACCTCCCGGTGGCATTCCTTTTAGCATTTCCTGTGCGCCTGGTGATTTTCCTCCGTTGGGTCCTTTTTCCATCTCCGGAAGGATGCTTTTTTGTCATTTATTGCCCTCTTTGCCTCTGTTGAGATCCAAACCGGGTCCTTTGATCGCTTGTTCTTGCCGCCTTTCCTGAAACTGGGGACGTACATTCTTTGAGCTTCCTGCAGGGTGTCCCTGAATAGGGTCCAGGCGCTTCCTACAGTCTCCATCCTAAGGATGTTTCTGAGCTTCCTCCCCACCATTTCTCTCATAGCAGCATAGTTCCCTTTCCTGAAGTTGAGCGCAGTTGTTGCAGTCCTCCTATCTTAGATTACCTAGGGTATACCACTGAACATTATCGGCAAAATTTTAGAACCACGCTGATGCTGAATACTGAAAGACCTAAAGCATTATTACAGCGTATAACTAAACTTGCTGAGAAATGGTTACAGCCAGTGTTGAATGATGCTAGGGCGCTATTTATGGAAATAGTCAAAGAACAGCTGTTAGAAGCTGTGCCCAAAAACTTAAGGGCCTGGATTAAGAGACAAAATTGTAAGACACTAGGCCAGGTATTGGAAGTGGCAGAGGCCTACTTAGATGCCCAGGAACCCTTAGGCGAAAGCACAGGGCCTACTCACACATTTGCCCCTAAGATAGATCCAGGACTAACACAAGCACCCACAGCCCCCCATTCGTAGGCAAAAGCAGGAAAGGGTGGACTAGGGAAGCCACAGGCAAGGGTTCCTCCAACCCTGTAGTTAAAACCAATGCTCAAGCTAAGCAGGCCCAGGTTGCCAAGGAGTTTTATGAGAAAGAGCCGGCATACCATTATAGCATGTTAGGTTCAAAAGCTCCTGGAAACGGGAGTGGTGGTAAATACCTGATCAATATATCAGTAGGGGGCCAGATGGTGAAGGCTTTGGTAGATACAGGGGCGGATCAGTCCATGATGGCTGTTCCATTCTGGAAAAGGATCTTTCCTGGGGAAAAGGCGTCATTTGGGTCAGGTAAGGTAGTGATTAAATGCATACATGGGGACACTGCCCACTATACTCTTAGGCCGACTACCCTCCTACATAGGGACCGTGTATACAAGGTACCGATGGCCTTAGTTCCTGGAGTCCCTTATGAAATAGTTTTGGGCCAGGATTGGGCTGGGTTAGATGAGGGCTTGCAAACCAAGCAGGGTTTGGTTAACACCCGTTCACAAGGATTGTCTAGTCCTGAGCCTGAGACATCGCTGGGAAAGGTGTTCCCCTTTCAGGAGGGGGGGGGTGGAAAGGCCTACTCAGAAGCAGGCAAGAGCCTCAAGGGCACAGAAAAGGAGGCAACAGCAGCAAAGAGTGCAGGGGCTTAGGCAGGCCGAACAGAGGAAAGAGTTTCCCAGCCTCCCACAAGAAATTGTTAGTACCTTTCCCACGTTTGTTAGTGAACAGAGAGCTGACCCTTCCTTACAAGAGTTATGGCATCAGGCCACTGGACTCCAATCAGGTCGGGCCGGATTGCGAGTTATAAGGGGGCTCCTCTATAAGGAAGATGAAGGTGCCAAGGACGAGGGGAAAAGGAGGGAGCAGTTGGTGGTCCCAAAGGGGTTCAGGAGGGCCATCTTACAGACTGCACATGACTCCTCATTAGCGGGGCATAAAGGGGTTCAGGCTACCCAGATACAGGTACAACGAAGATTCTTCTGGCCAGGTTGGAGACAGGAGATAGAAGAATTTTGTAAGTCCTGTCCCACCTGTCAGAGGTTGACCTTGAGTAAACCAGAGCGCGCTCCTCTTATCCCTATCCCGGTAGTGGAAGAACCCCTCATGAGGCTAGCCATGGATATTGTAGGGCCGCTAGAGAGGACTCCTAGGGGATACAATTTTATTTTTGTTGTAATGGACGTTGCCACCAGGTTTCCATGGGCTTTTTCCCTTACGGAATACTTCATCCAAAGTACTGATGAAAGAACTGATGGGGTTATTCTGCGCCATAGGCTTCCCTAGGGAAGTATTATCCGACCGGGGAAGTAACTTCCTATCTAAGGAGATGGAGGGATTCTGGAAAGACCTTGGGGTTAGGCATATTAGGACGTCTGCTTATCACTCACAGGCCAATGGAATGGTCGAACGGTTTAATCAGTCACTGAAACACATGCATAAAAAAGGGTTGGAAAATAACATAAGGGACTGGGACCTCTTTATTCCATTTGTTTTATTCGCCGCCCGTGAGAGGGTACAGGATTCCTTGGGAGTTAGTCCCTTTGAGATGTTATATGGGCGAGCTCCCAGGGGTCTGTTAGATATGGTAAAGGAGAGTTGGGACCCTCCTGAGGAGACGGGCATGGATGTGTTATCCTACCTGTCCCGCCTGAAGCAGAATCTGGCTCAAGTTGCCAAATTGGGGAAAGAAAACCTTGAGTGGGCTCAAAGAAAACAAAAAGTATATTACGATAGGAAAGCCAAGGAGCGTCAGTTTATGGTGGGAGACAGGGTCTTGATACTTGTGCTCTCAGATCCCCATAAGTTTTTGGTGCATTGGAAAGGACCCGCCACGATTGTGGAAAGAATAGGCCCTGTAAATTACAAAGTTAAGGACGAGAGAGAATACATGCAAACGTATCATGTGAATTTGTTAAAACCTTGGAAAGATAGGGAGACCTTAGCTCTAGTGGCACAGAGGTGTCAAGAGGACGAGTTAGGTCCCCAGGTAGCGGACCTGGGACAAGCTGAAAAGGTAAATGGGGGGGTGGAACTGTCTAAATCACAAGCCCAACAGGTACAGACCCTCATTAACCGATTTTCAGATGTATTCTCATCCATTCCGGGGCGCACTAAGGGGGTAACTCACGATATTATAACCAGTCCAGGCAGGATAGTCAGAGTTCGCCCCTATCGCCTGTCAGAGGGGAAAAAGAGGCTGGTTAATGAGTTGGTGCAAGAAATGTTAGCGCTAGGGGTCATCGAGCCCTCGCAGAGCCCCTGGAGTAGCCCAATAGTTATTGTGCCAAAGGCAGACGGGACCCCTCGTTTCTGTATTGATTTTCGTCAAGTGAACGAAGTATCACAGTTTGATGCCTTCCCAATGCCTCGTGTTGACGAGTTATTGGATCGCTTAGGACAGGCTCAATACCTTACCACCATTGATCTGACCAAGGGGTATTGGCAAATCCCTCTGACCGATAGTGCTAAGCCTAAGACGGCCTTTAGCACTCCCTATGGGTTGTATCAGTTTACTCACATGCCATTTGGACTGTATGGGGCAGCTTCTAAATGCCAAAGGGCAGTGAACGAGGTCCTGAGGGGGCATCATGCCTACGCGGAGGCGTATCTCGATGACATTGTCATATATTCGCCCTCGTGGCCACAGTACCTTGAACATGTTGCCGCTGTATTAGATTCACTAAGGAAGGCAGGGTTTACCGTAAACCCCAAAAAGTGTTTCCTGGGCCAGAGGGAAGTAAAATATTTGGGGTACACAGTGGGTAGAGGCCAGATCAAACCCTTAGTTGATAAGGTGAGATGTATCCAAGAATATCCACAACCTAACACTAAGAAACAGATGCGTGGATTTCTAGGCCTAATGGGATATTATAAGAGGTTATAGAAGGTTTATACCCGATTTTGCCACTAGGGCTACCCCGCTTACGAATATGCTGAAGAAAGATGTCCCTGATACTTTGCAATGGGGGGGTCAACAGTGTGGAGGCTTTCCGCGATCTGAAGGACAGCCTGTGTAGTCAACCGGTCCTTGCGGCCATAGACTACAACAAACCTTTGATCCTTCAGACGGATGCCTCTGGCTGTGGGTTGGGAGCCATACTCAGTCAGGAAAATCAGGGCGTTGAGCACCCAATTCTGTACCTGAGCAGGAAGTTGCACCCCAATGAAAAGAATTATGCTGTGGTAGAGTTGGAGTATTTAGCAGCGAAATGGGCGATGCAAACATTAGACCACTATCTAGGAGAACGGCAATTCACTTTGGTCACTGACACGCCGCACTTAAATGGTTAGGTACCATGAGGAATAACAACGCTCGTCTTACCAGGTGGTACCTAGCGTTACAAACCTTCAGATTTACGGTAGTTCATCGTCCAGGGCACCTAAATACTAACGTGGATATACTATCCCGCATCCCTGAAAATACTACACGGCCCAATGCTTCCCAGAATAAGCAGTTCTTTAGGGCGGGGGTATGTGACCAGTCAGACACAGTGCCTGCCCTGGTCCCAGATAAAGCTCCTACAAAGACCCCTAGTAAAACCCGGAAGGGAGTATGTAAAGGCTGTCCTAGGGTGGATTTGGCTGATTCTCAGGCTGACCACCAGAGGGAACCTGAAATTCCCAATAATCCTCTAGACCACCACAAGAGGAGCTCTAGAGCTGCCTTGAGGACTGCTGAATCAGCCAGGTTAGGGTATGTCCCAAACATACAAAAACCAGCAGCTGAGCACAAGCAGTCAGGCAGGTTAGGGAGAAGGTTGAGACCTTTCCTCCCTGAGAGTCTCCTCGAGCCAAACAGGAGCGAACCAGCCTCACCTATGGAGGTGCAGGAGGCTGGAGACATACTGGAGAAATCAGTATCTGAGCTTGAACTCCCAATGGAAACTGACAACATTCCAGAGGAAATGAGCCTTGGTGAGGAAGCAATGGAAGTTGGTTTTTCCACCAGCTGCAACTGCTAACTGGAAGAAACAGTGATTGTTTTTCAGCTGTTTGCTTGAAGAGACTGTTTTGATTGAAGCTAACCCTTTGAGGATTTTTTGGTTTTTCTTTACTGTTTTGCATTTTTGAAGCTGATTGTGTCTGTTATTTTGGGAGAGGTTTACTATTACTTGGGAGGGAATTTTGTAGGCTATATAATAGCTAAAATTAAAGCAAACCTGAGGCACTCTCCTGTGCCTGGCAGTTTAGTGCATGACTGCCAGAGGCTTCATTATAGTGGCTCTGAGGTGAGCCAGTGCCTTGAACTCTATTTTTTTTTTTTTTTTATTAAACTGAATAATCTGCTTGGGAGCAGGCTGTATTTAAGCTCTGAGGTGAGCCCAAACCTCAGAGCTGAAGAAATAAGAAGAAAAGCAGTGTTGACTTTATATTGCACTGTTTGTTGCTCTTTTCTTTTGAGTTTGGACTGTTTAAGTTTGTGGTCTACTTATCTGTTTGCTTGGACCTATAATTACCTAACTTTTGGTGCTTTACCAAGAAATAAAAGTGAAGCATTTTCATTTATCTCCTTTTGAGAGAATTGTTTTTTTTTTATTATTGGTGTCAGTTCAGGCCTGCAGGGTGACTCCAGTCCGGGTCACACAAAGGTGTTATTATTTGTGTAACCACTGTGAGGTGCTGTGGAGTCCCGGTCGGACCACAGTGGTGGTCACAATGTGGCCTTTTAATATGCAAAGTTTACTTTTTTGCATAAGCAGCAATTTGAGCGTGCAAACATTTCTTTTTACATTTCTGCATTTTTTGCTAATTAGTGACTGCAATGCAAAATTATGCAAAGCACATAGTAAAGGTGTAACCTAATGATTGGGGCACTGGGTTCCATCCTTACTGCAGCTCCTTATGTCCTTGGGCAAGTCACCTATACTTTGCCCCACCTTAGACTGTGAGCCCATTAGGAATAGAGAATGTACCTGCATATAGGATTAAAATTCAGTAAATGCACCCAAAAATGGGTGTTGAAAACAATTTCTCTAAAGAATGCCGATCTTGTTGGCCGCTTAAGAAGCGGCAGCTAATCATTTGTCAATCATGCATCTGCATCCTTTAGAGAATCGCATACTCGAGAAGGTTCAGAAGAGAGCGATGTGTTTATAAAAGGTATGGAAAACCTTTCATACGCTGAAAGATTAGAGAGATTGGGGCTTTTTTCGCTGGAGAAGCGGAGACTTAGAGGGGATATGATAGAGACTTACAAGATCACGAAGGGCATAGAGAAAGTGGAGAAGGACAGATTTCTTCAAACTTTCGACAACTACAAGAACGAGAGGGCATTCGGAAAAATTAAAAGGGGACAGATTCAGAACCAATGCTAGGAAGTTCTTCTTCACCCAACGGGTGGTGGACACCTGAAACACGCTTCCAGAGGGCGTGATAAGACAGGGTACGGTATTGAAGTTCAAGAAGGAATTGGACAATTTTCTGAAGGAAAAGGGGATAGAAGGGTATAGATAAAGGGCTACTATACAGGTCCTGGACCTGATGGGTGCCGCATGAGCGGACTGCTGGGCATGATGTACCTCTGGTCTGACCCAGCAAAGGCATGGCTTATGTTCTTATGACACCTTAAATGTAGGCCGCATTTTACAGAGCTACATGTAAGGTGTCTTTCTCGTGCCTACAGAGATGCATAGGGATGCTTATGGACGCCCAAGGCCACTTCTGGTGGAAACCATGCCCACGCCAGGTGTTCAGAAGCGTCCCTATGCGTTTCTGTAGGCAAGAGTCAGACATCTATATTGTAGGCGTCTCTCGCCGCATGGATTTTTTTTTTAAACGTGCACACTAAAAAAATTTGTTTGTGTACATTTATGCTGAATAGCACCTAGCATGTTGCTTGCACAAATCCTAACTGGAGCCAATAAAGTGCAATAATTTGTTTGTTTGTTTTTTAATTTCTTTATTGATATTTTGAACTTGACAATGTATACATTTGAAAAATCGGAAAAAAAAAAACTATATGAAAATACACTATTAACATCAGAAATATTACAATAAAAATTTTAAATCCCTTCTTAACCTATAACAGTAATGATATTATATTATACTCATCAATATTATAGAATATTATAAAATTTATACCTCTAAATAAATAATACACCCCCCCCCCACTCTCCCACCCACCCTGGATGTGCAAAGGAATCTAACATAAAGAAAAAGGAATCACTTTAATTATAATGTGACAAAATTAGTTAATGGACCCCAAATCCCCTTAAAGGATTTAACAAACCCTAAACGCTCTGCCATAATCTTTTCATATTTATATGTTGCACATACAGTTGCCCACCAAAAACTAAAATTAATCCTATCATGATTTTTCCAATTGTTGTTAGTGTCCAATTATTAGAACATAAGCATAGCTTTAGCCCGTTCTCATGGTGGCCAATCCATGTCTCTCTCAATAACAGACTATGTCCTTATTTCTATTTTCTACTTTTTGATTTTTGATCTTGGAAATGTATTATATGTTGTTATTTTAATGAGATACTTTAGCAAGATTGTGAGCCTTTGGGACTGATAGGGTCGTTTTTCTCAAGTATCTAATTTCATTTTAGTTTGATACACTGTAAACCGCTTAAGTTAGTAAAATGCAGGAGCGGTAGATCAAATCTTAAATAAACAAACATAAACTATGGACTTTTCCTCCAGGAACTTGTACAAACCTTTCTTAAAACCAGCTACGCTAACCACTCTTACCACATCCTCTGGCAACGCATTCCAGAGCTTAACTATTCTCTGAATGAAAAGATTTCCTCCTATTGGTTTTAAAAGTATTTTCCTGTAACTTCATCGAGTGTCCCCCAAGTCTTTGTCATTTTTGACAGAGTGAAAAATCGATCCACTTGTCCTCTTCCATTGTTAACTGTTGGCTCAATTAAATTGTGTATGCACCCAAATTTATTCTCACAATTTTGTGTGTTATGTATAGAATCCAGGGGATATGTACAGTTTCATTATAGAAATGATTAGTATTAGTTGTAAAACTGTGTGTGAAAAATACTTCAAAAGTAATTAGGAGGAGGGTGTTGTGTAATGGTTAGAGCTGCAGCCTCAGACCCTGAGATGGTGGGTTCAAACCCCACATTGCTCCTTGTGACCTTGGGCAAGTCACGCAATCCTCCACTGCCCCAGGAACTTTAAATAGGCCCAGAATCACTAAGGGCATGGATCGGAATCATGTCCCCAATCGAGTGCCCAGATTGCTCTATAGCAATCCCGACACATGCGCAGACCATCTGTAGATAGCCTGCGCATGTTTAAAGAGCAGCACCTTTTTTTTTTTTTACTCTAACTTAACTTTTTAGCATAACAAGCGAGCCCGTGGTTTTAACCCGCATTAAACCCGTGGGTTAAAACCACAGACTCGCACTGTGGCCAGGATAGTGTTCGGGGCAGAAAGAGCAGGAGAGTCGGGGGCAGAGAGCACAGAGAGTCACGGCAGAAACAGGGCAGCACTCGGGGCAGAGAGAGCAGGAGAAGAGAGCTGGAAAGTCGGGGGCAGAGAGAGAAGGAGAGTCACGGCAGAAGCAGGGCAGTGCTCGGGGCACAGAGCGCAGGAGAGTCGGGGGCAGAGAGCGCAGGAGAGTCACGACAGAAGCAGGGCAGTGCTCAGGGCAGAGAGAGCAGGAGAAGAGAGCTGGAAAGTCGGGGCAGAGAGAGCAGGAGAGTGTGACCACCACTGTGGTCTAACCGGGACTCCACAGCACCTCTAGTGGTTACAATAACGAACAGCCATAGCGTGTGACCCGGCCTGGAGTCATCCTGCAGGACTGGACTGACACCAATAGAAAATCAAAAACAGAAAAAACCCACAATCTATCCAAAAGGTTATAAATCAGAATGTCTTGGTTTTATTCCTCCAAACAAAGAAAAACTCAGAAAAATCATGGATTCAAACAATAGGTAAGTGGGTCATAAATCTTTAAGCAGTCCAAACTTCAAAAGAAAGCACAGCAAATAGTCCAAAATATAAAGTATCAACTGCTTTCTTCTTATTTCCTGGAACTATCCCACCACTGAGGTTTGGCTCACCTCAGGGTTTAAGGCAGCCTGCTCCCAAGCAGGTTATTCAGTTCCTCTTTGCAATAGGGTTCAAGACACTGGATACCCTATTCTCAGTGCTTCAAAGTGAAGCCTCTGGCAGCCTTTTGCTAAACTGCCAGGCAATGGAGAGTGCCTTAGGTTTGCTTTCATTTAGCTACAATATAGCCTACAAAATGCCCTCCCAGGTAACAGCAAACCTCTCCCAAAACAGACACTATCAGCTTCACAGCAAAAATGCAAAACAGTAAAGAAAAGAAAAGCAAAAGATCCCAAAAGGTTCAGCTTCAACAAACAGTCTTTCTCAAACAAAGCAAGCTGAAAACACACTCACTGTTTCAATCCAGTTGGGATTTGCGGCTGGTGGAAAGACCAACCTCCATGGCTTCTTCACCAGTACTTATTTCCTCAGGCAGGTTGTCCAGTTCCATCGGAAGATCAGAATCAGAAAAGACTTCATCCAGCATTTCTCCGGCCTCCTGCACCTCCATAGGTGAGGCTGTATCACCCTTGCTTGGCCCGAGGAGACTATCAGGGAGGAAAGGTCTGAACCTTCTCCCTAGCCTGCCTGTCTGTTTGCTCTCAGCTGCTGGTTTTTGTACTCTAGGGGCACGCCCTATTCTACATGAGTCAGCAGACCTGCCTGGGCTCTTGGGCTCCTCCTGTGGTGACCTAGATACTGCTCATCCAGGAGATCCTTGGAGATTTCAGGCTCCCCCTGGTGGTTAACCTGAAAATCATCCCTATTTACCTTAACATCTTCTTTATACAATCCCATCCGGGTTTTCCTATTAACTTTTTCTCCGGGCTTAGCTGGGACCTTGGCATGCTTCTTGTCTGCCTGGTCACAAGAGTCAGGGGCAGAGAGAGCAGGAGAGTCACGGCAGAAGCAGGGCAGCGCTCAGGGCAGAGAGAGCAGGAGAAGAGATCTGGAAAGTCGGGGCAGAGAGAGCAGGAGTTAGGGGCAGGAGAGTCACGGCAGAAGCAGAGCAGTGCTCGGGGCAGAAAGAGCAGGAGAAGAGAGCTGGAAAGTCGGGGGCAGAGAGTGCAGGAGAGTCAGGGGCAGAGAGCGCAGGAGAGTCGGGAGCAGAGAGCGCAGGAGAGTCGGGGGCAGAGAGCGCAGGAGAGTCGGGGGCAGAGAGCGCAGGAGAGTCTGGGGCAGAGAGCGCAGGAGAGTCTGGGGCAGAGAGCGCAAGAGAGTCGGGGGCAGAGAGCGCAGGAGAGTCGGGGGTAGAAACAGGGCAGCGCTCAGGGAAGAGAGAGCAGGAGAAGAGAGCTGGAAAGTCGGGGCAGAGAGAGTAGGAGAGTCATGGCAGAAGCAGGGTAGCGCTCGGGGCAGAGAGATCAGGAGAAGAGAGCTGGAAAGGCGGGGCAGAGAGAGCAGGACAGTCACGGCAGAAGCAGGGTAGCGCTCGGGGCAGAGAGATCAGGAGAAGAGAGCTGGAAAGGCGGGGCAGAGAGAGCAGGACAGTCACGGCAGAAACAGGGCAGCGCTCAGGGCAGAGAGAGCAGGAGAAGAGAGCTGGAAAGTCGGGGCAGAGAGAGCAGGAGAGTCGGGCAGAGAGCGCAGGAGAGTCACGGCGGACGCAGGGCAGTGCTCTGGGCAGAGAGAGCAGGAGAAGAAAGCTGGAAACTCAGGGCAGAGAGAGAAGGCCCAGTTTCTCTAATCTTTCGCTGTACGGCAGCTCCTTAAGGGGCAGGAGGAGCTGCCATACAGCGAAAGATTAGAGAAACTGGGCCTCTTCTCCCTCAACAGAGGAGATT